>NC_138768.1:382718713-383221213 GCF_965119305.1 Pelophylax lessonae | reverse complement strand
CAGAGGAGGGGAGCAGTTTAAGGTCTGGCGCTGTCTGCATTTGCCTCTTGGCTAATAAAGATGTACACTCCAGACATCTGAAGTAAAGAGTCAGAGCAGTTACTTACAGCCGTAAATATCAACTAACATGCACGTATCTGACTGGAGAAGATATTGTCAGGGTTACCTGATCCGAGGCCGAGGTGCTGAGAGGGCTCCTCTTGCCACTCAGTGCGGCACACCCCTGGAGATGGTACAAAGGGTGTGGCGCCCCAAGTGGCACGGGTTACCAGCTGCAGGCAGGTAGGTAGAACCAGGAGCAATCCGAGAGTGAACTGGAACAGAATGGAATCGCAGCAGGGTATGAGTCTTTAAAGGTTCTGAAGCAGCCGGGCTACCTTGTGCCAAGGAATAGTCTCTAGTAACGGAAATCATGGTACAAGCCGAGGTCATGCACAGGAGACAACCAGAATAGCCGAGGTCTTGAAGCAAGCCGGGGTCATACATGGTAGGTAACGGAAGCAAGGTCAGTGGGAGAAGCCAAGGGTCAAACCAGGAGCAGGAGGTCAAACGGAATCAGGAACAAGCCAAGTCACAACAGGAAATCCAAACAGGAACACAGGAAGCTGAGAGATAATCCAGCAAAGAGTCTGATTCTATGGCCACCTTTTATAGGCCATTTCCCTGACAGGCCAGCAGAGGGCTGTGTCATTTGAGTCAGGAGCGTCCATTTCTATTACTAGCAATGTTGCCAGTTCTCCTATGGCCATTTCCCTGACAGGCCAGCAGAGGGCTGTGTCAGTTCAGTCAGGAGCGTCCATTTCTATTACTGGCAATGTTGCCAGTTCTCCTATGGCCATTTCCCTGACAGATATAATGGACTGTAGATCTATGTACATGATTTATGTAACATTATATGTGCATCAGAACAGTGACCGAGCTCAGGTATGCAACTCATACGGGTATAGAAGGAGATGTCTTGTAAAGCAGATGGGCCCAGGATCAGTAGAAGAAAAAAAGAGTTGCACAAGGAGAGGATCAAATAGTCAGATCTAATTCGGGTTCCTCTACAGCCATCTGGAGTCTGGACCTTTGCCTTCTCTGACGTTGAGGGAGCAGAGATGTTTAACATTGTGGTTGTCGGTCAGAGGAAAGTAATAGCTGGTTTGAAACTTCCATAGGTAAAGTATTGATAAAGGCAAAGTAGTCTTGTAGCTTCAATGCTTAAGTAAGGAGAAAGACATGACTGGGGTGTCCCCAGTGACATGAAGCGCCAGCCTTCTATATACTGTACATAGCAGTAGGGGGTCATAGTAGCCTCCTCACATATAACATGTGACTTGAAAGATTCAGTAGGAAGGTGACAATGGAACCATCGAAGTCTAGAGACTTCTTCTCTCAAGCTCACAGCAATATCTATTTCTTCAGCTTATAGTAAGGAATATTGTAGAGCCCATCTACTCTATGAGAGTTGCCAAGGCTGTATCCCCCCAGCCACTCTGTGAACTCTGTTGATCTCAATAGTAGTAGAAGGGTCTCAATCTAATAGAGTGTTGAGAAGTGTTATAGCAGTAGAGAGAAGGTCTGGACCCACTGTGGTTTCTGGAATCCCTCTGATCTAAACATTGTTGCAGCGGCTGCGGTTCTCTCCATCATTTACCACTAGCTGCTGTTAAGTAAGTGACTGCCGGTGAAGCTGTTGGGTGGCTTCCAGATCCGCCACGTAGGTTTCAACCGTGTCACATAAGTTCTTAAGACTCTAGTTACGTCACTGACTGGTTAATCTGGCCTATCTCCCTCATCAGTGCACTGTCAAAAATGTGATGCAACAGAGTCCAGATCTGCTTTAAAGCCCACTAACAACTTTTAAAGTTCACTGCCAGAAACCACCATGGTCAGATGTGAGCTGGAGTCCTGAAGTCCAGCTTAGATTGTGGCTAGATGGTGG
The DNA here is from genome assembly GCF_965119305.1 of Pelophylax lessonae. NCBI lineage: Eukaryota > Metazoa > Chordata > Amphibia > Anura > Ranidae > Pelophylax > Pelophylax lessonae. Next base: position 383,219,286 of record NC_138768.1, on the reverse strand, counting down.
GCAGCAATTCCGAGTGGTTTTAGAGGCAGATGTAGCAGAGAGGCTAGTAGAGATGACGACTTTAGCTTGATGAAACCTACGTCGAGGGGCAGCTTCCAATTACGTCACTTCTGGCCCCGAACGTCCAGTAATTGGAACGCATGCCCGCTCCAGGGTAGCGAGCGGAGTGGAACCATTAGGAAATGATTTTATGGTGAAGTGGAGGAGCTTATTGGGATATAAACCCCAGACCATGGAATAAGCTGTGGAGGAGCAAGCCGAGGAGGTTTTTTTAAGAGCATATGTTGACCTTCTTTTGTGAAAAAGTGGTCAATTAGGTCTGGTGAGTGGTTTAATTTACTTAACAGTATCACGGGTGAAAGCACAGGATCCTATGGTGGTGGAGAAGAACACTGTATAAATTTGATTATATATATTCTCTATATATAAATGTGATTAATGTAGTTGATTTCATTTTTAAGGCACTGTAAAATTCACTATTATGAAGTGTGTGTTATACAAATTTCATTTTTTTTTTTTTTTAATGTAATAGTTATTTACATGTATTAGAGTGTACTGTACACCGGATTAGGTATATTCTTGTGAAACATTTTATGTGGGTTAACACCCCAATATTTTCCTTTTTTTTGTCTGAGTGTACTTATAGGGAGGCTGCCACGCTCAGGTGTGGTCACACACACACACACTTAATTCATTTTTTACTTTTACACATGATTTCACTATACTGTAGATACACAATTACAACCATTTTTTTTATTATTGATATAATTCTTTCTCATCGTTGATATGATTTTTTAGTATTTAATTAGTGAGAATTCATGCATTTTTTGGTGCGGAGTCACTGATTTACACATTACTGGCTATTAGAGATAGCCACACTTGATCTCCCTTCTAGTGTCTCCATGTCCAATCTAGCTGGCTTTCCCAAATGAGGGACCAAGACCCATCTGGAGTCTGAATACAATGGGGGGGGGGGGGGGGAAATGTAACAAGTCTTTACTGGATCAGACTTGAGGTGCTTTAGCAGCATTCCTGCCTTTGGGCATGACAGCAGAATGGTTTAGTATGTCTTTTTAACCTGTAAATGGGTTGGCAGGGATCAGGCCTTACACTGAGCATGTTTTCACAGCTCCACAACTTGGGCATGATGCCCCCTGGAAAATACTGTTTTTTTTTTTTAAAGTTTAGCTTTAAATCATTTATTCAGAAGGAATTATTTTTTTTATTTTATACTAAATGCAGTAGAATGAGTTACCATTCCATCCTTGAGCTTTTTCCCCTTTTCTACCTGTAGTGGAACCTGTTTGTTCTATGACGGAAATTTTCCGTAGAGAAGTTAATATAAATGCAACTCACGACAGCTGCACATACTCACATTCCCTTAGCTTCAACAACATACTATTCAGTTGTTGGGAGTGAAGAAAAATACTTATAATGAACATTTGACTAATGCCTCGTACACACGCAACGATTATCGGCCGACCGATCGTCCGACTTTTGTCCAGAGTGGTGTTTTGTTGGTTGGAATGTGCCTAGACTGCACACAAATTTTCTCAGCCAACAAAAATCTACTTCAGAAGTGATGTCATGTTCTGGTTTACTTTCCGTGTGTTTTTTCTTCTCTGAGCATGCCCAGTCTTTCTCATCTGATTTTTGTCTGCCGAAATCTGTACTGACTGACAGAAAATCGGCCGTTGTGGTGACGGCCAACAAAAATTTTATAGCCTGCACACCAGATTTTTTTCGTCCGAAAAGTCGGAGTCGGTTGTTGGAAGCATCATACTAACAAGCCGAAAATCGGCCGATCGGACGTTGGCCGAAAATTCCCGGCCAATAATCGATGCGTGTGTACGGGGCTTAACTCACCTTTCCCCCATGTGACAGCTCCGGTGATTGGTGATTGGTTGCTTATACTCTCAGTGTTGTCACATTGGGTTTGGGAGAGAGTCCTTAGTCCTGTGTAAACTCTAAGTTGGGTTTTTTAACTTCTGGCTTTTGTAGTCTCCCCCATATATATATGTATACAGTGATAAATAGATTTTTAAGTTAGTAGCAGATTTAGATCATATATTATTTCCTTGTTTTATTTTGAAAATAGTAAAATACGAGAAACAAATGCACTGTTCTGTAATTTATAATTATTCAATGTTTACATAATTTGTGCAGCCTTAGATATTAACTTCAAAATATAATTGACAAAACCCTCTGACTAAGGCCTCATGCACACAGGGCGTTTTTATAGCTGCTTTTAGGAGCGTCAAACGTTTTTTTATTTTGCAGCTTAAAAAGGCCACTCCATGTTATTTTATGGCCTCATGCACACACAGGCTTTTAGGAGCTGCAAGTGGTATAGACTTTTTTAAGCTGTAAAAAACAAATGGGCCAGTGTGTTCTGGAGCAGCAGCGTTAGGCTGTAAAAACACCTGACGCTGCTAAAGGCTGCTAAAGGCTGCATACAGCGTTAGGCCACGTCAGACGTTTTTAAGCTGTAGTAGTTGGATTTGAGGTTTGAAAATAGAAGAGGGCAGAGAAGGGCTGCCAAAAGCTAACGCTGCTAAACATGGCTATATTGTGCATTAATGCCAATACAAAGTGCTTCTAAAAGCACGTTTTTACTGCTGCTTTTTCCTGGCGTCAGAACTGGATTTACAGCTCCTTTTTTTCAAATGCCCCGTGTGCATGAGGCCTTAAAGGACATCACATACATGCAATTTTTATGTACTGCAGAGGATTAGTAAGGTTCAAACCCAGCAGTTCACATATTAATTTGAAGAAATCTTTTTTCTTTTTTCAATGTTGCATTATGATGCACACAGGGAAAATATTCTTTTTTTTTTTTTTTTTTTTTCACAGATCAAGATGAGGTCAAGTTGTGTTTGTAAAGACAATTATTAGTAAGGACAGAGTGATTTTTCACAGGTTTGTGATCCCTAAAATACAAAATTAGTTTAATTACAAGAATGTTTGGTGTTCACACAATAAACACAAATAGCATTCAACATACACTATATTGTTGAAAGTATTGGAGCGCCTGCCCTTACACACACATGAAATTGAATGGCATTCCAGTCTTATGCCCCATACACACGTGCAGATTATCTGCAGACTTTTGTCTGCAGACTTACCAAAACCATATAATATGAGGTCAAACCTAAACACTTTAAATTTGTATGCAATCCGGCAGGCCCTTGCACTACATAGAAAAGGTAAGTCTGCAGACAAAAGTCTGCAGATAATCTGCACGTGTGTATGGGGCATTAGTCTGTAGGGTTCAATATTGAGTTGGCCCATCCTTTGCAGCAATAACAGCTTCAACTCTTCTGTGAAGGCTGTCCACAAGGTTTAGTAGTGTGTCTATAGGAATGTTTGACCATTCTTTCAGAAGCGCATATGTGAGGTCAGGCACTGATGTTGGACGAGAAGGCCTGGCTTGCAGTCTTTACTCCCAAGGTTCCCATTCCAAAGGTGTTCTATCGGGTTGAGGTCAGGACTCTGTGCAGGCCAGTCAAGTTCCTCCACCCCAAACTCGCTCACCCATGTCTTTATGGACCTTGCTTTGTGCATTGGTCCAAATCATTTGGTGGAGGGAGGATTATGCTGTGGGGTTATTTTTCAGGGGTTGGGCTTGGCCCTGTAGTTCCAGTGAAGGGAACTCTAAAGGTGTCAGCATACCAAGACATTTTGGATAATTTTATACTACTTGGATCATTTTATACAGACCCCTTCCTTTTTCAACATGACTGTGCTCCAGTGCACAAAGCAAGGTCCATAAAGACATGGATGAGTGAGTTTGGGTGGGCAACAACAATAGTGAACCCTACGGACTAAGACTGGGATGCCATTAAAGTTAATGCATGTGTAAAGGCAGGTGTCCCAATATTTTTGACAATATAGTGTACAGTGCATCCGGAAAGTTTTCACAGCGCATCACTTTTTCCACATTTTGTTATGTTTTAGCTTTATTCCAAAATGGATTAAATTAATTATTTTCCTCAAAATTCTATAAACAATACCCCATAATGAAATGTGAAAGAAGTTTGTTTGAATTCTTTGCAAATTTATTAAAAATTAAAAAATTTAAAAATCCCATGTACATAAGTATTCCCAGCCTTTGCTCAATACTTTTTTGAAGCACATTTGGCACCAATTACAGCCTCAGGTCTTTTTGAGTATGTTACAAGCTTGGCACACCTATTTTTGGGCAGTTTCTTCAATTCTTCTTTGCAGTACCTCTCAAGCTCCATCAGGTTGGATGGGGAGTGTCAGTGCACAGCCATTTTCAGATCTCTCCAGAGATGTTCAGTCGGGTTCAGGTCTGGGCTGGGCCACTCAAGGACATTCACAGAGTTGTCCCATAGCCACTCTTTTGTTATCTTGTCTGTGTGCTTAGGGCCGTTGTCCTGTTGGAAGATGAACATTTGCCACAGTCTGAGGTCCAGAGCACTCTAGAGCGGTTTTTCATCAAGGATGTCTCTTTACATTGCTGCATTCATCTTTTCCTCGATCCTGACTAGTCTCCCAGTTCTTGCCACTGAAAAACATCCCTACAGCATGATGCTGCTAACACCATGCTTCACTGTGGTATTGGACAGGGATGGTATTGGCCAGGTGATGAGCCATGCCTGGTTTCCTCCAGACATGACTCTTTCCATTCAGGCCAATCTATGTTTCATCAGAACAGAGAATTTTTTTTCCTCATGGTCTGAGAGTCCTTCAGGTTCCTTTTGGCAAACTCCAGGTAGGCTGTCATGTGCCTTTTACTGAGGAGTGGCTTCCGTCTGGCCACTCTACCATACAGGCCTAATTGGTGGAGTGCGTCGGAGATGGTTGTTTTTCTGGAAGGTTCTCTTCTCTCCACAGAGAAATGCTGGAGCTCTGTGAGAGTGACCATCGGGTTCTTGGTCACCTCCCTAACTAAGGCTCTTCTCCCCCGATCACTCAGTTTGGCCAGGTGGCCCACTTTAGAAAGAGTCCTGGTAGTTCCAAACGTATTCCATTTACCGATGATGGAGGCCACTGTGCTCATTGGGACCTTTAATGCTGCAGAAATTTTTCCATACCCTTCCCCAGATCTATGCCTCAATACAATCCTGTCTGTAGACAATACAATTGTCTACAGACAATTCCTTGGACTTCGTGGCTTAGTTTATGCTCTCACATGCACTGTTAACTGTGGCACCTTATATAGACAGGTGTGTTCCTTTCCAAATCATGTCCAGTTAACTGAATTTACCACAGGTGGACTCCAATCAAGTTGTAGGAATATCTCAAGGATGGTCAGTGGAAACAGGATGCACCCAAGCTCAATTTTGAGTGTCATGGCAAAGGATGTGAATACTTATGTACATGAGATTTTTATTTTTTTTATTTTTAATAAATTTGCAAAGATGTCAAACAAAGCAAATCAACTGGCGTGGAGGCAGACTAAAGCAGATCGGCTGGCGTGGAGGCAGACTGGAGCAGATTGGCTGGTGTGGAGGCAGGAATGGATAGTGGCTGGATTGTGTGAGTCAGAAAAAACTTCAGTTTCTTTTTGAGTTTAGCCACTGAAGTTCTGCATGTTATTGCAGAGCTGTGACCAGGGGATGCAGCTGATGGAAGAGAAGAACTGAAGGATGGTGAAAAAGAGGGAACAGTTGCTAAGGAGGATTTCTGAGGGATTGCCAAAGGCAACAGAGAAGAGGTAATCTTCAACAGGTTAAAGGCAGGGTAGATGCAGTGAGTGGGAACAGGGTACTGATAAATAGTTGACTGAGCCTTAGTGCAATGTACCTGACCATGCTCGTAGTAATTGTTGAACAAAATTCAGTTTACACTCTGATTAGAGACTGCACTGTGTTATACAATCCACTTGCACCCGTTGGGAACATGTTGAATAGTGCTCAAAGAAATAAGCCCAGTCATCATTCAATATCCAAGCCAGTCTTACTGAAGCGGGCAGAAAAGTCATCACTGCCTTTAGGAATACTGGACAAAGCCAACTCTGCACAGACTTGAATCAATGGCTGAACATCACCAAACAATACAGTGCCCTGATCAATTAGGGAATGAGCAAGACAAATGCATTCTAACAGCTGATCTCTGGCCCACTCCTTCAGTATCTGGCAGAAATATTCTTTTCCCTCTGTCACTAGCAAAGATAAGTAGATAATATCCTCAGGATGCATCTTGTCACAAATGACAGCAAAGCCAAGTTGGCTTCCCTGTGCAGCCACTTCTGGTCAGGACTGGCCTTGGTGTTATGTCAGGGACAGGTGTGACCAGAAATGTGTAGTCTGCTACAGAGAATACCAAGCACAAGTAAGTGTAAAATAATATTTATTATTATGTAAATGCACCTCTAATATACCAAAACTGTGTAAATCAAACCAGCGAACCAAACAAACAGTGACACACAATGAACAACTGCCCAGACCAAGTATATATAGAAAGCAGTGAATGTGAAACGTAGTCATAACAGAACCAGGGTCATACACTGGAGTTCAAGCAGAGGGAGCTGGGAACAAGACAGGACAGGGTAACAGGAGACAGAGAGACCAGGCAGGAAGGGATCAGGCTGCAGGGTCGGCATCAGGGACCAGGAACAGGATGCAGAAACGCAGGTCAGGGGCACATGAAGACAGAACACCAAGGCAACAGGAGAAGCACAATCAGGGCTTAAATATACTTCCTGCAATGAGCAGGGCTGCTGTTAGAAATCATGTGGCCCCGTACAGCCTACCTAACAGGCCTCTCCTAAAAAATATCAAAACAATATTTTTGCTAAAAATACACAAAAATCATTATTAGCAGACTCAAACACAACATAACTTACTAACTTACGGGGGGAGGGGGGGTACAGTACAGGGGGGGGGGGAGGATGGCACAGTAGAGGGGTAGCAGGAGAGCACAGTATGGAGGGGTAGGATGGCACAGTAGGGGGGGGACAGAAGGGTACAGTACAGGGGGAGCAGCAGTGCACACTACAGGGGGGGGCAGGATAGCTCAGTACGGGGGGAGGGTACAGTACAGGGGGAGGAAGCAGGGCACAGTGCAGAGGGGGGAGCAGAAGGATACAGTACAGGGGAAGGCAGGAGGGCACAATATGGGGGGGCAGGAAGGTACAGTATGGGGGGAGGGGCACGGTACAGTGGTTGGGAGTGTACAGTACAGAGGGTAGCAGGAGGGCACTGTACAGGGGGAGGGTAAGTGTACACAGTACAGGGGGCAAGAAGGTACAGTATAGGGGTAGTAATGTATAATACAGATATGGTCTCCTCAAGAAGAGCTGTGCATGGAAGCTGCTGTCACAGATTCGACCTATTCTGGCAGGCTGTCACTGGGCTAAATCTACAAATGGAATGACAACTCCCCCTCTACTGTACCTTCCTCTCCAGAGTTTCTGTCTCTCTTCCAGTGCTTTGCAGGGGTTGAGGAAGAACCCAGAGGCACAGAATATTACTACTGCTTCTGCTTGTGTGGGCGGGATGTGTACTGCACCAATCACATGGGATGAATAGAGGGCGAGGGTCAGCAGAGATTGGCGCAGTACACATCCTGCCCACACAAGCAGCAGTAATAAGGTGCTCCACCTTGAGGTTGTTCCAAAACCCCTGAAACAAATGGTGGGGAATGGAGATAGGAACTATTGGGTAGGGGAGAAGGAGGAAGGGGGGAAAAGTGGAGGTGGGATGGGTAGAGAAGAACTGGAGTGAGACTGGGGGAATCCTGGTTTGTGTAGGGATAAAAAAAAAAAGTGGAGGATATGTGCTGGCATGAGGAGAAGCAAACAGGTGGAGGATATGTGCTGGCATGAGGAGAAGCAAACAGGTGGAGGATATGTGCTGGCATGAGGAGAAGCAAACAGGTGGAGGATATGTGCTGGCATGAGGAGAAGCAAACAGATGAGGGTCAAGGGGACTGGAGAGGGATGGTCATGGATGGGCATGGGGAATACTGTCAGCTGGTGAAGAATATCCACAGTAAAATAAAAGCAAATAGGCTGTCTTGGGGGGAGTGAGTGATCTCCATTAACTAGTAAAGAGAAAGTGTCGGGTGCAAAATGGGAGTTTCCAGCCATTTGCAGTGTTTGTGTATGGGAGGGCACACACCTGTGTGAAGGTGAAGTGTCTGCAGAGAAGAAGACTAGGAGGGGGAAGAGAGGGAACTAGAGAGGGACTATTGTTGGGAACGTGTCAGTAAAAGAATTTCCAGACAGGTGGAGAAGAGGCTGTAAATTAGCAAGGATCTTAGATCTCGGCAAAGAGATAACAAAGATCTGGGAGAGAGGCAATATGACAGGCAGAGATAGACCTGTGTGAGGATGGAAGGGAGCACAACGTGATAGAAGCTGAGGCTGGGAGGGAGATGCCAGGGAGAAAGAGGGAGACATTAAGACAGCTGGACATGGGATAGATAACGGAAATTACCTCTAGGAAAAGAGCCTGGAATAGCGAGGGGAACTTTTGCAAGAAAACTGCTGGGAGGAAACCTCTAGGGTCCCCATGCACCAAGGACACCTGGGCAGTTCCCAGAGGTGCCTGTACATTAAGACAGCCATAGGAAGGGGCCAGTAAATGACATATTCAATGGTCCATTCCCCCCGCTGTCAGTGTCCTGACACATCACTCTGTTTTCCAGGAGAGCAAAACAGGCAGTGCTGCTTTCAGCTTTCAGCTCCATCCAGCAGCTGAAACCCGACAGGAGGAAGAGAAACCAGCTTTCAGCTGCTGGATGGAGAGGCAGACAGTGCATTGTTTCTGTAATTGTCAAACCGCACTGATCCGCCTCCCTGTCCAGGCCCCTATGTCTGCTCGGGCCCCGACTGATATGAGCTCCTGGCTGCTGAGAGACAACCACTGGTGGACACCGGAACTGCCCCCTATAGATCTGGGAGCCACAGTGCCGCCAGCAGGTGAGCCCTTTTCTGACACATTGTCACCCAAAAACAGCAAGGGTGTTTCTGTCAGGATCACCAGGTGAACAAAAAAAAAGAAAACTAGCCTGATAAAAAAAAAAATGAATGCAGTCACTGCATACCTTGTATTTTAAATGCACCAGTTTCCATTTTAAAAGACTCTATTTTAATTTATAGGAGGATTATAAAGAATTCAAAGAACAACCAGACAGGGAAAAAATCGTTCTAGTTGATTAAACTGTGTCTTTGTGAAGGAATTGAATAGAGCTTAAATTACATTTTCACTTTCTAAATTTGCTCATCATAAGTTTTATTTGTTTTGAAGATGCAAATCTAAACATTAAAAGTTTATACTATTATTTAAAAAAAATAATATCCAAGATACCATAAAATGAACCATCTTTATAATTCAATGAATGTATGTCCACTGACCATAATACTTCCTTAACCACTTTACCACTAGAGGATTTTGCTGTCTTACGTCTGGGCCACTTTTTACGATTCGGCGCTGTGCGACTTTAACTGACAATTGCGCGGTCGTGCACAAACGAAATTTACGTCCTTTTTTTCCCACAAACAGAGCTTTCTTTTGGTGGTATTTGATCACCTGTGCGATTTTTACTTTTTGCGCTATAAACAAAAAAAGAGAGTAAATTTTGAAAAAACAACAATATTTTTCACATTTTTTTATATGAAATTCCCCCCAAAAAAATGTAAAAATCAAAATTTTTTAAAATTTTTGGCCAATTTGTTTTCTGCTACCTATGTTTGGTAAAAGAAATCACAATAAGCATATTTTGATTGGTTTGCGCAAAAGTTATTGCGTTTACTAACTAAGGGAAAGATTTCTGTCATTTTTGGTGTTTTTTTTTTTTAACGAGTAATGGCGGCGATCTGCGATTTTTTTGTGGGACTGCGACATTGTGGCGGACAGATCGGACCCTTGACTGACATTTTTTACACTTTTGGGGTTACCAGTGACATTACTGCAGTAATCAGTGCTAAATATATGCACTGTTACTGTAAAAATTACACTGGCACGGAAGGGGTTAATTTTATTGGAGAGGGAGGGGTTAATGTATGCCTGGTGCTTACTGACGTGTGTGGGGGGAGGTGACTGAGTGACACAGATGCTGAACCCTGCAATCTGACCCTGCCTGTCACTTAGGAGTAAACACAAGCGGGCGGATCTCCACACTAGATCCCCGACGATCGGGGAAGAGCAGCGGCGATCGCCGCTGCTCCTCCCCTGGCCCGACTCCCACTGTGACTGAATACAGCGGGAGCGAGCCTCCGGCGGCGCGTGCGCGCCGCCAAGAAAGGGGAGTGTCTGATTACGTAGATCTACGTCGCCAGACGATAACGAGCCACTTTGCCGCAGTACTATTACCGTACGCAGACGGCAAGTGGTTAAACATTTTCCATTTTTAAAATAACAAATCAATAAATGTATTAATGATCCCCCTCTAAAGGACCAATTTTAGATCTCACTTGCTCATTCCTGCTCAATTTTGATGCCCTGGAAATTAAAAGTCTAGTCTCAGATTTTTCTTTATATACTGCTACACACCCTGCTAGTGAAGTTTAAAATGTAAGGGAAAAAAATCTGGTAATATGGATTGAATACAGGTATAGGAATTTGTATAATTTGAATATAATTATTCAGTTTATCTCAAAGCATGATTTTCTGATTACCACTATTTACAAATCTGTATAAAATGCAATTATCAATAATGAAATAACAAGAAAAGTTTGAAAGTCAAATAAAAAAAATATACATTCATATAAATGTTATAGGTATAACTCAATAACAAACCTACAGAAAATACATTATTGTTTCCCATTAAAAAAAAGGGGCATTGATTTAAACTTTAATGGTTGGCACATTCTAAAAACCATTTAGGAAGTAGGAATGTTTCTTCTGCAGGCATTGGATAGGACTTATATTTTCACCTTCTAAATATGCTCATTAGTTTTATTTACTTTGAAGCTGCAAATATAAAAATTCAAAATCTATACAACAATCAGCACAGGTGTACCATGTAAAAGTGTGATTAATTTGCAGTTACAGATTGTTTATTAGATACTTTTGTGCAAACGCAAAAACTGGGAACAAGTTTATTTTTATTTTTCTACTTTCAGTCTGTTCAAAACTGGAAGTAAATTGATAAAAGTTCATCAAAGACTATTGCAAAACATATCTCTATGAGCAGATGTTATGCATATTAGACGAAAAATGCATTTGCTGTTTCTGTTGTAAAAATGCTGTTCCATATTTGTAAAAACATCATATATACATATCTCAAAATACGGCATAGGAAACATTTATTTGAAGATAAATTACTTTTCACTAAGCTGTTTGTAGTTTGTTCAATATTAATTATTGAGAACAAGCATTACCATCAGGAGTTACCGAGGTTGCAATTTACACTTATAGGAAAAGCAAAATAACCATGACATGATAGATAGGTAATTTCCTTTAAAGAGACCAATTAATTTATTACTGTGAATATATATGTAGCACCACCCCCGCAGGAGCTGCTGATTAGATTATTGGGTCTACGTCCTGCCTAACAACCCACAGAATTGGCTCGAACCCTCCCTAGGCACAACTGACCCAGAATAGGACTGGAATACCAAATGGCTACACAGATTGGAATATAACACTTCAATAAATAATAATGACCTGTTACCTCTCTCCAGCTGCAGTCCTTCTGGGTAATACAAGGTGACCACACACAAGCTTGCTTTTAAACAGGAAAGTTATTTACTGTGAATCAAATAAACAGTTTCGATACAGTAAAATATGACTTTGTAAAAGGATATACTAATTAATTAATCAAAGATAAGATAAATACTGTGATATCACTCCTCAAGGGCACATTAATTGTTTCAGGAAATGTCTCAGAGCCTATAGGACCGCCATCTTAATCACTATTATACTTTTGGAGATAAGGCTCAGCATTCAGTTAGACACAGTATCAGAATGTCAGACCTATCTGAGTCCGCTGTTTCTTCTCTATATCTTCGCTAGCAACGTTGGTGCACTCGCAATTTGTAATCCACATTGAGGATGGGTGATCAATAGAGAGAATGGCAGCAAACAGTTAGTAATCACCGCGGGGTGTCTGTGCAGGATTGCTGGTAAAACTTCTGTGAGAGATGTACTGGGCCACCTGGTATATTGCCTTCTACTACTCTAAGGCTAATCCTGACTAAAGTTACTTCTTTGATAGATAGAGTCAGTTTTTGGGCAGGTGCCCTCTCACCAACAGGACTGTCTCCCAGGAAGCCTCCGCTGCTGTCTCAGTCTCCGGCCTCTGTCACCAGCCGCACTAGGTATTTGGGGTGGATGAGTCTGGTCTCTGTAGAACATCGATGGGACCTCCAGGAGGGATCCTCTACTGGAGATGAAACACTGCAACTTAGTCACTTAAGGCCCAGGAGTTTCGGCCTAGCATACAGCATCAGCCCACAGCACTGGCATCCTGCTTGTCTCACTGTGTCTTTCCCAAGAGAGTGAGCCTGGCTCCTCCCTTCCTTTATAAAGCTTCCCCCAGAAGGCTGTGCGGTGCAGCAGTGCACCCTGGTATTCTCAAAGCACTATGGGCGATGAAGACTGCTCAACTTCCTGAAAGGAAAATAACATCAAAAGACATTCCATAGCCGCTGCAATGTGTCCTTTTGGCCACTAGATGGAGCCGAGTTCCTCTCAAATGTCAAGCAGCAGTCTTTTAGAACTTGTATAATGGAAGACCCCGCTACACACTCCCCCCACTTGAGAAACTTTGGTCCCCAAAGAGGACAACAGCATGTACTCCAGTGCATATGTTGGCAGTACACAAAAAAAACATTAACATATGCATAACAGGGAATCATCTTCCTTTTCATAAGCAGAGTTCAAACTTAACAACTGCATATTACAACACAGGTTCGACATAGGAACCTCCCACCAATTGTCAGGGGAGGGAAGGTAATTCTGTTCACAGACCCCTGACACTTGAGTGGCTTGTACAGATGTGCCTGGGGGTGAGCTAGGGTTGTCCTCCACCAAATCTGCGGTGGAAGAACTAGGCTGATCAAGAGTTCGTTTGGAAGTAAAGATAGCCTCTTCTGAGCATTCACCCAATTGGTCATAGGTCAGTCTTTTGGGCGGGTGAATGACTCTTCTTTCCCTCTGTTCTTTGGGATGCACGATCTCAGAGGTACTAGGACCAGCCACTTCTGGGGATTCTTCAATGTCCTCCTCCTCATGTTCCAACACACAGGAATCTGATGCTTCAAGAGCGGTCAGTTCTTCTTCAGAGGAAGGTGCAACCTCCTCCTCAGGATCTTCATCATCAACTACTTCTTCTGGAAGCATGTGGAAAGGTATGAATTCAGGGGCTTCCGCCCGAAGGGTTCCTCTGTCAGCCAATTCGGATGAAGACAGGGAGGCAGGTGTGGGTTCTGGTAACTGAGACAACCACATCCAGTCAGGTACCTCCTCTTCATCTTCCAGATCTTCAGATGGAGAATTTCCCTCCCTCACATCTGGGAGTGTCGACTGAGATCTGGTGACTGGTCTGGACAGGCGAGAGGTCGAAGGGGTCTCTGGCGAATCTACGACAGGAGGCATGCGAACTGCTTCAGAGAGAGGCAGTAAATGGTTCCTATGCCAAGTCTTCAATGGACCCACACTTCCTTCAGGCCGAATTTGATACACAGGGAGGTTTGGTAGTTGCTTGCAGATAACATAAGGTTGGGACTTCCAGCGGTCTGCCAACTTGTGTTTTCCCGGGACACCCAAGTTCCTCAACAATACCCTGTCCCCTGGTTGCAAGTCTTGGATCCGAACTTTTAAGTCGAAATTCCTTTTATTCCTCAGTCCACGTTGATCAGATGTGGCCTGAGCTTTATCATAGGCCGATTTCAGACTCTTCCGCAGTCGGTCCACATATCCCTTGTGCGATGCTGAAGAGGTGTGATCGGGCGAGATGCCAAAGGCCAAATCCACTGGCAATCGAGCCTCTCGTCCAAACATTAGACGATAAGGGGAATATCCAGTAGCATCACTGACAGTACTGTTGTAGGCATGCACAATGGCAGCTACATGTTTGCCCCAATGCTGTTTCTTCTCTGAGCTTAAAGTCCCCAACATGTCCAAAAGAGTCCTGTTAAATCGTTCCGGCTGGGCATCCCCTTGTGGATGGTAGGGAGTAGTTCTAGTCTTTTGGATGCCTAACAGATCTAACAGTCTCTTGATCAGTCTGCTTTCAAAGTCTCTTCCCTGATCTGAATGGAGGCGTTGTGGTAACCCATAGTGTACAAAGAACTTTTCTACAAGAACTTTGGCTACTGTAGAGGCCTTCTGATCCCTTGTTGGGAATGCTTGGGCGTATCTGGTAAAATGGTCTGTTACCACAAGGACATTCCCTTGGCCACTCAGATCAGGCTCTAGGCAAAGGAAATCAATGCACACCAGTTCCATGGGTCCCTGGCTTTGCAGATGGCCCATTGGGGCTGCTTGACGTGGCAGAGTCTTCCTTTGTATACATCGGACACAAGAATGACAGTATCCTTCAACTTCGGCCCTCATACAGGGCCAGTAGAACCTGTCTCTGACAAGCTGAAAAGTTCTTTCAGGTCCCAGATGGCCATGATTATCATGAAGAGCAGCCAGAACTCTCTCCCTGTATTTAGCTGGTAAGAACAGTTGCCACTTCTCCTCCAGATCTTCAGATGGGCCTCTTCGGTAGGCCACCCCTTCTCGGATCTGTAACCGGGTCCACTCTCTATGCAACAGACGGGCCCCCTGAGGAGAGTCAGTGAGAAGCAACTCAGGGCGCTGGATCTCCAAGGCTTCCAAAAGAAGTTTTCCCAGAGGGTCTTCCAGCTGCTCCTTCCTCAAGTCCCTTTTGGACAGCCGGGGTAAATCTTCCCCTTCAACCTGGGTCACCCTGCAATAGTATTTGGGTACTCCGACAGCCGAAACCCCAATCTCTTCGGCTCTTGATCCTCCTCTGGATCGAAGTTCAGTTCCCTGATATAGGGCACGCACCCCTTCTGGAGCCAAATGGGTCCATTCTTCATCAGGTTCGTGTGGTGCATGCAACCTTCTGGATAGGGCATCTGCATCCCTGTTCCCGATTCCTGGCCGATACTTCAGGCTGAAGTTGAAGCTAGAGAGGGCAGCCAACCATCTGTGTCCTGTTGCATCCAGCTTAGCTGTAGTCAACAGATAGGTAAGGGGATTATTATCCGTCTTGACAATGAATTCAGCTCCGTACAGGTAATCTTTCAGTTTGTCGACCACTGCCCACTTTAAGGCCAGGAATTCAAGTTTGTGGGTAGGATAATTCCTTTCAGCAGGTAGTAGACTCCTGCTCACGTAGGCTACGGGTCGCAGGTGGCCCCCATGTTCCTGGTAGAGTACCCCACCCAGCCCATCTCGGCTGGCATCGACATGTAGTTCATATGGTTTCGTGGGGTCTGCGTAGGCCAACACAGGGGCAGTGGTTAGATTCTTTTTCAACTGAATGAAAGCCCCTTCACATTCTGGGGTCCACTGATCCTGGATGGACTCCTTGGCCTTCCGGGGTCCCATGGTGGACTTCATTGGCTTGACCAGTTCAGGAACGTCATCTTCTTCGTTCTTTAGTAACTCATTGAGGGGTCGGGCAATCTTGGCGAACCCCTCTACAAACCTCCTGTAATAGGAGCAAAAACCCAGGAACGACCGAAGTTCGGTCACATTTGTAGGTCTCGGCCAGGAGGCGACAGCATCCAGCTTGTCCGGGTCGGTGGCCACCCCTTCTTCAGACACGATGTGGCCCAGGTAATGGACCGAGGACTGATAGAATTGGCACTTCTCAGGAGAAAGTTTCAGGCCTTCTTCATGTAGCCTCTTCAGGACCTTTTCCAACCTCTCCTCGTGTTCTTCCAAAGTTCTGCCAAACACGATAACATCATCCAAGTATACCAGTACCTCTATCAAATTCATATCTCCAACGGTCCTTTCCATCAGCCTTTGGAAGGTAGCAGGGGCCCCTGACAATCCCTGAGGCATGCGATTGAACTCAAAGAACCCCACAGGGGTGATGAAGGCTGTCTTCTCCCGATCTTCAGGGTGCATGGGGATCTGATAATACCCACTCTTTAAGTCCATCACACTGAACCACTTCGCCCCTGACAGGCTCTGTAGGGCGTCTTCGATTCGAGGAGTGGTATACTGGTCTGGGATGGTTCTTCTGTTCAGTGTTCGGTAGTCGATACAAAGCCTCAGAGATCCGTTTTTCTTCCGGACTACCACTATCGGAGAAGCATATGGGCTCCTGGATTCTCGAATAACCCCAGTCTTCTTGAGTTCCGCCAGCTGCTGACGTAGATCTTCTAAGTCACCTAAGGGAACTCGCCGGACTCTTTCTCGGAAAGGTTTGTCCTCACTCAGGCGGATCTTATGAGTGGCACTCCTGGCGCATCCCACGTCGAACTCATCCCTAGAAAATATTCCTCGCCATCCAGCAAGTTGTGCCTTGGCCCTCTTCACCCATTCTGGTGGGAGGGCAGCGTTTCCAGAGCAGAGCTCTTCTATAACATCTTCACCCCTTCTTCCCTCCTCTTTAAGATCAGATGGGACAACTGGGGTAGCCGGGTTAACTTGGCCCAACAGCACTCTGGCCGGTACCTTCACCGGTGTAGTAGAGGTGTTTCTGACACTCACTAAAACCCTTCCATGGTTTTTCTGTAACACCTTCAAAGGGATCACTTCAGGGATTACTTCTATCCCTCTCTCCTCTTCCTGTGGACCTGATTCAAAGATGATAAAAGGGCCCGGCTGTTTCCATGTGAGTTTAACGGAAGCTTTCAGACAAGCCACCTCTCCTGGCTGCAAGACCTTTTCCGTTCTGTCCAACTTCCAGAGTCTTCCAACTCCTTCTGCAGGAGTCTCTTGCTCCAATACTAATCGTTGATAGGCCTGCCGTAGCATGGGGTGAATCCTTGGCGCTGGAGCATCCTGTCCCTGGACCAGTTGTGTCAGGAGGCGCCTTACTAGGTCAGTGTTGGTCCCTACGATGAGAGAGCTTTTGTTGGCCCCTGGCGGACGAGGACAGACCACCGCTAGGGTGTCGAAGGTTTCAGCTTCACCAGCCACTGATGGGTCAAAGGTCAACTTGATTGGCAGATACCCGTCATAGGGAAAACTTTGAGTCCCGATACCCCATATCTCCAGATCTTCCAACTTCTGCAGAGGTAGATGGGTAAGGTGTTTATCATAGAAGTCTCTATACAGAAGAGTCACTTGGGCCCCAGTGTCAAGGAGGGCTCTTGTGTAAATTCCTTCTACCTGGACAGAGACTACAGGGGAAGGCCCGACCAAGTTAGTTGGGAATTCTCTTGAAGTGGCCTTGTTGTCTGATTCAGTTCTCTGCACCCAGGCTCTTTTCTTTTTTTTTCTTCTGGACTTCAGTCCCCTCTGGGCCCGGTGTGCATTGATTTTCCTTCTCTCAGTAGCCTGGAGTATAGAACTAGGGGCGTTGTACCTGGATCTGACTCCCTGACTCAGATTCCCTGAATCATTGAGTCTCTTGGATTCCCTTGAAACTGGCGGGCACCCGGTCGACTCCTTCACGGGTGCCCTCTGAAGTTTTTCCGCTGGCTTGCGAGGTTCTGAGGCGACATTTCCTGGGCTGGGACATACTCCTCTAACATGTCCTACTCCCCCACAGTTGAAACAAGTTAGCGATCTCCTAGGTCTCGGTTCCGGGTCTACTCTAAGGTTAGAAGGTTTATCCGGCTTCTCTGACACGTTCCCATCAGGTAGAGTAGATGCCTGACTAGTCAGGATGGACACCATTTCTATCAACTGGGACACCTGGGTCTTTAGGAGTTCAACTTGCGAGTCACTTTCTTTTGCACTTATCACTCTGACACGAGCAGTTGAGTCAAACTGCCGACTCTTCCTTTTGTTGTCTAACATGACCTCTTCTTCTCTGACCATTCGGATCAGGTCAGGGTATTCCAGAATGCCACCATCTTGGCGAGTTCGCAACAGTATGGCAATGGGATCTAAGGGTTGAGCCCCTCTCAGCACCTGCCGTGCACGAGTCTCATCTACCTTCCGGGGGTCTATCCCTTTCTTTATCAAGATCTGGTGGATGATCTTATCTAGGCGTCTAATAAATTCGGACAACTTCTCTTCCTCTTCTTGGTAACAGTGGTCTAACTGGTAAAGAAGTTCAGCCACGTTCTCCGTCCGACCAAATACATCTTGTAGAATGTCTAGATAATCCTGTGCAGTACAGTTCTTTTTGCTTAGCTTGAGATTACGTACGGCCTCTAGTGCAGGTCCCTTTAAACTTTCTGTGATTCTCTGTTTCTTGTGCTGTTCTGGTACCTCCCACTCTTCCAAAGCCTGAGTGGCGGTATCTAACCACTCTTCAAACCCATCTTCTGTCGAAGGCACAGGCTGTTTCCCAGAGAATGTCCTGAGCTTCCTATATTCAGTCATCAGATAGTTTGGGGAGTCCTTACTACATTTTGCTACGATTTCCCCGAGAACAGCACACAGTTCTGAGCTAAAGGTAGACAAAGGTGGTGACTCTGGACTCCCTTCTTGGACACCTTTTTCTTTGCTGGATCCCCCAGGAGTGGTGGATGAGGGACCTTCAGTAAGGACTTCTGGATGTATTAAGAAAAGTTCTGTTTGGTCAGTAGTCTTTACACTGGTTCCCTTAAAGTAATCAGGGACCCCCTTCCTCCACTCACACAATGCATACGTGTGTGGAACGGTGGTGTCTGTCTTTATGTCAGTCACCCAGAATTTCCTGTCTGTGGACAGTGCCCTTAAAACTGGGAGGAGTTTTTCCTCAGTCCAGACCTCTCCCTTGATTTCAACCACCAGGCCATTTTCCACTACGACATTCTCTTCCCTGCACCACTCGGCTGCAGCGGTAGGATCCATTTCTGCGTTGAGGGGGATTCTGTGGCTGAGAGGGTTGTGTTGCAGGACTGTAGATCATCCCGGACGAGCCCCCACGTGTAGCACCACCCCCGCAGGAGCTGCTGATTAGATTATTGGGTCTACGTCCTGCCTAACAACCCACAGAATTGGCTCGAACCCTCCCTAGGCACAACTGACCCAGAATAGGACTGGAATACCAAATGGCTACACAGATTGGAATATAACACTTCAATAAATAATAATGACCTGTTACCTCTCTCCAGCTGCAGTCCTTCTGGGTAATACAAGGTGACCACACACAAGCTTGCTTTTAAACAGGAAAGTTATTTACTGTGAATCAAATAAACAGTTTCGATACAGTAAAATATGACTTTGTAAAAGGATATACTAATTAATTAATCAAAGATAAGATAAATACTGTGATATCACTCCTCAAGGGCACATTAATTGTTTCAGGAAATGTCTCAGAGCCTATAGGACCGCCATCTTAATCACTATTATACTTTTGGAGATAAGGCTCAGCATTCAGTTAGACACAGTATCAGAATGTCAGACCTATCTGAGTCCGCTGTTTCTTCTCTATATCTTCGCTAGCAACGTTGGTGCACTCGCAATTTGTAATCCACATTGAGGATGGGTGATCAATAGAGAGAATGGCAGCAAACAGTTAGTAATCACCGCGGGGTGTCTGTGCAGGATTGCTGGTAAAACTTCTGTGAGAGATGTACTGGGCCACCTGGTATATTGCCTTCTACTACTCTAAGGCTAATCCTGACTAAAGTTACTTCTTTGATAGATAGAGTCAGTTTTTGGGCAGGTGCCCTCTCACCAACAGGACTGTCTCCCAGGAAGCCTCCGCTGCTGTCTCAGTCTCCGGCCTCTGTCACCAGCCGCACTAGGTATTTGGGGTGGATGAGTCTGGTCTCTGTAGAACATCGATGGGACCTCCAGGAGGGATCCTCTACTGGAGATGAAACACTGCAACTTAGTCACTTAAGGCCCAGGAGTTTCGGCCTAGCATACAGCATCAGCCCACAGCACTGGCATCCTGCTTGTCTCACTGTGTCTTTCCCAAGAGAGTGAGCCTGGCTCCTCCCTTCCTTTATAAAGCTTCCCCCAGAAGGCTGTGCGGTGCAGCAGTGCACCCTGGTATTCTCAAAGCACTATGGGCGATGAAGACTGCTCAACTTCCTGAAAGGAAAATAACATCAAAAGACATTCCATAGCCGCTGCAATGTGTCCTTTTGGCCACTAGATGGAGCCGAGTTCCTCTCAAATGTCAAGCAGCAGTCTTTTAGAACTTGTATAATGGAAGACCCCGCTACACATATTTGTGCACAGAGTATTAATTTAGATATTTCAAAGCTGTATTATAGTGTAAATGTTATTATAATTTTACATACCAGTTTATTAAAATTAGTTACAGCTACTTTATTAGCTTTTATCAGTAACCCCAATAAAAGGCCTAAAAAATTACTAATTAGGAGGAATATACTGATATTATGGCCATTTGTAGAAATGCTAGACTACATACTGAAAAACAGAGCCATCCTTTTGGGACTCACATTCTTGTTCTATCTCTAAAACCAATGATGCTATGGTAGAAATAATACTTATCAAGTCTAACAGAGACCATAACACCCCCATATGCAAATACATAGACTTACTCCCAAGATGGAAACTTAGAGAAGGCTAGCTAACATTAGAACTACAGTAAATGGAAATGAAAATTCTTTCTTTCTTTCTTTCTTTCTTTCTTTCTTTCTTTCTTTCTTTCTTTCTTTCTTTCTTTCTTTCTTTCTTTCTTTCTTTCTTTCTTTCTTTCTTTCTTTCTTTCTTTCTTTCTTTCTCTCTCCTTGCTTGCAAAATAATGGATTTTTTAATACAGACTTACCTGTAAAATCCATTTCTTGAAGTACATCACGGGACACAGAGCCATAAATCATAAAATATGGGTAATATAGCCACATACAGGTGAAGGACACTGGCAACCAATCAGAAAGGATGCCCCCCTATATAACCCCTCCCACACAGGAAGTGCCTCAGTTTTGTAGCAAGCAATAAAGGCCCCATAGAAGAGCGGAGGGACCTCTGTGTCCCATGATGTACTTCAAGAAATGGATTTTACAGGTAAATCTGTATTAAAATTATTTTCTTTGTACATCACGGGGACACTGAGCCATAAATCATAACATATGGGATGTCCCAAAGCAATGCAACTAAGGGGAGGGGGACACCATAAAATACCGCCATCCAACCACTAAAAAGGATTACACCGCTGCCTGCAGAACACTGCAGCCAAATGCAGATTCCTCCTGGGTCCCAACATCCACTCGATAGAAACATATGCACCGACGACCAGGTCGCAGCTTTGCAAATCTGCGCCATAGAGACTTGATGGCGATGTGCCCAAGAGGCACCTACTCCTCTGGTAGAACGTGCCTTTACTGAAAAAGGTGGAACCTTCCTTTCTAAATCATATCCCTGGGTAATAACCTGGTTAATCTAAGGAGAAATGGTAGTGATGATGCCAATCCCTTCCTGGGACCTTCTGGCAGCACAAACAAGCTCTCAGTCTTACGAATCTGAGTTGAAACTAAAACTTAAGTGCACCAATTACATCAAGAGAATGCAATAACTTTTCCTTCTCTGAGTGAGGATCTGGAAAACAGGAAGGTAGTAAAATGTCCTGATTCAAATGAAAGGCGGACACCACCTTGGGCAAAAAAACCTGGGTGTGGGTGTTGAATCACCCTATCTTGATGAAAAATCAAGAATGGCTCTTTACAAGTGTAGCACCCTACAAGGTAGGTGCTAGGTAAAGTGTAGTATGTCTTGTCTGCTTATCAGCAGGGCCATGATTTTAAGCTAGGCTATCATGGTCCCCAGGTGTGGCTTTTGAGACTGGGGAGTCTCCCCACTGTGCTCAATGAGGGCTCTCATTGGGCAGTGGAGGAAACCCGGCCAACGGCACACCCAGGCTTGTATCTACCCCAGAAAGGCAGATTCTGCCGCACAGCATTCTGGGAGTGGGTATAAGTTTGAAGGGAGCACATGACGCAGCGTCTTTGCTGGAAGCAGAGTCCCAGGAGGGAGAGTGAGGCTGTCTCTCCTCCTGTCAAGAGGAATCGGGTGGCTTGCCTGAGGGGACAGAGGGATAAGCTGAGCTGAGCTGCAGAGAGGACCCCGAGGACCAGCGGAGCTGAGAGGGGTTGAGTTTCAGGAAAGCATTCCCAGTCATGACTGAGTACTGCAAACTGCCCCTGGGGGTCTGCCTAGTGAGAGGGGACCACTCCGGAGAAGGTCAGAGGGATCCGGGAGCTAGCTAGCTGATGCAGGAAGAGTAAAAGGGGGTGCCAGTGTTGACGCTGAAGAGTAAAGGGGGTGCCAGTGGTTGGGCCCTGAAGTATTCAGTGTACAGTGGAAGTGTACAGCGTGCAGTGTAGTGTTGAGAGTTGTAGCAGCAGCAGTGTTACTAAAGGCTACCTTAGTCAGGAAGGACTGGAGGGAGCAGTGTCCAGGACTTTTGAGCTAACCAGTGTCAGAAGTCAGTCTTCAGTACAGTCAAGGACTTTTGAGCTAACCAGAATGTCAGAAGTCAGTCTTCAGTACAGTACTGCAAGTCAGTGATCTCAAGCGTCAGAAAGCGTTGGTCGGCATTCAGCCGGCGTCAAGTCAGCACTGAAAGGGATTTTTTTCTCAAGTGTCCCAGTTTGTACCTAGTTGAGCCAGAGGAGTATCCCACTCATTTCCTTCTCCCATCCCCATATAAAATAATCAAAACAAACCAAAGATGCCGGACTCTTCTTTGACTCAGATCTCACACTTGGGCAATCAGCTCAAATGTGCTGTTGGTGTTACCTGTGACCATGGCAGACCCACATCAGGCCCAATGCCTGGAAATCCTGCTACACAAGCAAGGGCTGCTAGTTCTGATACCCTTCTAGCTGAAGTTGTTGCAATCAAAAAGAACAGTTTTCTGGTCAAAAGAACCAGGGGAACCTGTCCCAGAAGTTCAAAAGGCTTTCTTTGTAAAACTGCTAGCACCAAATTTAAGTCCCCAGGCCACAATGGTGGCTTCAGAGGCGGAAGCAAATGTAAAATTCCCCGGACGAAGTTCTGAACCAACAAATGGGAAGCTATTGGTTCTTGGAAGAAAACCAATAAGGCTGAAATTTGCCCTTTAATAGCGCTCAAGGCTAATTTCATATCTACCCCTGCTTGAAGGAAAGCTAGACTGCACAGAAGAGTGGAATATCGGACCTTGAGAGAGTAGGTCCCGACGCAGTGCAAGAGCCCAAGGCCTTGTCACTGCCAACCTTTGGATTTGTGCATACCAAAACCCTCCTCGGCCATGCCAGAGCTACCAGAATTACTGGTTTCTCTTCTAGCTGGATCCTGCGCAACAGACGCGGTATTAGCTGCACTGGAGGAAAGGCATAAATTAGTGAATACTCCTCCCAAGGAGTCACCAAAGCATCCACTCTGACTGTCAGTGGATCCTTGGTCCTGGGCACCAATCTCTTTAACTTGTTGTTGAACCTGGATGCCAACAGATCTATGTCTGGAACCCCCCAGCGTAGACAGATTGATTGAAAATCCTCTGAATGTAAAGACCATTCCTCCGAAAACATCTGTTGACGACTCAAAAAAATCTGCCTGCTGGTTCTCTGTTCTTGGAATAAAAACTGCTGTCAGGCATGACACAAACGTCTCTGCCCAGGATAGGATGATATCCACCTCTTTCTGGGCTGACTGACTGTTTGTGCCTCCTTGATGGTTGATATAAGCCACGGCCATGGCATTGTCGGATTGCACCCTGACAAGGTGACCCCGAAGTCTGGGCTTGCAGTATTTCAAAGCCCGACTGACTGCTCGGATTTCCAGAAGGTTGATGGGGGAGACATCTCTCAACACTAAACCTTTTTCCCTAGACAGTGGCTTCTTCCAGAATGGCTTCCCAGTCGGATAGACTGGCTTTTTTAGTCACCACTTTCCAGGTCACTGGAAGAAAGGATTTCCCCTTCCCCAGATGACTGGTCAACATCCACCAATTCAGACTCTGAGGTACTCTTGGTACCAGAGACACAGACCAGTCCAGAGACTGAACCCTTCCAGTCCCTGTAGATAGAATGTTATTCTGTAAGGGTCTGGCATAGAATTGAGCATAGGGAATTGCCTCGAATACGGACACCATCTTCCCTAGTAACATCATGCAAAGACGTATAGAAGGATATCACAGCCTTACTACGGCCCAAACCAGATCCTTCAGGTCTGTGACCTTTCTTGTTGGCAAGAATATCTTTGCCTGTACCATGTCTACAAGAAGACCCAGATATTCCAGACACTGGACCGGCTGTAATGCTGAATTTGCCAAGTTCAGTATCCAATCCAGATGTTCTAGGAACTGTACTGTCTGGACATTTCGGAAGCCGATCGATCTATTAGTAATAGATCATCCAGATATCCTATTACAGATATCCCTCGGGACCTTAGAACAGCCAATTTTGGAGCTAGGATCTTTGTGAACACTCTTGGAGCTGTGGCTAACCGAAGGGCAGAGTTACAAACTGAAAATAACAGTTTTCTATTGCAAAGCGTAGAAAGTGAAACCTTTGATGAACCTGGAATATAAGCATGTGAAGATATGCATCCTTGATGTCTACAGATGCAAGAAATTCCTCTTCCTGCAGGGAAGCTATGACTGAACAAATTGACTCCATATGGATAGTATGAAAGTTCAGAAACTGATTTAGGGTTTTGAGATCCAGAATAGGTCTCACATCCCCGCTTAGTTTGGTGATCTGTCAGTATACTTGACCTATAAACCGAGGATAAGGGAACACCTGATATTCCAGTTTGTACCCCTGCGAAATGGTGGAGATAACGCAATTGTCTTGGATCGATTCCACTCAAACCTTTAAGAACTGCAGCAGCCTTCCCCCCACCCAAGTGAGTGGGGGCACCCCTTCACAGAGTAGGCTTAGAGGAAGACTTGGCTGATCTCTGAGATCAGGGCTTTTTCTGACCCTGCCCTGAAGGCTTGGTTCTGGACCCAGATGGTTGAGGCCCTCACCCCCATCTGGAATTAAAAGCACTGGTAGTATGAGTGCTGGGGATCTTAAAAGAAGGACGCTTGCTCTTCCTTATCACAGGCAGCAACGTACTCTACCCCCCAAGATCTTTTGGATATACTTATCCAGATCATCACCAAAAAGGCGTTCTCCCTCAAAAGGGAAGCCAGACAGTAACTTTTTACATGGTAATCCTGCAGACCAGCTCTTTAACCAAAGGATTCTGTGCATATGCACTGTCATCAGAGCAACTCGTGACATTTGCCTTATGGAGTCCGTAAGAGCACTCACTGCGAAACATAAAGTGCGAGGTAGATCTAACAGATCTTCTACAGAATCTCCTTGAGAAGGAACTGTCTTGGACACCCGCTTCATACGGTCTTTTAAAGACTAGCAAACTCCTATGGCCGCTATTGCTGGTTGTATCTCAGATCCTGCAACCGCAAAGGAGGCTTTCAATAAAGATTCCAACTTCTTATCTGCTGGATCTTTAAAAAACCTGGGCATTATCCACAGGACAGGTTAAACTCTTGTTAACCGAAGAAATGGCAGCATCCACAGTGAGTATAGACCATTTCTTAGTAAGCTTGCTTTTTCCTCCATAGGATACAATAGTGAAAACCTTTTTGGGAGGAACAAAACATCCTATCAGGATGGTCCCACGAATGAATGTACGGGAAGCGTCCGAGGACTATGAGGAGGATGCTATGAGCCTAGAGAGGAAAAGGAGACTTCAGCTGTCTCTAAGGGAGAAAATTTGTATCTAGAACAGGCCATTTCAGTAAGAGACTGAACCAACCATCTCTGGGTTTGAGAGGCTGACAGAGACTCCTCTGACCCTAACTCCCCAGAAGTGGAAACCTCAGCTTGACCTTCTCTATAGGGTCATCATCAGCTACTTCTTCCACATCCTCTGCCAAATCCTGAACTGAATTCAGAGGGTGGCTCAGGTGAGGGGAATCTATCATGTTTCTTCCCTCTGTGTGATGCTGCAATCATGTCAGCAATCTTACCCTCAAAGCTGGCTAATGCCGATGCCAAATTGTCCTTAGTGCGGGGTTGTGGCAGAAGCACCTGGGGTAACTACAATTCCTGACAACCGTAATGGTCCAGATTATCAAGGAACCTCTGGCTGTTCAGGGGGAGTAGACACAGAGGTAGCATGGCTAGGACCTTCAAGGTCT
Organism: Pelophylax lessonae; assembly: GCF_965119305.1. Classification (NCBI taxonomy): domain Eukaryota; kingdom Metazoa; phylum Chordata; class Amphibia; order Anura; family Ranidae; genus Pelophylax; species Pelophylax lessonae. Next base: position 383,193,189 of record NC_138768.1, on the reverse strand, counting down.
GATGGTAGCATTACAGTGTTCCTTACAACTGTGCCCCTCCCCCAGCCCTCTTTGGGGCAGACATTACTTTATAGCAAGACAAACCTGAGGTACTAACTTCAGTGTACCCAAGGCTTGTGCCAAGCTTATACAGCTTATCGCACACAGCACTGATTATCCCAAGATACAGGACCTGTTTGTGCCAGTAACATATACCCACAGTGACTCATGCAATCCTGACTTCCTGACCAGGGGGTATTTTGCGATTCCGCACTGCGTGACTTTAACGGACAATTGCGTGGTCGTGCGATGCTGTACCCAAATGAAATTGACGTCCTTTTTTTCCCACAAACAGAGCTTTCGTTTGGTGGTATTTGATCACCTGTGCGATTTTTTGATCATGCGCTATAAACAAAAAAAGAGCGACAATTTTGCAAAAATAACAATATTTTTCACATTTTTTTATGTGAAATTCCCCCCCAAAAAATGTAAAAATCTAAATTTTTTTAACATTTTAGGCCAATTTGTTTTCTGCTACATATGTTTGGTAAAAAAAAAATCGCAAAAAGCATATTTTGATTGCTTTGCGCAAAAGTTATTGCGTTTACTAACTAAGGGAAAGATTTTTGTCATTTTTATTGTTTTTTTTTTTTAACGAGTAATGGCGGCGATCTACGATTTTTTTTTGCGGGACTGCGACATTGCAGCTGACAGATCGGATACTTGACTGACATTTTTGACACTTTTGGGGGTACCAGTGACATTATCACAGTAATCAGTGCTATACATATGCACTGTTACTGTAAAAATGACACTGGGAGGGAAGGGGTTAACTTTATTGGAGAGAGAAGGGTTAAGTGTGTCCCTAGGGAAGTGTTTCTTACTGTCATTGGATGTGGCTGTGTGTGTAACAGCACAGATCAACGGTCCTACATAGCAGGACCGAGTGATCTGTGCTTTTACACAGGGGAGAGTGACAGGCGGCTTTGTTTACATTAGCCGCCTGCCTTTCTCCCTCTCTACCCGACGATTGCGAGTGACCGGTGGACATCGGGTCCGCCAGTCACACGCGCCGGCTTCTTCGGGGACGAGCGGGGGCGGGAGTATGCCTCCGGCGGCGCGTGCTCGCCGCCTATTTGCTCCCAGGCTAGTGACGTAACGATACGTCACTTTGCCTGGGAGGGGCTGACTGCCGCCGTATATAGCCGGGCGGCGGTCGGCAAGTGGTTAAAGGGAACAGTGCATAAAATATTTACAATCTGCAATTATGCCAGCAATTTTTACCTTCAAGGTTTGCTGTATGTGAAAATATTTTAAATTGGATTCACCAGTCCTGCTGCAGAATTCAGTATGAAACAGGAATCCAATCTTCACCCATCACGGCGAGCTTTGTCTTGGCGACCTTCATGGGCTGGATCCCCTTGTTTTAGAGGGGCCACGGCCTTGGACCTGTAGAGCATCCTGCACAGACAACCTTTGGGGTTTGGTATTCCAAGGGTCCGGATCCCAGGGCCCAGCGCCTAAAAAGGACAGCATTACAGTATCTGCTTCCTGAGGCTCAGGTACCGTCTTTTTAGTTCATTGTATGTTTTAGATGGATCTGATAGGTAACCCCCTACATTCAGTGATCTTTGATTGGGGTATGTAGCATATTTTCTTTCTTTTATTTTCTTTATTAATTTCAAAAGAAATGTGGAGAGACTCTCCACAGTGACCATCACCTTTAGACACTGGCGAAAAAACTGAAGCACTTCCTGTGTGGGAGGGGTTATATAGGGGAGCATCCTTTCTGATTGGTTGCCAGTGTCCTTTACCTGTAGGTAGCTATATAACCGATATGTTATGATTTATGACTCTGTGTCCCGTGATGTACGAAGCGAAAGTACACATTATGGGTTATATTTATAAAGCAGCAAATTTGATATTCCCCACACATTTACTACAGGTGTATCCTGTTGCATGTGTTCTGAATTAGAATGATTACTAAACGTGCAGGCAGGCAGTTGCCTGACAGCAGGAAGATCAATGGACTATGAGGACACTCACCAGTGCATGGAGAATTACAAGCCGTTAGCTGCAATAGATGACAGTACTTGTAGGCATTCATTCACAGGCAGAGCCCAGCACGGCCGTGCTGTTTTAGAATTGTGACAGTGTGTGCAGGGAGAAGCTCCTCCGCCTACTGTCAAAATGGGGGATCAGGGGCCTGCAAGGACTGGAGCACAGTACCATGTTACATGTTACACCGTGTATATACGAATGTAATATGTAATATGTTACAAAAGGTAACCCTATGCTTTAAGTGAAAAATAATGATAACTGCCATGTTTCAGTAATTCCTTGACAAATAGGTTTAGACTTACAACAAAAAAGATGACACACTATTATCCTACATATCTGGTGCTGCAGGAGGTCTCTTACTCTCTAGCTGAATCTCAGTGACCATGTCTTGTAGCAGGCCATGATTTAAAGTCTTCTCCCAAATTCGATCCCCCTCGTGTCTTGGGGTTCCCAGCTAACCTATATTTTTTGCTTTTTTGAATCAAACAGTGTCTTTATTAGAAAAATATAAACAGTACAGGAATACAGCATCATATACAATGTTCAGGAAGCAGATGTAGCACATTCAACACATACAAAAGATCACCGCAGTAGTATTAATATCCCTGAGCGGGTGATATACGGGAGATGTACAGAGCTTATTGGAAAGAACGAAAAGAAAAAAAAATGCATGCATCACAAAGAGATAAGTTGAGCAGTAAAGATCTATTGGCAACGTCCATTTACAGCACAACACGAGTGTCTAGGCACACAGGGGGGGAAACACCTTAAACACACGTCTCGGGGGCCTGAAGCCATCTGTCCCAAATTTTGCTAAACTTGGAAGGGCAACCTCTATGACTATAGATAAGCCGCTTATAGGGGATAGTATTGTTCACCTCCCTCCCTCATCCAGTCACCGAACCTGCAGGAAAAGTGTGGTGAATTCATCCATATCCGTGTCTGGGAAAATTCCTAACAAACACGGTTTAGGGAGCAGTGTCTAGGGGGAACCCATGGTGTCGTGCAAAAACCTGCCTCCAGTAGCCCTGCACCTCCGGGCAGTCCCAGATCAGATGGTAAAAAGTGCCCCGGATGAGCTTACACATGGGGCATATGGTGGTGGTATCAGTTCTGTGTCTATCAAGCATGAGAGGTGTGAGGTAAGAGCGATGGAGGACATACAACTGGGTAAGACAGTCAGATAACTTAGGAGAGACCAGTTTGCAAGCATCCAGCGTCACCCTCTCACTTTACCTTAGAGGCATAGGCCTCCACCGTGGACTTAGGGAGATGGAGTGCATCATAAAGCATAGATAATAGGTGTTTGAGGTCAGAGCCCCATACTATCTCAAGGAGTGGGACCGATGCAATGGTAGGGGTGGACTAGGGGAATTGTGTCGAGAAGGCGTGGCGAATCTGCAAGTAGCGGAAAAACAAATTATTCGGCAATCCATATTCACTCTTAAGAGTGTCGTTGGGTTTGAGTGTCCATTGGTGAGTATATGTGAGAGGTATCAGATCCCAAACTGTGACCAAATGTGAGTGTCAGGTATGGAACAAAATTCAGAGAGGTCAGTATTGTTCCATAGGGGGTGAGGTCATAAAAGTGGAGAAGGGCAAGCCTCTCTGACACAACGTCCCATACTCGCCTGTAATGATAGAGTAAGGATTTGCTGTCCCCCCTAGTCTCCGCCCCTTAAAGTCCGCTAAGGATAACAGTGAATGGGTCCGTAAAGGGGCGCGTCCGCAAGGGGCCAGAGAGGGCAAGAAATCTCGAATTGTCCATTCTGTTAATATGATAAAGTTGGGAAAGCTGCGATGCCAGGTGCAGGTTAAAGTAAAGGAGTGGCACCCCGCCCAGGTTTGTGGGGATTTTTAAGTTTCCTCCATGTCAACTTGTGCCTGCTAGTACCCCACACAAAGGGTCTAAGGAGGGATTCTATCTGCATGAAGTATTTAAGGGGGAGGTACACTGGTGAATGCCAAAGAATAAAGAGTATTTTAGGAAGAAGGACTATTTTTATGAGATTCACCCGGCCCATCACCCCCAGGGGTAGACGGGCCCAGGTCTGAGTTTTGGCTTTTATAAGGGTAAACAGGGCTTGAAGATTATCAGTCACATAGTCGGCTGGTGAATTTGTAACCAGTACTCCTATATATTTAATGCGGCCCACGCGCTGGAGGGGGAGGTTAACCCGGGCAGGAAGGACAGAGACGTCATCTAGCGGTAATATTTGTCCCAGTTAATTTTGAGACCCGAGAAATACCCAAAGCGATCAATAACATCTAAGGCCGTGTGTAATGAGGCGTCAGGGTCGGCCATGTAAAGTGTCATCCCGATAATCTCCTCCATGGGTCCCACTCGCAGTCCCACAATGTCCGGGTGTGCGCGGATAGCCATGGCCAGCGGTTCCGCCGCCAGAACGTAAAGTAGGGGAGACAATGGGCAGCCCTGATGGGTGCCCCTGGCCAAGGGAAAACCCTCTGAAGCCCACCTATTCGCCAAGACCTTGGCCACCGGGGCCTGATATAGAATTTGGATCCAGTGAATGAAATTGAGGCAAAACCCGTAGCACTCCAGGCATCTCTACAGGAACACCCATTCAACAGAGTCAAATGCCTTTGCCGTGTCTAGGGCCATGACCACCCTAGTGCCAGAGTTGTCATGCTGGGCTTGTAAATTCATGAATAGCCGACGTAGGTTGAATGAGGTGTTCCTACCCGGCATGAAGCCGGATTGATCTGCATGAACTAGGGAATTAATTACTTGATTTAGTCTAAGGTAAAGATCCTTGGCTAAAATTTTGATGTCCACCTGCAGAAGCGAGATTGGACGGTAGGACTCAGGGAATTGAGGGTCCTTGCCTGGTTTGGGGATAAGGACTATTAAGGCCTCCCACATGGAAGGGGGTAGGGACGAGGTGTCGAAGGCATAATTGAACATGGATAGCAGCTGAGGCGCCAGTATCTCTGAGTATTGGGAGTAAAACTCCACTGGCAGACCGTCCAGGCCCGGAGACTTGAACCTGGGAAATCTGGCTATGGCGTTCAAGATTTCATCAACCGTAAGCAGGGCCTCTAATTGTTCCCCCTGCTCAGCAGTCAGTTGGGGGAAGTGAAGTGAGTCTAGGAAGGTCTCCATCAGGGTAGAGTCAGCAGGGGCGGTGGAAGTGTAGAGTTGACTGAAAATTTTCTTAAATTGCCCAGCCACTAATCTGGGTTCAGACACAGATTCACCACTAGAGAGGCGAAGACTAAATACCACCGGGGGTCTATCCTCACAATGTACCAAATAAGCCAGCAGTTTCCCCACACGTTCCCCGTGTTCATAGAGTTTTTGTTTTTGGAGGAAAAGTTTTCTCCGGGCTTTCTCGTTTTCCAGCTGGGAGACCACTCTATCTGTCAATTTGAGTTGTGCAGCCATGGGGTCTGCCACATAAGAGGATATATAGGAGCTCTATAGAGGACGATTGTTGGGTAGTGTAACGAGACCCTTGCTCGCTCGCTTCCGCTCTCCCGACACTCCTCTGTTTCTAGTGAGTCAGCTTGCAGATCGCAACCTCTGATGGTTCGGTCAACCAAGGCTCCGGGATCTGAACTACAGCTATGTGCCATTCGGAATCCATTAGAACAAACACCAAGCAGGCTGTATGTAAGTTCCAACAGGAAGACAATTTATTGGAAGAACACAGCACACTTTTATACAGAATTTGGAACGTCCTGGCCCTAACAACCGCTTTCCCATTGGTCAATTTCACAGTACATGCCTTTCTCCTTCAGATCCTCCTTAGCCATGCAAATGTGGACTTGAAAATGAGTCAGCAGGGATTGGCCCATTAGCTTGAGTAGAAGGACTGTTATGTGTAATGAGACAGATACCCCCAGGGGACAATCAATGTACACAATAGCCAGACACAGAACAATGGGAGGTCATTAGCACTTACAATGAGACAGGGCAATCCACATTCCCAATACACAAACAAAAGGAAAACCTTGCTGACATTGAAAGATATGTAATATACACAGCATTTAGGAATTACAGATTTCATGGCAAATGGTAATATATCTTAATATTTCTATATGGAAATATTGCTGGCAAATATGAAGCAATCCAAACCATTACTTATCTGTCTTTAAATTCCAGTGATGGTGAATACCGTCACATATCTTCCCCCCCAAAGGTAGACTAATCCAGGTACCAGACCTACAATCAGTCTGTGCCTGAGTTAGTCGGGTAACAAGTCCCAAAGAGTCCATCCATCATGGCAGCTTCCTTGACAAAGTTCCACATAGTTTGTAAGTTTGTCTTGGCAAGGTGCATGGAGCTCCCATAGCCAATTAGTCTGTGAAAGTCTGGTTTGGGCAGGCCAGACTGGGCTTCTTGGGCACCCTGTGTCCCTAAAAAACACAGGGTGATTTAGACATAAGAGGAGCCTAGTAGGCTGAGAGAAGAACTTTCCAACCTCTCTAAGGTAGGCTGTGTTCCACAGGCCCTCCCAATGTCTGCACCCACCCAGTACCCCAAACAAATTGTCGGGAAAACAGTGTTACTCACCCTGCCAACCTCTGCCTCTCTCGCAGAACATACCCGCTGCTGTGGATAAGTGTGGACTGGCCCTTCTCCTGGGAGTCCTTTCAGGCGCTGGAGAGAAGACAGGGTGGTGGGGCTCACTTTGTCCGGCTGTTGGGGATCTGGGTCGACTGTCCAGCATCCCTGGGGTGTACAAATGAGGACTGTAGCTTTTGCAGGTGCTGGGCAGAGGTTGGTAGCACTCTGCACTGTTGCCAGCTCTTCTGCTGGGTTGGGGTTGGCGAATACTACCCCCAGAACCTGGTTGGGGGTCTGCTGTAGAGAGGAGGGATCGCTTACCTCCTCCCCCTGGTATTCCTGCGGGGTAGGTTGGGGATCTGGACCGGCCACCCAGCATCCCTGTAGGTCTGGTGCAGAGACCATGGTCCCATCTGCACCATTGGGGTCAGGGCTGTTGTCTCCCTGTGGTTGGGGAGAAGGAATAGTTGTCTCCTCTCCCTGGAAGGTACACTGCTGCTTGGAAGGAAGGACGACACCTTCGGCTCCCTGTAACTCCTGCTGTAGCTGGGGACCTGGGTCGGCTGCCCAGCCTCCCTGTAGGGCCGGTAGAGAGACCTCGGTCCCATCTCCACCTGCCATCGGTGGGTCTTCCCAGTACCACCAGTCTGTACTGTCTCTCCAACTGAAGAGTTGTGGGTCTGGATCTGCCACCCAGGACTCCGGCTCTGCTTGCAGGGTAGATTGGGGTGGAATGGAGCAGAGCAGGCGTTTGTAGTCCTGCTCCAGTTTCCACTCCATTCCGACCAGATGAATCAGGTCTGACCCCAAGTCATCCACTTTGGGGAAACCCAGTAGTGCTTCCCTGGTGTCCTGGATTTCCCAGCGCCGAAACTCTGCAGGACATCCAAAGTACCTCTCCTCAAAGGCCTTCCACAGCAAGCCCGGGCCACTATAGTCCTCACCTTCCGGCATATTGTCGTCAGCCATCCAGTGGTCGTAGCTGGTGGAATACCACTTTAGTGCCCGGTAAGCTTCATCCAGCCACATATCCTTCCAAATCAGGTTCCACAGCTCCGTCACCCACTCATCCAGGGGTTGCTCTCCTAGGAAAGGTAACCGCAGGGCAACGTATACCTGGAACCGCTGTTCTTCGCTGGGAAGATTCTCTCTCCGCCTCCACTGCACATCCTCTAAGGCCTCATACCACATTTCCTTTCGAGTGAAATCTCTCCAGTCCAGTATGGCTTCCTCTGATACAGGCCCATCCTGTTGGACCAAGTGTTGCTGCAACCTCCAGAGAAACTCCTCCTCATATGGGGACGCTGCATCTTTAGCCGTTTTCTCAGATTGCCGTATTTCTGCCATTCTCTGCTCATGTTGCCGCTCTCGTTCCCTCTCTTGTCGTTCTAGTTCTTTCTCTTGTTGCTCATCCTGCAGCTGGGTGTCTCTAATGGCATTCTGTATGGCGGTCTCTGATGGGTTAGCACCATATAATGCCAACCGCTCTCAAACTCGTTGCTGAAACAAGTCTTTAAATGACCGGGGTCCTGCATCACCCTCTCTCTGATCCATCTCGGCTAGCTCACTGATCAGGCTGGCCTTGTTCTTTGTCCCACCGGTCCCTCCGCAGCTCTCAAGTAAGTCTTTCAGCATGGCTCTCCTGCATGCTGCATAGCTGGTCATTGACTGTGGTGGTTTGGAGTGTCCCAGTAACTGGAGAGCAAATCCCACCGCTGCCAACCAATGTAACGAGACCCTTGCTCGCTCGCTTCCGCTCTCCCGACACTCCTCTGTTTCTAGTGAGTCAGCTTGCAGATCGCAACGTCTGATGGTTCGGTCAACCAAGGCTCCGGGATCCGAACTATAGCTATGTGCAGTTCGGAATCCATTAGAACAAACACCAAGCAGGCTGTATGTAAGTTCAAACAGGAAGACGATTTATTGGAAGAACACAGCACACTTTTATACAGAATTTGGAACGTCCTGGCCCCAACAACCGCTTTCCCATTGGTCAATTGCACAGTACATGCCGTTCTCCTTCAAGTCCTCCTTAGCCATGCAAATGAGGACTCGAAAATGAGTCAGCAGGGATTGGCCCATTAACTTGAGTAGAAGGACTGTTATGTGTAATGAGACAGAAACCCCCAGGGGACAATCAATGTACACAATAGCCAGACACAGAACAATGGGAGGTCATTAGCACTTACAATGAGACAGGGCAATCCACATTCCCAATACACAAACAAAAGGAAAACCTTGCTGACATTGAAAGATATGTAATATACACAGCATTTAGGAATTACAGATTTCATGGCAAATGGGAATAAATCTTAATATTTCTATATGGAGATATTGCTGGCAAAAATGAAGCAATCCAAACCATTACTTATCTGTCTTTAAATTCCAGTGATGGTGAATACCGTCACAGGTTGCCTGAGTAAGGGCTGCAGAAGAGGCAAACTTAAAATTATTGATAAGGTAGATTAGGACGGCTCTAGCATGTAGTTTAAATGCCTCCCATACCGCTGAAGGAGGAGCAGTGTCAGCATTGGTCTGGAACAACATTCTCCAATCCGTGGCCATGTCCTCCCCCTCTGGGAGGAGAGCAAGCCAGGTCGGAACCCAAGGGCGTTTGAGCGCCAAGAGAAGGTGGCCATCCAGGTGGGTCTCCACCAAAACAATGATGTCGGCCCTTTCGTGTTTCAAGAAGGTAAAAACGGCAGACCTCTTCAGGCCTCTCAGGCCTCAGAAGTTCCAGGTCAAAAATTTAAGTGACACCATATAAGCAAATGAAAAAGTAAGACACGCATGCCCCCGGATTCCCATTCACCACCCCAGGGCCAGCACTAAATACATGACAAATATCAACATAAAATAAGAAAAATAGTGTTGTCTCTCTGCAAAAATGAAGTGCGTCAGCTCTGTACAAGTCACAGTACATGGTGGTGATTCCTGTATTGCAAACATAATCAAAAACAGTAAAAAAAAAACAACAAACCCCCCCCTCCCCGCCCTGCACCAACCCCAACTCGTGTGGGCATAAAACCCCCCTTTCCAACCACACTGGAAATGGAACCATAGAATCCATGGAAAAAGCCATGAATAGGCTTGGAGTCCATGACGTTGTGAAGCATAAAAAAAGAAACTGAAGTAATTGCCCCCGCCACCTAAATATGCAGCAGGAGGGTGGTGGGTAAAGACCCGTCACAGATAAGTAATAGGAGCAAAATTTCGCTGGGTAGCTAGACATGGCATTTAATAAAGTGCAAACTCAGTGCATAATCAAAAAGTCCATATGACAGTCCTTCAGTGGAAAACAGATGCTTGGTGCTCGTTCCATACTGCTTTGGGGTGTCCCCCTTTGGGTATCTACTTACCACAATGTGGTTTGATTGAGGCAGAAAGTGCTGATACTGAGTTCCTTTGGCTCCTGTAGGGCTGTTGTGCTGTTGTTGGAAGCGATCCTTTCTCAAGATAGAGTAATCCCAGGTATCCTCATAAAGATAAAAGGCTCATCATAGTGAAGACCGTTTTAAAATTCATTTATTGTAGTTAAAAACAAAGGGAATACTCACAAACATAGTATAAATAAAAGCCTGTATCATGTATCCTATACTCGGTGCGGTGGTAAGCTTCACCGACCGGAAATCACGTGGCTACCTCTCGGCCAATGGCTAGACGCGTTTCGCTGTGGACACAGCGTCATCTGTAGCCCTTTATGAGGATACCTGGGATTACTCTATCTTGAGAAAGGATCGCTTCCAACAACAGCACAACAGCCCTACAGGAGCCAAAGGAACTCAGTATCAGCACTTTCTGCCTCAATCAAACCACATTGTGGTAAGTAGATACCCAAAGGGGGACACCCCAAAGCAGTACGGAACGAGCACCAAGCATCTGTTTTCCACTGATGGACTGTCATATGGACTTTTTGATTATGCACTGAGTTTGCACTTTATTACATAATTTTCATATTGCATTATTTGCACATTTTCATTGCTTTTTTGCACAGATTTTACACAGTATAATTTGCACAGTGTTGATTATTTATATTAGTAGCAACTAAATAGCACAGATGAGCTTATATGGATACATTGAATTCAGATAATTTTTAGCAGCGCTGCAAACACTGACCTAAACTCTCAAAAAGCACTAGCACTTTTTACTTGCAGCAGGCAGCTAATTTCAAGACAAACACAACATATGGTATTTACACACTCCATAAGCGCGAGGTTCACAGTCTCACTAGCTAGACATGGCAGCAGGACTAATCCTGATTCCGGTCGGTACCACAGAGCAGGCAGGGTGCTCGGTCAGCAGCGAGTAAGTGCAATGGTTTTGTTCAATAGGAGTTCCATATGGAAGTCAGGCAAAAATGAAAAAGGTATCAAAAGAATGGTCTTGGAAAAGGCCAAATACAGCGCTTGCTAATTAGATAGCATTATCCATGCCAATCTCTAAAATAAGATGAATAAAAATATATGTATGTAGAGATTCCCAATATTTGATTATGCCTGTGTTATAAAGTGCATATGTGACTTAATATATGACATGTAAATACAATTCAATAAAATTCAATAAAAAGTGAACAGTAATTGTGTGCTCAAATTATAGTCCTTTGTGCATAAGTGACTATGACATAAAAATTCAGGTATAAATATCAAACAATAAATGATTTTGCAATCAGCAATAAAAAGTTCAGCAATAAAATTCAGCAATAAAAAGACAGTCCAATAGTAAACGGTGACTTTGTGCTCAAGATAATGTCCTTAGTGAAAGTGATTCTTCACAATTGGAAGGTGCAAGTGCTCTGGCTTGATTGGCTAAGATATCGATTCCTTGTCCCGCGTGAATGAGTAAATTGGGTCACTTACCAGATATCGTGGGTCTTATATGTCATATGACATTAAGACCATTCAAGCTTTAATGGCCCCCTGGGCCAAATGGGTTCCCCTTTTGGTGGTCCTATGGGCTGGTACTGGCTCCTCTGGACTCCAGGATGTGACGACCCAATGTAGTAGGGAAGGAGAAAAGAAGGCTCCAAATAGCGTAATATAGTCAAGTTTAACGAGTTTATTACCCATACATAGGGTTCAGAATAATAAAAGCAGAGTAAACACTATCCCTGGTGGACAGCGGTGCAGGCTGCGCGTCCTCCTCGCGGAATCGTGGGCTAGCTTCTGTCTTGCGTTCCACCTAGGGTAACGTGATGACACTATTCAAAGCTTGAATGGTCTTAATGTCATATGACATATAAGACCCACGATATCAAAGTCACCGTTTACTATTGGACTGTCTTTTTATTGCTGAATTTTATTGTTGAACTTTTTATTGCTGATTGCAAAATCATTTATTGTTTGATATTTATACTTGAATTTTTATGTCATAGTCACTTATGCACAAAGGACTATAATTTCAGCACACAATCACTGTTCACTTATTGTTCTTTTTATTGTGAATTTTATATCTGATATTTACATATCATATATTGAGTCACATATGCACTTTCAGGCCTAATCAAATATTGGGAATCTCTACATACATATATTTTTATTCATCTTATTTTAGAGATTGGCATGGATAATGCTATCTAATTAGCAAGCGCTGTATTTGGCCTTTTCCAAGACCATTCTTTTGATACATTTACCTTTTACTGTACAGCAGCTGCTATACCTTAATTTACTCTCATCAGATTCCTTTATAAACACACCCACTATACACCTTATCTTTGGCGCGTGGAATATACTTTCTATATTTTTTTACAAAAATGAAAAAGGGAAAAAGGCGAAGTAACGTACTTGAAAGAGAAGGCTCCATAGCGGGGGAGCGGTGCAGCTAGGTGACATATTTCAGGAGAGGCAAGGAGAAAAGTCAGAGTCGCAGCCCTGCCACAAACAGAGCGACACAGCATAGATGAGGAGAACTGAGTCAATTTACTGTGGCAAAAAGACCCATCAATCTCTCCAAGGGGTCACAGAAATATAGCTCCAGGAAGGTAGCAGCATGAAGAAAGAGTTAAGCACGAGGCATGTTCAACCGCGAGCCTCCTGGTGCTCCAGCCAGGCAATGATGGCTTCCGGATCTTCGAAGAAATTAACTCTGTCTTCCCCTTCCACTCGGAGGAGTGCAGGGAACAGCATGGCGTATTTCAGGTATTTAATGCAGAGCCTGCGTTTAGCTTCAGTAAAGGTTTTGCGTTTCGTCTGGACCTCAGCGGAGAAATCCGGGAAGATTGCAATTCTGCCGTTTCCAAAGGGAATATTGACCTTTTCTCTGGTCAGCCTGAGGATAGCATCCCTATCTCGATAGTTGAGCAGTTTAGCTATGAACATGCGTGGTGGTGCCCCCTGAGGTGGCGGCCTGCCAACAGCCGGTGGGCACGCTCCACCACATTGAAGCGCCTCAGTCTGTTTTCCATATCATCCTGTTTAAGCAATATCTGGCTCACCTGCAGCTGTAAGCGATCAGAGGTAGACTGTAGAGGGGGCAGGGAGTCCTCCACACCGCTTATCCACTGCTCTGTCTCTGTCACTCTCTCCCTGAGCTTCTGCATGTCTTGCCTGATCAACGAGATGTCCAGCTTAACTCGTCTATCTTAGAAGTATGTGACGCTTGACAAGCAGATATGGCCTCTAAGACTTTAGCTGCGTTGGCTCCTGATGTACTCGCCTCTGCCCCCGCCTCGGTGCCATCTTGGGACAGGGACTCCTTGTCTAGTTTTGCCAGCCTGTCGGTAGGCTTCTTTGGTGGAGACATAGCGCAGGAGTGTCAGGGGTGTCCATCGATCTCAGGGAGCCCAATGTCGGGTCACAGTATAGGAGGATTAACAGTATCAGGATGTCAGGCTCTGCTTACCCGCGTCCTACCGCATGCCGCTCCAGGCCACGCCCCCTTTTTTTTGCTTTAATCCCAACCTATTTCAAAGCTTTTCATTATGTGATGTTGCAGGGTTTTCTTTATCATCACAATGAACCACCCATATTTGCTCATAGTGCATCTCAACCCAAAAGCAAAAATGTATTATATTGCAGTTTTAATAATCATTAAATGTGGTGACTGCATCCATTTTCTTTTTTTTAAGCTTTTTTTTCTTTACTTTTGACCTGGTGAGCCAGCCCAGTAGCAGACTACCTGTTTTAGGGGGTCTCCACTCTGGATGATGAGTGTCAGCCTGGACAGAGGGTAGTTTTATATGCACAGGCAGATTTACACACAGTCGACAGATAAATTAAAGCATACTTTCAGCAGAGGTAAGCAGAAAAGGGATTACAGTTTGAAGGGCCCCTGCCACTCATACTGCAATGTGGCTCCCAAAGGCGCTCTCTCTCACCCACCCCCCCCCCCTCTCACACCCTAAGTCTCTCACTCCCTCTCTTTCACCACTCTTGCCTTCTCTCAGCCCCCTCTTTCACACCCCCTCTCTCTGCCTCCCTCTCTCTCTCTCTATTTTTCTCTTACCCTTCCTCTCTCTCTCTCACTCACCCCCTCCCTCAATCTCACCCCCTCTCTCTCAACCCTCTCTCATCCCTCTCTCACCCCTCTCTCATACCTCTTTCACCCCTCTCTCACCCCCATCGTTCACCCCTCTCTCTCACCCCTATCCCTTTCGCTCTCTCTAACCCTTTCTCTCTCTCACCCCTCTCTCATTCCCTCCCTCTCTTTCTCTCGCTCACCCCCTCCCTCTCTCTCACTCCCCCTCTCTCTTTCTTACCCCCTCTATCTCTCACCCCTCTCTCACTCACCTTCCTTCTCTTTCTCACCCCTGCTCTCCATTCCATTTAATTTAATTTGTTTAAATCCTAATTTTTTTTTTAACAAAAAATGTTTGCATTTTCATTTTATTTATTTCCATAAAATGGCCCACCAAAATCCCCTGCACCAGTCCCATAATGCTCCTAATCCGGACCTGCCTGCCTGTATGAAGTACTTTACGAGCAGACTTCTATGCTGAGAGTCTGCAGGAGCCTGAGATTGCACCCATGATCTTCTGATAATGGTTGCAATGCTAAGCAAGCTCCTTAGTAAAAATAATAAATGAACATTTTTTTACCTGCCCCTACTTGGGGTACAATCAAAAGCCACAATGTACCTCAAATGACCCTTAGGCTTTTCCACCAGTCTTATATACTTTATCTCCACATTGTTCTCACCTTTTCGGCCTAAGCTCCTCCACATTCAGCCTGAAATGTGGCCATCCAGATGCGGATCTACTGTATAACGATCTTACATTTTTCGCATGAACTCCTTAAGGCCTCCTTAAACAAAGACTCATGGATCCAAAATATTTTGATGTTTGGGAATTTTTTATTCAATCCCTTTCCATAGGGATTCAGCACTCTATAGTGCTATGTTTCGTACATATCCAATAGTACTAAACTAGATTGCTAATCAGAAGCTCCTTAATTTATCCTCCACTTAATTTGAAATATGTTTTAAAACCACGTAATCAAGGCCTCCCACGTTCGATCTCCACCTGCTACTTATTTGACAGACCGCAATCTATCCTGTTATCCATTGTGACTCATTCATCTCTAGTTTCTACTCTACTAGTTTTTTTTTTTAAACTGTATTAACAAATTGTACATTGTGCGTCTCAATTGTTTATTTGGCTAAATGTCATTGTTAAACACATGCATTTTTGCACCTTGGTGGATTAGTAAGCTGCAATATATAAAATGTTTTGCTTTTCATTTTACATTTGTTTAATTGGCCACCGTGCTGCAGCTCAGTTTCAGGGTCCTGGCAATCTTCTTATAGTGTAGGCCATCTTTATGTAGAGCAACAATTCTTTTTTTAAGATCCTCAGAGAGTTCTTTGCCATGAGGTGCCATGTTGAACTTCCAGTGACCAGTATGAGAGAGTGACAGCGATAACACCAAATATAACACACCTACTCCCCAGTCACACCTGAGACCTTGTAACACTAACAAGTCACATGACACCAGGGACGGAAAATGGTTAAATGAGCCCAATTCGGACATTTTCACTTAGGGGTGTATTCACTTTTGTTGTCACTGGTTTAGACATTAATGGCTGTGTGTTGAGTTATTTTGAAGAGGCAGCAAATTTACACTTTTATACAAGCTGTACACTCACTACTTTACATTGTACATTAAACCTCCAGCCTAACTCTGCTCAGGCTTTTTTTTTTTTAGACCAATCAGCGGCGTTGATATTGGCTGAATTGCGATCGCGGCTTATCAAATTCTCATGCTTATGTGAATGTGAACGCAGCACTCGCACATAGCACCGTGGTCTAGTGGTATCTTGCACATATCCTCTGATTCATGCATCTCACTCTGCCGTAGGTTCTAGTCTGACCATCTCCACCTAAATTGTGTTGGGGAGACATATGTTTTTTGTTAAACTCTGACAGATTGGATCATTTATATGGCTCAAAAATTTACAACAAGTACATGCAGATAACATGATGGCACATACCCTGTGAAGCGCTTACAAAGTCACATCATGTACAGCTATTTAATTATCTCATCTTCGTCTGGATTTGAACTCATGGTTGCACGGTGCATAGCAAACAATTACAACCACTACACCACTGAGGTCCAAATTAATACATCACACTTTTTCAATGGTCTTCTTCCTAGATTCCCTACAATGTTGAGTACCTTAGCTATATGTGCATTTTAGCCTCAAGCCACTCCTTTCTCTTCCCAAAACAACTCGATTCTACAGAATAGCTAACTGCTTTGCAATTTAGATAGAGTTAGCAAGGTCATGGTTTCAAATGACAACACTTGGATGCATTTTCCCTATTAAGCTTTTGCTTTTTTTTTGGGGGGGGGGGGCCCTAGATAAATATACAGAGCACAAATGGGACAAACCCAATTTTAATTGTATGAGTGAGGTCATATTTTTCTGGAGCTGCAATCGTTTACACATTACCAGCATTGTTGAATTTGATTAACACCAAGCATATATGTGTCTGGTATTGGACCCTCTACATATTTTACCAACACAGCCCCTCATAGTCCAACACTCCACTTTGCCTCACACCTCAACACAACACTGTCCCATCCCTACCCTATATTCAAAACTCTCACATCACCAGCAGAAGCAGCATGTAAAGTACAAAGCCCCGGCATTGGCAGCTTAAGTCTGAAGCCACAAAAAAATACGAAATACATGTTCCTTCGCAAATGTATTTGTTTTAATTTGATTACAGCATAAGGAGGGATGCAGCAAGGTCATATTTACAGTTTCCAGTCCCTGTGCCTTTACTGCGCCAGCCCACGATCTTTGCTCCATGGTTACATTAGGCAAAGATATGGGATTCGGATATCTTGAGCAAGTTCATGCAGAGTCGAGAAGCAATTCTACACCTCTACCAGCTCATAGAGGACAGGCATGGCCAGGTTGCTGTTCAGCTTCCAAGCCACTTCTGATGTGCCAGAGTGTTCATGTTGGTGATCGAGGCCAGTTCTGGGCTTGTGCCTCCCAAAATATCCACTGACCACAAATGAAGATGAGTGGAGTCCATGAATGTGGGTTTCTACTAGCTACAACCGCAAGCAGTACCACTCCAGGAAAATTACATCAAAGGATAAGCTATTTCATCATGACAATCACATCTTACTGCACGCTTGCTTGATTTTTTTTTCTTTCATTCTTTTCTACATCAGGAGGGAAATTACAAATTTTCACACAACTTACACAAACCAGAAATAATTTCTGCAAACATTTGAATACACACCTGTGTGTAAAAAATATATACTGTATATATAAATACAATATATATATATATTGAAAATTATATATATCTCTTTAGATATATATTTTGAAAAGTATCTCTCTCTCTCTCTCTCTATATATATATATATATATATATATATATATATATATATATATATATATATGTATCTTTTTTTTCTTCCTTTCTTCCTTTCTTTCTTTCTTTCTTTCTTTCTTTCCTTCTTTTCTACTTTTTTCCTTTTTTTCTTTCCCATTGAATCAGGGATGGAGGTGCTTGGGTTATCCATGCACTTCATTCAAAGTCCCAAACCTCTCTAATTTTGCATATATATATATATATATATATATATATACAGTATATATATATTTAATAAATATTTTGTGGGAAACCCTATATAATGTTGGGGTTCTATATAGAAGCTATATATAACATTGTTCAAGGGAAAAATGATTGAGCAGGAAACCCCTAAAAAAGGTTGGAATGTGATGGTGTTTACTAATGAATCACTGGCTAGAAGTATGAACTATGAAATATGTTTTCCAAAATCACCGGTTCGCCCAGTTTACATGGGCGAAAAGGCGGACTTTACCGTAGAATTCATTATACCGCCTGCTTACGTTTTGCAAAATTGACATTTTTTTCAGCCTAGTTGGCATTGCGCATGCGCACATGTGCCTGCTTGCAGCTCGGGACTTTAGGAGCTATTTTTACTTTTTACACTTTTGACGAAATCTCTCTTTATATGTCACTTTTTGACACAGTTTGAAAGCCATTCATCTCCAAATGATATCCCACATCTTCCATAGTCATTTGGGCTTTTTTGAGGTGCTAAACAATGTTTTAGAAAAAAGTAGTCGAGCTTTTAGCTGAACTGTTTTTAAGTCTCGCCCTGACGTTGTTGCCTCTTAGTTAATTTTACATTCGGCATTAATGTCCGCCGGCGGTACAGTGTATTCCAATTTCATACGTTAAACTTCGCCATACCGCTAAAAACCCAGGGAAGGCGAAATGGCGGTACAGTGAATTAGGCCCAAAGTGTCATTTCTTCAGTGTTGTCATGTGAAAAGATATAATAAAATATTTACAAAAATGTGAGGGGTGTACTCACTTTTGTGAGACACTGTAAGTTTAAAGGACTGAATTAAAAATGCACTGCCGCCTGCATTATTTATAATAGCTGCTGATCCGCATCTGTCAATATTTTGAATGCGAGTATAAAAATTATGCAACTTAGTTACTGGGTGTTTTTGTGCATGTATCTTGTTGTTAATGCTTTTTTAATTAATAGAAAAAATCCTTTTAAGGTCTTAAGTCATGCCTGGCTCATAAAGAGAATGGCAAAGGCTGGAGACCTGCCAACATATTTAGTTGCAGCAGACAATTAGAGCAGTTGAATATAGCTTATCTCCCTTTAGGCTTATAAACTGAAAACCAGCCTTGATTTTTTTTTTTTTTTTTACTTATTTGAGAGCGATTTGAGGAATCCTTGTAGAAGCTCAAACATGATTGAAAAACTATTTTAAGAAGCTTAGAAAAAGGAGGATAAAATAGTTTATCAATGTTTTCTGGAGATAGCTATATCTATTTGAGAGTTTACAAGAGCTGACTTTATCCTTATTGATGATTTAAGGTAAGGCAAAGTACATACCTGTCAGTTTATAAAATAAAAGTCCAATAAATATTAACTAGAAATGTAAATCAGCTGGATGTGTTTTTAGCTAAGGTAGGTATCTGCAATGTAGTAACTTATAACTGGGAATACTAAGAGACAGATGGAAGGACAACCCCTTTTTTATACTCTACCTGCAGCAGATGACATTTTGATACTGCTTTCACTACATAAAGATTTTCTTTGAGCCTAAAGTAAACATAGTTGCAGAACTCTATAAAATTTGTCAACAAGATTTACCTATAGCAAACACTATTACAAACTAAAAATTGAGCTTCTTTATCTGAGGCTGAAACCCTTAGTCAGGGAACTAATGGCACCATATGAGCTATAAATGCGGAATCTTCCTCTTATAAAGCAGATGCTCAGGCCAAATACAAAGGCACAGCAATATATTCATCTTAACTGCTTCCTGGTGTGGCTCAACTCAGCCTATTTCAAACTATGCTTTAGGTCCTGCAAAATATTCACATTGCTGCAAATGCATCAAAATAGAATACTTAGGGGGGGCATAGCTTGGCACACAGCAGGAATGGACATGGTTGGAGAGAGCTCAAATACACAATACATCCCCTCCAACTGGGCTACCTATTACTGAAAGATGGCAAAAAAATGTGAAAGGGGGTCCCCCATCTAAAACCTAATGCACTCCTTGGACCTCTGCTTTTACAAATATCTCCTATTTATTCAAATTCCGGCTCTCCACAACTCCTGATGCTTTTCCATTCAATATGGCACCTGTTCACACCACAGATGAGTCCAGGGAAAAGTCAAACCTGGTCTTTGACAACAAAGCTACTGGTTACATTCACACTCAATACCTGTTAACTTTGGCTGATATGAATTATAGAGCTATCAACAGCCATCGCTGACTGGAAGGCACATCTGTTGACTCTCCCTTCCTGACTGGAAGACAGGGTTTGTACAGGCTAGACATGGGCAATTCGTTTTGGTTCGAATATAAATTCGGACTAGTTGATGGTTATGCAGAGATTCAGATGTGTCCGAATCTTCAAATGAAATACTAACACATTTTGTTGAAATTTATTTAATTTAGTTTCGTATATTTGTTTTGTAAGGAATTCCAAATTTTCAGAACGATTCAAATTCAGATCGGTCAAAAAATGATGGACCGATTCAAATTCTGTGTGAAGAATAGCTGGTTGTTAAGGAGCAGGCCAGGAAGCTGGCCACCACATCCTTAACAACTGATTATTACAATTTAATTTTCTTTATTCATTTTGTAAAAATAAGTGACAAATATGTGATCTTCAAAGGGCTCACCGTTCCTCTAATTAAAAATGTTGGAGAGTCAACTTTGCAAAAAATTGTCATTTTATGGCAGGTTCCCCCTGCCATTGCATTTTAGGGCCTAAAGAAATTTGGCAGATATTTAGGAACTCAGATAGAAATGGTAAGCTCCTTGAAAGTTTGAAGGTGCTTCTTGAATTTTGGGCCATAAAAATGCTCCCTATCACAACATAACCCCCCCCCCCCCAACCAAAAGGGTGACCCGTCCAATCACAGCAGTAGCATGAACAGGGTATAGCTGGGATAGTTCTGTGCGGTAACTCACTTCTAAATAGAGAACTAACTGATACACATATTTTCTGACCCTGGCTGATGGGTCCCAAGGCTAACCCCATACCTTCTGGATGTTCCACCATACCCCTTAGATAATATAAGACAGGGTATAGTAGAGGATCTCCTGCTTGGTGTCCCTGGATTACCAGTTAGTTTACCAGATTTGTGCTGTCTTTGCCTCTGTCCATGTGTTTCTGAGGATGGTGAGACAGGCCAGCCTAGGCCCCATTTTGTCTTTGCTAGGCTGCAGTTTCTACATGATTCTTGTGGGTCAAATTCACTCTACAGATGGATCTCCAGAGTCTCTGGGAGATGCCAAGTGTTCTGGTAACTAGAACAAAAGAAAAACAATAAACCTATAGCACTGGCCAGTGGTACTGATGGATTATGGGAAAAAAAAAACATCCAGGAAATAGTGGGCTAAAAAAACTATTAAAAACTATACATAGTCCAGGATTAACCAGCCATCTTGGGAGATCAGCCTCAGAGCAGAAAAGACAAAAATGAAGAGTGCAGAGCGATGTCAGTGTCAAACTCACTTAATTGGAAAGAAAAACAGCTTCCAATTACATGTATAATGAGAAAAATCCAGTCTCGTACTAGAGCTTCAAATCAGCTTGTACATAGTCACAGAAAACCTCAGTAGGGTGAAGAGAACAGAGCCAGAATCCACATGCTGTTAAATACCCTGTAACTGCTGGGACTGAAAAGGACAAGGAGTCAGCCAGAGCAGAAAAATAGAACTGGAGCAGCTGCACTGTAAATGCAAAAGCTGGCGGCACTACAGGAGGAGCGACCAGCACACTTGCCCAAGATTATGAGGGACACTGGGGGGGGATAGGCAACACATTTCTGGGCCAACATGCCCCTTTGTCAAGCTTCTTGAGCATATTGGTCTGGCAACGTGTAGCCTATTCCCTCAGCGTCCGTTCTCATCACGACCAAGTGTGCTCCGGTTCTCAATCTCTGCTCCTGTTTCACCTGATGCTCCAGTACCAGGATGTTTCCTATCTTACACATAAACCAATACTGTTTTATCTCCAATAAAGTGAATTTGATACTGGCATCTCTCTGTGCTCTGTGTTTTTGCCTTTCCTTGTAGCTAGAATAAAACCAAGCAACCAGGTAAACAATATCAATGTCATGAGGTTCTTGAATTGCTTCTTCTCACATGCCATGCTTGGCCAAAGCACAGGATGTTACCTGGATAAAGTCTAATGCTTCACAACTTTGAAACAACTGTGGAAATGTTGGGTTTGGGGTATTAGAGGTGCTAAAACAGCAGAACCCTATAGAAATATATGTGAAGGGGAAAGGCCAAAATATTTAAATTCTTTGCAAGTGTGAAACAGCTGTTGAAAAACTGAATGCCAAAACAAAGGTGCCAATGCAAACAGCAATGATCTCAGTATAAGATGGTAAATGTTCCAGGGCTACAGTGGGGGCAGTGGATGTTGATAGAGCCAGGCCAACAGTGGTAGAAAGAGGTTTTAATGGTGGCAAGGTGTACTCATCGAAGCAGGCAATGGTGTCAGGAGGTGAGATTTATATCAGGCCTACAGCGATAAAAGGCAAGACCTAGGCTGTAAAGAAAAAAAAATACTTTGGGTTACAGAACCTGTAATAAAAACATTCTGGAACATTTGCAAAAGAGGTTTGGTAGTTGTCACTGATCCAGAACTGGTTAATTTTAACAAATGTCAGCTAGTCAGCTGTGTCCAGGAACAGATTAACTCTTTTGTCTGTCACTAAGCCCCACGCAACACTAATTGTACCTTTGGAGAGGAAGCTGAGTACAGGGCATCCAAACAGCTCATTTTCATACTGGACAAGATCTGGCTAGTGGCCCATCCTCATTACTCAATAATCAAGGGGGTCACCTATTAGAAAGTGTCAACATCCTCCAATGACCCCATCATATGATGCCGCTGCTGTTGATTTTGGCAGCAGACAGCCCTGGAGGTTGGGTAGAAACAAATGTCTTAATCACTTTGCTTAGGCAGTCACGCCCACCATTACTTATCCTTTCTATGACGGCAGGCTCCAAGCCATGTTCATAAAACAGGTTTCTCTGCAGCACATCCTTCAGGTGTTTTATCTTTTGTTCCACCTATGAAGACATCATGAGATGTGTGACTTTGTAACATAAATGCAGGAGGGTTGCCAACCAGTAATGGTCCCTCTCCTTGATGCCATGAATTCTGGAGTCATTTCACAAATTGCGGAACATGAACAAGCCCATCCCCAGCTGCATACAACTTTCAGGATTTATGAGGGATGAAACCCACCCCTGGAAGCCTTCCCCATGTCCTCCTCCCCCTTAACACCACTATGGCAACCATACTCCTCATCATACTTGTCTTGTACCTGCTCAGGTCTCACACGGATGGTTTCTGGATGTAGCAGGCCCTGGGACACCAAGAAGTCTTCCTATTCCTAATTCTGTTGTGCCTCCAATTTCCTGCCTATAATGCAATGTAGGGATGAGCCAACTAATGAGACCTTGAAGAGTCTGGTAAGGGATTTTCTGGGGACCTCACAATAGTTTTTGTTTCTTTACATAGGGTACACCCTAAAAATCCATACCAGTCTAATATTGGGGGATTCTACACAATTTTTGTCATTTTAGATGTAGGATATGCTACAGAAAAGGTGGCATTTCCAAAAAAAATAGACATTTTTTTTTCAAATCAGTCTTTATTTAGCAAAAAATAGTTTTTACAAAACAAATGGAGCCCATCAACAGAGCACCTAATGCCCCCCTTAAAACCTACACCCCCCTTCCTGTATACACTGCCCACTTTCCTGCACACACTGCCCTATATTTCCCCTGCACATACTGCCCCTCTTTAACCCTACACCCCCTTTCCTATACACACTGCCCCTTTTAATCCTACTCCTTCTTCCTTCCTGCACACACTGCCCTCCTATTTCCCCTGCACATACTGCCCCCCTTTTCACCCTATAGCCCTCTTCCTGCACACACTGACCCCCTTCCTGTACACACTGCCCCCTATAATCCTACACCCCTCTTCCTGCACACACTGCCCCCTTCCTGTACACACTGTCCATCTTTAACCCTACACCCCCCTTTCTGCACATACTGCTCCCCTATCACCCTTCACCCCCCCTTCCTGCACACACTGCCCCCTTTAACCCTACACCCCTCTTCCTGCACACACTGCCCCCTTCCTGCACACACTGCCCCCCCCTTAATCCTACACCTACCTTCCTGCACACGCCTCCCTTTAACTCTACACCCCCATCCTGCACACACTGACCAGCTTCCTGCACACACTGTCCCCCTCAAACCTTTCACCCCCCCCCTCCTTCCTGTACACACTGTGGTGGGATCCTGAGAAAACATTCACATGTGCTCATGTGAATTACTGAAGATAGCTTACTGTGTGTCGGGGTGTTAAGTTAACAAAAAGCTGTAGGAGGCTGATGAAGGTAGACCAAGTGAATGGCAACAGCAAGTTCATGAAGCAGGTGACATGTGACAATTAAAGAGGTGTGGCTTAGAAAATGACACACTTGGTGGATGATTATTTTGTCTAATTTACCAGTGATTGGAGATCTATGATGACTGGAAAGTGGCTTGGAGGAGTGGTAGGCGAGAGTTCTGTTATCGGCATCAGGTGCTGGAGCCTGCATTCTGTCATCCTTTGTCTGGACTTGCAGTGGGTTTTCAGGAAACCAGCATTATGCTAGCATCGGCCTTGGGGGGGGAGAAGCCGTTGCTGCACCCTAGGTGGCAGTGCGCCCTAGGTGGCAGGGTGACATAGGTGGCAGGGTGACATAGCCAGCTGCCTAGTTTGCGTTGTTGGTAGCATCAAGCTCTTTTTTTTACCATAGTTATATAGTGTCAATATATCAAAATGTGCTTTATAGAGCATATACATACATTCAAATTACTTCTTACCCCCCCCCCCCCCCCCCAAGGTGTTTACAATCAAATATCCATGCCATACATATTTATACCTGCAGTGCCAGTAAGACATCAATCCAGACACAGGAAGAGCATACGAGATAATGAGGTTGATTTACTAAAGGCAAGTAGGCTGCTCACTCTGCAAGGGATTTTTGACATTTTTAAGGGAATTGGCCCCAGTGCTTAGTGTTTAAGGTGAAACTCTGCTGGCTTTCATCATCCAATCATGTGCAAGCAAAAATTCAAAAATTTTGCATGGGGTTGGGTATTCTTTGCATAATGAAACTGTACCAAATTCATTAAGCTCTAGGGAAAATTCCCTTGCAAAGTGTAACTTCCCTTACAATTGAAAAGTCTATTTGCCTTTAGTAAATCAACCTCAATAATTCTAATGGCAATTAAAACCCAGAATGCTACTGCCTTTACAGTGTAAACTTACGTTTACAGAAAATCTGTAAGGGTAACCTAACACCAGATGTCTTCCCCACCCACCCTGGACCCTGCTGTACTTACCTCCAGCAATATTGAGCTGTCAAGGCTCCAAAAAGCCACTTCTCCGGGGATTTGAAATTCCTGCTGCTTTCTCTTCTCTCCATCCAGCACTGCGAGTATAGACCATACTGATTTTGATTGGTCAGCGCCGTCCATGTGAAAAAATGTTTTATCTTTTTTATTCAGTTCTACATACTGTCACCAGAGCAGTGTGACATTGTACTTCTCTGGGAGGGAGGTAATCAGGATTTTTTTTTCACTGTATAAGCAGTTATTTACACTGTGTTTGGCATCCATTTATAAAGCCATTGCCTACTACTGTGATAGGCCGCCCTGTATGGTGTAATCACTGTGACCAATAGAGATGGGCCGAATGACCTCCTGTTTGGTTCACGGCAGAACTTTCGAACATCGCAAACCTTTGGAACCAAATAAAGAACCCCATTGAAGTCTATGGGGCCTGAACTGGAAAAATCAAAAGTGCCCATTTTGAAGGCTTATATGCAAGTAATTTGTGTAATGCTGGAATGAAACGATCCTCTCAATCATTTACAACAAGTGGCTGTCAGTACTGTTTGGATATAAAGATACACTCGGCTGAGAACAGTGTAGCAGTGCATGTTATCTACATCCATCTGTGGCTGTTGGTATCGGTTGGATACAGAGATATACTTGTCTGAGAGCAGTGAGCAGTGTATGTTATCCACATTCATCTGGTAAGAGGCCCAGCGGGCTCTTATATATGCACGGTGGGGAGCACTTATTTTTGATTTGAGCACCGGGATCGTCTAATTTTGCAAAAGGAAAGCACTTATTTTATTTCGTCCGGTAAGGAGGAATTCCAACAGGTGGAGGGAATTTCAAGTCACTTATTTGAATTAATCACCATCTGTCACCAATTATACCACCGAAAGTGGTTCCACTATTGACACGTTTGGTGTCCTGGGACTTTGTTTTAACACATTTTGCACCAATATATTTTGTTTGTATTTTGAGGTTGCATATGTTGTTTGCAATTTATTGCACACCTTTTTTATTTTATTTGATATAGCGCACCATCTATCACTTATATGCAAGTAATTGGGCATACAATTGTTATGGGGTCCGGGTACTGCCTGGGGGGACATGTATCAATGAAGATAAGTTTGTGATTTACAGATGCCTAAAGTGAAACCATAAAAATGAGAAATAACACAAAAAATGAAATAATCCTTTAAAAAAAGTGCCTGGGGGGGGGGGGGGGGTGTCTCCTTAGGCTGCCTGTAAAGTGGCACATCTGTACTGTGTATAGAATCTGCTGCAGCAATAATGACATTTATAAAGCCAAAAAAATGACATTTTCCCTGCAAGCGTTCTTTATTTTGTAAATAATGGCTTGAGGAGCCAGTCTGTATGATGAGGCCACAATGTAGTGGTCTGGGAACAAGATTAAAGATTTTTTGGATAAACTCTGGTGTCTCTTTCACAAACTTTGGATAGAAGTAAAAGGTGCTGAAAAATTGGGCTTTGGGTGTTGGTGGTGCCTTCCCACCATAACCCTATAGAGGTACTCTTGATGAAAGCAAGAATTGGCCTTGCTGTCAAAAATGTAAATGATAATCATCTGTCAAACAGGTGCGGAAAAATTGGGTTTTGGGTGTTGGTGGTGCCTTCACACCGTATCCCTATAGAGGTACTCTTGATGAAAGAAAGAATTGGTCTTGCTGTCAGAAATGAAAATGATATGCACCTCTCAATCAGATTTTGAAAAATTGGGCTTTGGGTGTTGCTGGTACCTTCACACGGTAACCCTATTGAGGTACTCTTGATGAAAGCAAGAATCGGCCTTGCTTTTAAAAATTGAAATGATATGCACCTGTCAAAAAGGTGCGTAAAAATGGGTTTTTGGATGTTGGTGGTGCCGTTACACCGTAACCCTATAGAGGTTCTCTTGTTGAAAGCAAGAATCGGCCTTGCTGTCAAAAATGATGTTTTCCCCCTGTCAAGCAGGTGTGGAAACATTGGTCTTTGGGTGTCGGTGGAGTCTTCACACTGTAACCCTATATACACACACACCCACACACATATATATATATATATATATATATACAAATACACACATATAGGTGTGAAAGGAGCGGAACCCCATCCCTGCGCTACTGAAATTATTTCAGTAGCGCAGGGATGGGGTTCCGCTCCTTTCACACCTATATGTGTGTATGTATATATATATATATATATATATATATATATATGTGTGTGTGTGTGTGTGTGTATATATACCCCTATACAGACGTTCAGATGTCATGCCTGCCTCCAAAGACGCCCAAAAAATGCCCAATAAATGCCTGAAACAAAAACGCCCAGGTGTGAAAGGAGTGGAACCCCATCCCTGCGCTACTACAAATTCTAAGAAAAATTATCTTTTTTCTCTGGTTCTGGACATGCTACAGAGCTGAAACTTCACATGTACACTTTTTAGACCCCCCAGACACTAAATCCAAAGAAATCTCATTTTTTTTCAATAATTTTTTCAATAATTGGCTCTCTATCAAAAACAACAATTTTTAAGAACTTTTTTTGTTTGAAAAATAGTCCCTGGGGCATGATCCAGAACCCAAGGCACTTTTTAGGGACATTTATTGGGTTTTAGGGCTTCAAAATGGTGTTTTTTGATTCCATATATATATATATATATATATATACACACATATATTTATATATATATATATATATATATATATATATATACACACACACATGTATCTATACAAATATATATATATATATATATATATATATATATATATATATATATATATATATATATACACACATACACACATATATATATATATACACACATATATATATATATATACACACACACACACATATATATACCCCTATACAGAAGTTCAGATGTCATGCCTGCCTCCAAAGACGCCCAAAAAATGCCCAATAAACGCCTGCAACAAAAATGCCCAGGTGTGAAAGGAGCGGAGCCCCATCCCTGCGCTTCTGAAATTCTAAGAAAAATGAGATTATTGAATCTAACTATAGTGGTATATAGTACCCTAACTACACTGCATATCCCTTTCCTCACACTAATAATTGCAAAATGACACTGGAGCAGCAGAAGTAACAGAAATGCTTCCACTCTATTGCACAGCCTCTCTATTACAATGCTAGAGATTTGGCGGGGCTATGTTATATACTGGGGGGCGTATGGGGGGCATATTCACTCCTGCACTTTCAGCATCACTTCCCAACATTCGCTGCATAGGGGTGATCTGTCCTATCAATCAGTTGTTCAGAATGTGCACTGCTTCTTGCCCCACCTTATCCCATCCCCTGAGTGTGTGTAGGTGTTAGCTTTCTTATTTTCTCTTTAAGCAAACTATTTGTTCTCTCAATCAAACCTGCTGCTTGTGGATTATAGGGGATGTGAAACGGGGATGTAAAACACCCAATGTAAACTATGGTCATTGTTTAACAGCTTGTCCTGTAAAATGTGTGTCATTGTCTGATTGGATTTCTTGAGGCATTCCGTAATGGTGTGTCAGCAATTGCATACATTTCAAGGTTGTCTTCTGATCAGCATGTTTAGTAGTGTAAACTTGCAAAGTCCACCAAATGTGTCCACAGCCGTGGCACAACATTTCATACCACCTCTTCCTCTAGGCCGGGGGCCTTCTGAAGTCTACTTGCCAGACTTGCCCTGGTTGCTGAACACTGTATATGTTTCCTGGTATGGGTGTTATTTGCAGGCCATTTCTTTACTTCTTCACAGAGGGGGCACTGGGCAACAATGTCTTTTTCCTGAGTCTGAGTTAGTGGGATGCCTTTGAGCTGGGCCCATTGCCATGTGTTTTGTGCCCTTCTGTGTCCAGATTGACTGTGGCCATTTCACCAAGATTTCAAGAATAGTGTAATTCTATTGGTTAGCAATAGACAGTTTTGTTATGCCATCAACCGTGTAATTGTTAGGATCCCCACTATGGGCATTGACATATCATATTGAATAATTCGATTGTGACCTCCTTGCCACAGAAAATTCCAGATTTGAGGCCCACCCCATAGTTCTTTTTCATTCACTTGCCAGTTGTCTTGCTTCCATGCTCTGAGCCAAGTAGTTAGTCCTTTAAATATTGCCCAACTATCAGTATAGATGATCAAATCTCCGGGAATATTTTGCACCACCATATACATAGCCTGAAGCTCAGCATATTGACTTTATCCGCCCTGATCACTTTGGTGGTTTACCATTTCAGTACCTGGCTGGAAAGCTGCTGCAGTCCATACTCTACCCTGAGGGGTGATTTTGGCAGATCCATCTGTAAACCAAGCATTTTTTTGTCTTCTTCAGACAGCTCAATGAAAGGAGGGGCTTCCTTAAAAGATGATTCTCCCACTTGCATTGGAGGCAACTCGGGGACCTTTGAATCAAATTCATGTGTCCAGCCAGTTGTTGTGATATCTGACTGGGATCCTGAGATGAGATTTTAGCCCTCTCATTTAAGTACCATTTCCATCTCTGTAGCATCTCTTTTTGTGCCACACTTCTATGAGCTTGCAAGCCTTCTTGTCTCACTCACCCAGAAATTGATTGGTCAGTCTTCGCTGTCACTGACTTTTGCTTTGTTGTGGCTTATACATGTTGTAAGGCAGTGTAGGCAGCCAGCAACTGCTTCTCCACTTGGAATTCACTTGGCATGTCCCCCTAATGGCAAGTTTTACTACAGACACAAAGAAAGAACGCACTGAATTACCAAATGAAAACACACCTGCATCAGTTTGGATTGTCTGACCCTCAAGATATCCATTCCCAGTATATTATCAGGTAGCTTAGATATTAAAACTTGTGCCTTAAACATTGGGCCTTTTCCAATTTGCAATCTGCAGTACACCTTGTAAGCCCATGTGTGTTGTCCTCCCAGCCCTTCAACTTCCACTACCCCTGTACTCTGATGTTTTTTACTTTTGATGCTGTAAAACAAAGTCACTTCAGCTCCAGTGTCTAGCAGTGCAGTAACTCTGTGTGGTCTGTGTTGTCCTTGTCAATATATTGTCACAAATACATATGGGGGGCGATCCCTTGCTTTCAGCATATTACTTGAACCAGGGGCACAGAGGTGCCTCCTGTGACTCCAGAGGAGTGGGCACTTCCCATCCTCTGCTTCCAAATTTATTTTTGTTTTTCATTACCTCTTCTGCTTCCCGTAAGGGTTTGGCTTTCTCTCAACAGGAGGAAAAGAAGGAAAGACAGGGGCATCCTCCACATCACTGGTTGCCACCCTCTTAGGAAAAATAGATTTCAATTTCACTTGTGATTTTAATTCTTTCCAATGTTTTAAAAGATTATCCGTTGAAGTGTGGTCAATGTCTGATATTGGTACACCTCTCTGCAAAATATCTAAAAATAACTGTTTTCGCGTAATCTTCAATCTCCCTACAGGCTTTTTCTCCTCTAAATTCCTTTGTTTAACTATGTCGCAGACCCTCTCTAATTCTTCCAATTGTCCCATTAAAGCAGCTGCCTCCTGAACGTTCTTTTTTGCATCAATAGCACTCAGCATCGTAAACAATGGAACTTTTAAGTGTTAAGGGGCACCAGCCAGCAGCCTATTTCTCATATGTGCAGAAAACAAATCCATATCAGGTCCTGTCCAATTAGCATGCACAGTAGTAGTTTATACTAGATGATCTGCAATCAATCCACTTACACATTCATACTCTGAATTCCCTCTCCCATTTATGCCAAGGAGTTCAATCCATAAGTTCTGCAGGAGTGTCATGAACTTGGACTAGGGAATCTCTTATCAGATGCAAAAGGGAGAATACAACAGTAGTGTCTCAAGTTCTGCGCAGATAAAGTCCTGCTCTGGGGTCTTTAGCCATGCTGCCCAACCCACTGCCTCTCTGTTACACAAAATAATTCCATCTCCCCCCAGGTCCCACACATGCAGAGCCCACATCAGCAAGCTTTCACTAGGTCTCTATGCAAACTTTTCTCCTAAACCTGTTAGCTCCCCTGCTGTGTAAGACCTTATCTCCTCTGTATATTGTTGTACAGCAGCCTGTACTGCACGTGATGTCTATTCAGATGGAAGTGATATCCATCTGAAGAGACATCTTCAGATGCACGTGATGTCTCTTCACTTGTAGTAGCAAGCCCAGTTACCTCTCTTCTTTGTCTAGTTGTAACAATAGGACGAGCCTTGCCTTGTTCTAGCTCATCAGCAATTTCTATCTCTTCATCTGTGTCTGATCCTGACCAATACACCAATTTCTCCCAGTTGCCCCTGGTAACCAGGGTGCATACTTTTACTGCAGCATTATTTCCCGGTTATCTCCTACCCTTCTTTCTGTGCTGCTTATACTGCTCCACTTTCCTCCTGTGCTCTATCCGGCACCCAAGTCACGTCAGTGACCTCAGCATCATCACCCCCCTTCATCCTCATTATCACTGGAGACATCTTGGCAATAATCTGCAGCTAGGAGAACATGACTGCCAATTTGTTGTTTACCAGTGTTCTCCCCTCTCTGTAGGCTCATGTTTCCACCTTCAAATACATACTGAAATATATTGCATTAGTAGTAACGTAAAGGTGTAGTAACGCACTGAATATACTGTGGTAAACATGCAGCACCGCACTAAAATGTATTGCGTTAAACGTGCAGTAATGCACTGAAATATACTGCGTAAAATGTGCAGTAACGCAATGTAATATACTGCATTAAACATGCAGTAACGCACTGAAATATACTCCATTAATCATGCAATAACGCACTAAAGTTTACTGCGTTAAGCATGCAGTAACTTACCAAAATATACGTGTGTGTGTGTGTGTGTATATATACCCCTATACAGACGTTCAGATGTCATGCCTGCCTCCAAAGACGCCCAAAAAATGCCCAATAAATGCCTGAAACAAAAACGCCCAGGTGTGAAAGGAGTGGAACCCCATCCCTGCGCTACTACAAATTCTAAGAAAAATGAGATTATTGAATCTAACTATAGTGGTATATAGTACCCTAACTACACTGCATATCCCTTTCCTCACACTAATAATTGCAAAATGACACTGGAGCAGCAGAAGTAACAGAAATGCTTCCACTCTATTGCACAGCCTCTCTATTACAATGCTAGAGATTTGGCGGGGCTATGTTATATACTGGGGGGCGTATGGGGGGCATATTCACTCCTGCACTTTCAGCATCACTTCCCAACATTCGCTGCATAGGGGTGATCTGTCCTATCAATCAGTTGTTCAGAATGTGCACTGCTTCTTGCCCCACCTTATCCCATCCCCTGAGTGTGTGTAGGTGTTAGCTTTCTTATTTTCTCTTTAAGCAAACTATTTGTTCTCTCAATCAAACCTGCTGCTTGTGGATTATAGGGGATGTGAAACGGGGATGTAAAACACCCAATGTAAACTATGGTCATTGTTTAACAGCTTGTCCTGTAAAATGTGTGTCATTGTCTGATTGGATTTCTTGAGGCATTCCGTAATGGTGTGTCAGCAATTGCATACATTTCAAGGTTGTCTTCTGATCAGCATGTTTAGTAGTGTAAACTTGCAAAGTCCACCAAATGTGTCCACAGCCGTGGCACAACATTTCATACCACCTCTTCCTCTAGGCCGGGGGCCTTCTGAAGTCTACTTGCCAGACTTGCCCTGGTTGCTGAACACTGTATATGTTTCCTGGTATGGGTGTTATTTGCAGGCCATTTCTTTACTTCTTCACAGAGGGGGCACTGGGCAACAATGTCTTTTTCCTGAGTCTGAGTTAGTGGGATGCCTTTGAGCTGGGCCCATTGCCATGTGTTTTGTGCCCTTCTGTGTCCAGATTGACTGTGGCCATTTCACCAAGATTTCAAGAATAGTGTAATTCTATTGGTTAGCAATAGACAGTTTTGTTATGCCATCAACCGTGTAATTGTTAGGATCCCCACTATGGGCATTGACATATCATATTGAATAATTCGATTGTGACCTCCTTGCCACAGAAAATTCCAGATTTGAGGCCCACCCCATAGTTCTTTTTCATTCACTTGCCAGTTGTCTTGCTTCCATGCTCTGAGCCAAGTAGTTAGTCCTTTAAATATTGCCCAACTATCAGTATAGATGATCAAATCTCCGGGAATATTTTGCACCACCATATACATAGCCTGAAGCTCAGCATATTGACTTTATCCGCCCTGATCACTTTGGTGGTTTACCATTTCAGTACCTGGCTGGAAAGCTGCTGCAGTCCATACTCTACCCTGAGGGGTGATTTTGGCAGATCCATCTGTAAACCAAGCATTTTTTTGTCTTCTTCAGACAGCTCAATGAAAGGAGGGGCTTCCTTAAAAGATGATTCTCCCACTTGCATTGGAGGCAACTCGGGGACCTTTGAATCAAATTCATGTGTCCAGCCAGTTGTTGTGATATCTGACTGGGATCCTGAGATGAGATTTTAGCCCTCTCATTTAAGTACCATTTCCATCTCTGTAGCATCTCTTTTTGTGCCACACTTCTATGAGCTTGCAAGCCTTCTTGTCTCACTCACCCAGAAATTGATTGGTCAGTCTTCGCTGTCACTGACTTTTGCTTTGTTGTGGCTTATACATGTTGTAAGGCAGTGTAGGCAGCCAGCAACTGCTTCTCCACTTGGAATTCACTTGGCATGTCCCCCTAATGGCAAGTTTTACTACAGACACAAAGAAAGAACGCACTGAATTACCAAATGAAAACACACCTGCATCAGTTTGGATTGTCTGACCCTCAAGATATCCATTCCCAGTATATTATCAGGTAGCTTAGATATTAAAACTTGTGCCTTAAACATTGGGCCTTTTCCAATTTGCAATCTGCAGTACACCTTGTAAGCCCATGTGTGTTGTCCTCCCAGCCCTTCAACTTCCACTACCCCTGTACTCTGATGTTTTTTACTTTTGATGCTGTAAAACAAAGTCACTTCAGCTCCAGTGTCTAGCAGTGCAGTAACTCTGTGTGGTCTGTGTTGTCCTTGTCAATATATTGTCACAAATACATATGGGGGGCGATCCCTTGCTTTCAGCATATTACTTGAACCAGGGGCACAGAGGTGCCTCCTGTGACTCCAGAGGAGTGGGCACTTCCCATCCTCTGCTTCCAAATTTATTTTTGTTTTTCATTACCTCTTCTGCTTCCCGTAAGGGTTTGGCTTTCTCTCAACAGGAGGAAAAGAAGGAAAGACAGGGGCATCCTCCACATCACTGGTTGCCACCCTCTTAGGAAAAATAGATTTCAATTTCACTTGTGATTTTAATTCTTTCCAATGTTTTAAAAGATTATCCGTTGAAGTGTGGTCAATGTCTGATATTGGTACACCTCTCTGCAAAATATCTAAAAATAACTGTTTTCGCGTAATCTTCAATCTCCCTACAGGCTTTTTCTCCTCTAAATTCCTTTGTTTAACTATGTCGCAGACCCTCTCTAATTCTTCCAATTGTCCCATTAAAGCAGCTGCCTCCTGAACGTTCTTTTTTGCATCAATAGCACTCAGCATCGTAAACAATGGAACTTTTAAGTGTTAAGGGGCACCAGCCAGCAGCCTATTTCTCATATGTGCAGAAAACAAATCCATATCAGGTCCTGTCCAATTAGCATGCACAGTAGTAGTTTATACTAGATGATCTGCAATCAATCCACTTACACATTCATACTCTGAATTCCCTCTCCCATTTATGCCAAGGAGTTCAATCCATAAGTTCTGCAGGAGTGTCATGAACTTGGACTAGGGAATCTCTTATCAGATGCAAAAGGGAGAATACAACAGTAGTGTCTCAAGTTCTGCGCAGATAAAGTCCTGCTCTGGGGTCTTTAGCCATGCTGCCCAACCCACTGCCTCTCTGTTACACAAAATAATTCCATCTCCCCCCAGGTCCCACACATGCAGAGCCCACATCAGCAAGCTTTCACTAGGTCTCTATGCAAACTTTTCTCCTAAACCTGTTAGCTCCCCTGCTGTGTAAGACCTTATCTCCTCTGTATATTGTTGTACAGCAGCCTGTACTGCACGTGATGTCTATTCAGATGGAAGTGATATCCATCTGAAGAGACATCTTCAGATGCACGTGATGTCTCTTCACTTGTAGTAGCAAGCCCAGTTACCTCTCTTCTTTGTCTAGTTGTAACAATAGGACGAGCCTTGCCTTGTTCTAGCTCATCAGCAATTTCTATCTCTTCATCTGTGTCTGATCCTGACCAATACACCAATTTCTCCCAGTTGCCCCTGGTAACCAGGGTGCATACTTTTACTGCAGCATTATTTCCCGGTTATCTCCTACCCTTCTTTCTGTGCTGCTTATACTGCTCCACTTTCCTCCTGTGCTCTATCCGGCACCCAAGTCACGTCAGTGACCTCAGCATCATCACCCCCCTTCATCCTCATTATCACTGGAGACATCTTGGCAATAATCTGCAGCTAGGAGAACATGACTGCCAATTTGTTGTTTACCAGTGTTCTCCCCTCTCTGTAGGCTCATGTTTCCACCTTCAAATACATACTGAAATATATTGCATTAGTAGTAACGTAAAGGTGTAGTAACGCACTGAATATACTGTGGTAAACATGCAGCACCGCACTAAAATGTATTGCGTTAAACGTGCAGTAATGCACTGAAATATACTGCGTAAAATGTGCAGTAACGCAATGTAATATACTGCATTAAACATGCAGTAACGCACTGAAATATACTCCATTAATCATGCAATAACGCACTAAAGTTTACTGCGTTAAGCATGCAGTAACTTACCAAAATATACTGCGTTAAATGTGCAGTAAGGCACTGAAGTTTACTGCATTAAATGTGCAGTAATGCACTGAAATATACTGCATAAAACGCACAGTAACGCACTTAAATATACTACGTAAAACGTGCAGAAGCACACTAAAATATACTGCATTGAATGTGCAGTAATGCACTGAAATATACTTCCTTAAACGTGCAGTAACGCACTAAAGTTTACTGCATTAAATGTGCAGTAACTCACTAAAATATACTGCGTTAAACGTGCAGTAACAAACTGAAATCAACTGTGTTAAATGTGCAGTGACGCACTGAAATATACCGCGTTGAACATGCACTAGCGCATTGAAAAATAC
Source organism: Pelophylax lessonae (assembly GCF_965119305.1). NCBI lineage: Eukaryota > Metazoa > Chordata > Amphibia > Anura > Ranidae > Pelophylax > Pelophylax lessonae. The sequence goes on along the minus strand of NC_138768.1, from coordinate 383,157,128 downwards.
TGCATTAAATGTGCACCAATGCACTGAAATATACTGTGTTAAATGTGCAGTAACGCACTGAAATATACTGCGTAAAAGGCGCAGTAATGCACTGAAATATACTGCATAAAACATGCAGTAACTCACTAAAATATACTGCATTAAACGTGCAGTAACACACTGAAATATACTCCATTAAACATGCAATAACGCACTAAAGTTTACTGCGTTAAACGTGCAGTAACTCACTAAAATATACTGCATTAAACGTGCAGTAAGGCACTGAAGTATACTGCGTTAAATGTGCAGTAACACACTAAAGTATACAGTGTAAAACATGCAGTAGCGCACTAAAATATACTGCGTTGAACATGCAGTAACTCATTAAAATGTACTGCGTTAAACGTGCAGTAACAAACTGGAATAAACTGTGTTAAATGGGAGGTGATGTACTGAAATATAGCAAGAAAAGTATTCAGTGCTAAAATCACATGAAGTAAAAAGCAGCTGGACACTGGGATAGGTCAAACCTAACAACACCTATAACATAAGCAAAAAAATAAACAAAAGTGCAGTGCTAAAATTAACAATGTGCATATAATAAGTTATGATATGATATAAAAGTCCATAGCAAAATAGGAGGTCTCCAGTGCAGGAAAGGTAAGTGAAAAACACCACTAAAGCCGTGACTCCTTCACCACATGGTACTAAAGCCTCTCATCTCCAGCATTCGACCACTAGGGGTCACTATGCCATGTGCAATCACTGCAGACAGCAATCTTCTTAAGAGATCCCAGGTCAAAGCAGACTTATCATCCAAAAAATTTAAATAGAGAAGATCTAATGCTCTCTGTCAATTGACATTTATTGTTAAAAGCATAAAAATACCACTTACAGACATGGCACTGATACAGTGCTCATTGCAGGCATCTTAAACAGTCAGAACATCGGGCGGCCGTGGGTGACGTCAGACTCCTCCCCCCCCCATATGTGTTGATGCACTGAAATATACTGAATGCATTGAACATGCACTAACTCACTGAAAAATACTGCGTTAAACGTGCACCAACGCACTGAAATATACTGCGTTAAACGTGCATTGACCCACTGAAATTAACTGATTTAAACGTGCACTAACGCACTGAAATATACGCCGTTAAACGTGCAGTAACACACTGGAATATACTGCGTTAAACACACAGTAACACACTGAATCAAACTTCATTAAACATGCAGTAACACACTGAAATTCTCACGCGACTGGTCTTGAAGCTAAAATGCTATGAGGGCTTTCCTTGTGGCTAAGTGCTCAGTGACCCTGAAGGTTGATAACAGGGAACACAAAGCTCAAAGAAGCAGGGATTGCCAGCTATCCCACAGATGAGGGATGGTGGTGTGGAGATCTCTCTACAGGTGGATACCATATGAGGTGTGCAGTAGGAACCAGTGGAGTTGAAGGTGGTGTATTCTTAATACAGCAGGAAACAGGTTGCAATGGTAAGTGCAGCAGGCTGGATACAGTAGGTAAGTACTGCAGGCTGGAGCAGCAGGTGAGTACTGTAGATAGGTACTGCAGACTGGGTACAGCAGGTAGGCACCAAGGTGGATCACACCAGGGCAGGGGGCACAGCAGGGGGCGTAGTCGGGGACAGTAACAGAGGTCTGGAAGCCAGTAGTCAGCAGATCAGATATCAGAATCATGGTAAGGCAAGTCAGGGTCATACACAGGACAGGAGACAAGAGAAGATCTGTGGGCAATCCGAGGTCAGAGATAGGAGAAAGACCAGAGGTATCCAAGGGCAGGCCGAGTCAGTCAGCAATGTCCATGTTCTGCAGTCACTCTTTTAAATGCCAGAGGGTGCCAAGATCTGACAAGCATTGCATGTGTCAGCACACACACATCTTCGCCATGGCTAACGTGAGTTCGCAATACGCGTGCACACAATTGTGCGGGCATGGTCATATTGGAAACTGGCCAGACCTATGGGCAATTCTCCTCTGGCTAGTCTCCTGACAGAAACATACTGCAATTAAACGTGCACTAACGTACTGAAATATACTGCAGGAAACCGGCCTTACAAAATAAACTGAAACTAAAGTAAAAATGAACAGTCGCACTACACTCACACTGAACTATCACTAGATTCCCACTAAACTGATTGTAACGGAACTGCAACCCACACTGTACTTGTGGTTTTCCATCAGTATATGGCTTCCTGCCAGTCATGAACATAGATATCAAATCCTAGCCGCCCCCATACAAAGCTAGCCGATCACTTAGATTGTACTGGAATATCTGTTAATTGAACAGTCACACAGAATTTATATACAGCATGGACCTCCCCCTCCTTATCAAATTACAACACACACACAGGTCAGGGGTTGCCTAATTACATTATCATATGCAGATGAAATTGTATACAGAAATAGAATTAACATACTGTATCTAAAGAACAACCAACACAAACAGTATACTATGTCCACTCAGCAACTAACAGAGGACAATGATTCAATCAACCTGAGCCAATTAACTAGCATACTTTACGTCCTCGAGCTCCTGAAATACAATACACATTATCTCAATACACAAACAATAGGGAAAGCCTGTCTCTGACATTGCAGGACATGGAACAGAAGCCAATGTGATTAGCTCTTTCAATGAACATCAGAATCAAACAAGACTAGTCCTAACATATCTCTTGAGATACATGGCTGACAATTATTACTGTCCCATTTGAAGCAATCCAAACCATTAAGTATCTGTCTTTCACTCCCAGTGACGGTGAGTACCATCACACTGATATTCTACACTGGCAATAGAATCACAGTAGCACACTATGGCCCACTAACTCGCTAACAGCACTGAACAGAGCCCTGTTTTATCTCTCTCCAGGCCAAAATCACACAGAAAATGGCTGCTATTGAAATAATAGTTTTATAGTGTGGAGTGGGACTAAGAGCAATGAGCCATGATTTGATAGAGTCAAAATGACAGTATCCAATCATGGCTCTGACAGTGCTACGTGCCCTGATTGGGCAAAGCTTTCATTGTATCAGCCAATCAGGGCTTCCAATGCACTGTGCTGTGGTGCATTGCATTGTGGTCATTCAGCAGGCTGAACAAACAGTTGAACGTCATGCTCGAGCCAAACTATTCACCCAACTCTAGTGACTGATCACAGGAATCACAGTAGTAAACACAGTAGTAAACAATGGTGTAGTCAATGTCAGCCATTGTTTACTACTTTTCATGTGATTTCTGTGACTGTGGTTACTGTGTTCTGACATGTGAAATTCCATGGCCTGGAACAGCAGCTCAGCTGCAGTAGCCAGCTACACCTTTCAGATTGTATCTGTGTGTAAGGGAATTGGATTTCAGCTACAGTGTGTGTTGTGGGGTGGAGGAGATCCTGCTGCCTTTGCTCAGGCTATGTACTGTGCAGGGATTGGAGAAAGAGCTCTGTTAAGTGCATTGCCTGCTTGTTCTCTATCCTGCCAGCAGTGACACTTGTCCCATATGGACCTTTTTTTTGGACTGTGTATTAAACATACACACAATATACAGTCGTGCACTGCTCACCTAGTGTTCAACATTATCTCTGTGATCACTTATCAGCAGCCCCCTATATAGCACTCACCATAATTACACACTGATGAAAGAGTGACATCACTGGTTTGGGGAGTATAGTGACTGATTTAGGTAAGCTAAAGAAATGGGGAAAGATGATATGAAAGACATACTTTAGTATTCAATAGGTTTTTATTAGGTTTCAAGTGCAAGTCAATATCATAACAGAAGGCAACAGGTAATTGACTGTCAAAAAGTGCAACATTACAGCATGGGTAAGGGATTCGGGGACGCAGCCCCTCGGGGAACCCACAATAAAAAAAAAAAAACATAGCCCACACCCGCAACCCGCCACCCACCATGCCCCGCACCGAGGCGGCCCAAGGCAGGCCCAGGGCCACCCCCCCCCCCCAGCGCCCCATAAAGGGAACACACTGCGCCAAGGCAGGGGAGAGGCGAACACCCGGGCCCCAACCCACCGCCCCACCATCGGGAACAGCGGTGCCACAGGAAGCGGTGTGCGGGAAAAAAAAAACCCCAAAGAAGTCCCCGGGGGGTTAACTCCGTCAGGTGTCCGAACCCCATAGGGAAAGAGGGAACACAAAAAAAACAACTTAGGAAAGAGAAGAAAACAGAGAAAGGTGGAAAAGAAAATGAAGAGGAAAGGTAGGGGGAAGGATTGATTGGCGTCCAGGTCGGATACGGGGGAGTGCTGTTGTCACGATTGTCCCCCAATTGTGAGCCTTTCAGGGAACATCTGTAAATCATCTAGGTCCCGCCAGATATCTGATCCAGGGATCCCATATCTTTTCAAATAGGGGTAGCTTATCTTGGAGGATGGCCACCATGCGCTCATTCACCATAATCCATGTCAGTTTTGCTTTAAGCAACTCAAACAATATCACCGGGGACCGCCATGAACGAGCTATGGCGATCTTGGCCGCCGTGAGAAAGACATACTTTAACAAGAGCTTTCCTCAGCCAGGGTTCTGTAGCATCCTAGGGTTCCTTTAGAAAATGCTAGGTGTTCCTTTAGCAGTGAACAGTAGCAAATTAATCTTCCACCCAATAATGCCTGAATAATTCTTTGAAGGGGCATTTTTCTGCTAAGCATGAATGCAAGAAGAACTTTCTCTGCTAAACTCTAATGTAAAAGTATACTAAGCCGACCCATCAACGAATGCTAAAAGGCATTACACTGACTGCCAATGCAATGGGGCAATACTCGGTCCATCAATGAAAAAGAGAAACTATACTGACAATCAATGTAAAGGGGCAATAATCTGATCAGAAATGTAGGGAGACACTTCACCATCAGTGTAAAAAGTGCACTAATCAGACCATCAACGTAAGGATATATTAATCTAGAGACCAACTATGTAAGAGGATACTACAATTTACACTGTGGCTTTTCTAGCCATTATTATTATTTGTTTAATTTCATTATTGTTACCATAAATCAGTTTTTCATCCAGAGCATGATACTGTTAAAAAAGTATATGTTTTGGGCATCTTGGTGAGAAGCTACAGTAAATACTAATATATCATGAGCAGTTGATGTGATCATTTTCAACAGTGATTTCCTAAAACCTAAATATTCTTTCAAGGGTTCCTCTACTGTAATAAAAAGTTGTGAAAGTTACTCTAGCATAACTGTAAATTTAGGAGGTTTGCAATGCCCTTTTAAGGGCATGTTAATGAAAGATTATCAACCTGGAGGTAGTGAATTCCATGGAACAGGATAAATAATTGAAATAAGAAAATGTGGCCAGGATAAAGGACAGTACTGCACTATGTAAGGCTTTATTAATACGATCCAGAATTACAGAACTTGTTAATCTAAGACCATTTTACTGTTTCCAAGACTTCACACAAAAAATGGCAGAGGTGCAGTCGTTAGTGCTAGCTAAAAGTGTAGGAGAAATTTGTTTTGCATGCTGTAGACTTGTCAGCAGCACTCATCAGCAAATAGATAGTATTAAAAAAAAAAAAAAAAAAGTTGTTTTTGGGTCAGTTTATGACTTACTACTTACTGTACCAAAAAGATGTAGAATTAGCTCAACCACAAATTTGCAAATGAGGTAGAAAGAGATCAGAACTCATATAGTTCATTACACAGATACTGCTGTGCATGGACTTGTAAACTTCTGAGGACATCTTCACAGGAATGCAACACAAATCATAAGCACTTGACCTCCGGAAGGTTCTACCCCCTTCATGATCAGTTCATTTTTTGCTATTCAGCGCTGCGCTACTTTATTTGGCAATTGCTCGGTCATGCAACATTTTACGCAAATTCAATTTACCGTAGTTAATTTATTTTCACACAAATAGAGATTTCATTTGCTGGTATTTGATCGCAACTCGTTTTTTTTTTTTTATTATATAAAGGAAAAAAGACCAACAATTTTGAAAAAACAAAACAATATGTCTACTTTCTGTTATAAAACATGTCCAATATCTTCATAAGTTTAGGCCAAAATGTATTCTGCTACATGTCTTTGGTAATCAAAAATCCCAATATGTGTATAATAATTTGTCTGTGTTAAAGTTATAGCATCTACAAACTATGGTATATAGAGTTTTGTGGAATTTGCGCAGCTATGACATTATACAAGTAATGGCGGTGATTAGTGCTGACAGACCCTTGCTGGGAGGTACACTAACTGACTAACTGACACTGACATCAATAGTGACACACTAATACAGTGATCAGTGATAATACTATACACTGCCACTGTACTAATGACACTGGCTGGGAGGGGGTTAGCATCAAGGGGTTAACTGTGTGCCTAACAAGTGAAATGAGTGCTGATTTTATTGAGAGATCTGGCTGCTTTTTGTCCCTACTTTGCAGGGAGAAGGAACAGCCAGATCCCTACTCTGTGCACAGTGTCCTGTGTGTGTGTTGACAAAGACAGGCTGTGTCCAACCACAGTTCAGGGCAGCAGGGGGCACCTGCATGCACACCCCAAACCTGTAAGCAAGCCAGCAATGTATATTTAAATTGCTAATCCTGCAGCTGCTGCTCTGTCACAGTAAATCTGCTATTACCGAGCGGCAAATAGTTAAAGGACAACAACACTTTGAGGGCCTGTGTCAATGGACTTTAATGGGCTAAGGCAGCATGCTTTTAAATTCAATTTAAGACGCTTACAAAATAATTCAGAATCATTGCAGGTGCAGTTGACCTGAATTTGACCTGCTTCTTCTGCTTTAGAATTCCTACAGACTTTTATGGACAGAGAAGCAAATCTGAAGTGAACACTACAGGATTGATTTCCTAAAACTGGAGAGTGCAAAACTTGGTGCAGCTCTGCATAAAAACCAATCAGCTTTCAGTTTTTTTGTCAAAGCCTAATTGAACAGGCTGAAACTAGAAACTGATAGGCTTCTATGCACAGTTGCACCAGATTTTACACTCTCCAGTTTTAGTAAATCATTCCCTAAATGTAGTGTTTGGAGATTAGTTAAATGACAACTCCAATTGTAATGTAATTGTAATTGTAACTGCTTTCCTCCTCCTCCCTCAGTGTAGCTCCCTATATTCACATCAGCCTGCTCCAGAGATCATCACTGTGTGGCCCTGCTTGCCAGCGTCCTAAACATATTATCCTTCACTAAATTTATCACTATGGCTAGGCTTGTACCCATGATACATAAATAGATGTTGCAATGAAGTGGCTACAGATGGTTACATAGGGGCTAAAAGCTATGTACTAAAACCTATGTTGAATAAATAATTGGTACAAAATCAATGAAACAGTCCCATATACCCATCAACTTTTAAAGTGACAACATTGTCAAAAAAAAATAATTCTTAATTATGGTTGGTTGAAATAGATGAACTTGTGTCATATTTCAACCTATAAATAAAAAATAAACCTCTGCATATTACTACTAACCTAAAAATCAATAAATATACACAAAATATATTATATAATACAAGGTAACATTTACATGACTCACCTTGCATATATGTTACTTAGAGTGTAACATACTTACCATTAACAAATTGGATATAAACGAGAGATAATGATATATATCAGTCAATTCACAAAAAAGACTGTAAGTTAAATTTCATATTCAAACTGAAGTGACTCAAGATATTTAAGATATTTATATAAATCCACAGTTTCTTTTCAAAATGTATCAAACCCCTCCTTCTAGTTGACAGATGCAATGCATGGATCTCATTCATTTTTAGTCCTTTAATACTACCACTGTGAATGTGCTGGAAATACTGAGATAAAGCACTATCTTTATCCTTTATTGTCCAATCCTACCTAGAGATGAGCTTTGGGTTTGAGTCAGACATGAGTTAAACCCAAACTCAAGTTGTTTGCAATTTGGAAAAATGGTGAACTAATGTTGCTGTTGGCACTGTAGCAATCAGTTACCAATAATGCACTCTCTGGCCTTGAAACTGGTCAGGTGGCTTATAAGGGCCAAATAGTGGTAGTTTGTTGGATGGGGGAGAGGGGGTGAGGGCTAAGCTACACAGTGCTAAACAGTCCTACTGTGTTACTTTACAGCAAATTTTAGGGTGGTGGACTACATAGTGTATAACCTTCCCCCATTGTGTTCATCGTGCTGTATCCCCTCTCTCTAAATCTCTGTCCTGTTGAATTTTTACTTATGAAGTCCTTTGAATGGGGACCTTAAATTCAAAAACAGTTATATCTTTATCATCAACGGTATAGGTAAATATCATATTTCTGTTATTACCATTTAAGTCGCCAATAAATCCTTCTAGTAGCTGTTTGGAACCTGTCCATAGGACAGCATGCCATCAGTGTACTGTAGTCATAGATACACTTAGCCTTACATAGGATGGTAATTCATACATCATACCCTTAATTTTAAGGTCTTTATGCTTACCTACATATTTCAATGGGCTAATGATCGCTGAAACTACCTTGGGTAGTCTCTATATTTTTATGAATCTTTGGAATAATGTAAAAGGCTGAAGTATTGTACTGGTCTACCTTTAGATACTGTATTTGAATCTATTATGTGTAATCAAACATTTCTCCTTCGCTATTTCCAAATAAAGTTCAAAATGTATGATAAATACCATTTGTAATTTGTGGCACAATTCAGCACAGAATTGGTTATATTAGAACAACATAATTTATTTACATATCAGACTAGAAAATATATTTTATTCCTTTTCTGATAGGTCTCTCAATTACACAGAAGGCAAATTACTTATTGTAGATACAAATCCTATGATAAAAATAGGAAATGACCTACCCTTTTTTCATTAATCTTAATGACTATGCCATTAGCCAATTCCATTTATTTTTAGTTGTAATTTTTAACACTCAGAAATAAGGGAGATTGGATGAACACTCTGGTCCTATTTATTTAACGCATCAATAGTTTTACCTGAAATACAGATAAACAAGTGCAACACAAGCAATAAAACACAGCATATGAATAGTATGCAAGACAGACAATACAAAGAATAAAAAATCCATAGTTCATGCAAAAAAGCAAGATAGCAAGAAGCAGTCCATAATTATCCACGTGTATAAAAAGGTATCCAGGCATAAATCAACCAACAGATGAGAAGTCCCTCCACCTACAGATAGATTGCTCGCTCACCTTAGCCTATAGACAGACCACTGAACCAACAGAAGGTCACAAGCGCTTGTCCCATATAGGGGGATGGATGAATGATGCAGCAGCACTGTCTTGGCACACAACGAAACACTCCTCTTGTGTAATAGCATAAAAAGACCCCCACAACAATATTATCAAGCACAGCTGCTCTTGTGTCGGCAAGACAGGATAGAGGCGGATGACATTATCAAAAGCAGCTACTCCCATACGCGTTACGTCCAATGGGGCTTCGTCAGCGGGGTGGGGCTACCCCGTCACTTTTACCTGAAAGTCCGGTCCACACAACTTCTTCCTTGCAATTACACATGTGGGACTGCACAGTAGGATCTGGAATATGATTCAAGCTGCAGTACTGACAAAAGGGATAACTCAGTATCTTCTAACACTCATATTTGCACTGAGGATAATTACCCGGGGGGGGGGGGAGACAACCTCAACATTCGCTAACACTATATATATATATATACACTCAAATCCACACATATGCAATGCACAATGTTTGTGACTGCAAGACACATATGGATCTAGCCTTTTGTGACCAACCAAATTATAAAAATCCCAAGAGATCCAATTTTACTTAATATACACTCTCTAAGTTAAAGTTGAGCTTCAGGAGAACTCTTGAAGCATATCTATATTCAAAAATAATGTAGCACCCTCTAGCTAGGTGCTGGTATAAATAGTTTTTTTCTTGATATTGTAGGTAAATTTTGCTTTGCTGGCAGCCAAGCCTGTGTTTAATCTGGGCCAGGGTTAAGTGACTCAGGGAAGCTGAATGACTTATCAAGCAGCACCTCTGGTACCTCACCCTACTTGCTGGAACCTTGGAGAAGTTTCCAGAAGAAAGGGGTGGGAGGTTAGGAGAAGCTGCTTGGAGTGTTGAGGAGGGCCCCAGTCCATTCCTAGCAAATGGGCTGGCAGGAGGCAGGCACCTCTTAAAAAACTCTGGTGTCATGTCAACAGGGGAGTCAAGTGGAAGATGGAGTGCTGATAAAGCTGTCGGTGGCCCTTGAGGGTGCCCCCTAGACTGGGGTGGTGACCTTGGGCCTGGGCTCAAGTGCTGGAGGTATCCTTTACAACACATGGAGGAATCCTTGCCTGGAGTCATGGGAGCATGTTTGAGGACAGCAGGAGTGAGATAGTCAGCATGCTCAGGAGGTCTCCATGAGAAGTCAGCCGGGTGGGCTGGTGAGTGATCAGTCTGGGAGGACTGTGGGATGTAACCAGGAGGGTTAGTGGAGGAGGCAGCTGCAGCCAGGAAGGCTAGCAGTGCCTGAAGAGATGATGCTGGGATCAGTAGCCACAGGAATGTAGCTGGACACTGGACCTTTCTCTACACACAAAAGTGGCCCAGGGGCCCTGCCTTTAACCACTTTACCACTAGAGCATTTTGCTGTCTTACGTCTGGGCCACTTTTTGCGATTCGGCGCTGTGCGACTTTAACTGACAATTGCGCGGTCATGCGACGCTGTACCCAAACGAAATTTATGTCCTTTTTTTTCCCACAAACAGAGCTTTCTTTTGGTGGTATTTGATCACCTGTGCAAGTTTTTACTTTTTGCGCTTTAAACAAAAAAAAAGCGTTTATTTTGAAAAAATAACAATATTTTTAACATTGTTTTATATGAAATTCCCCCCAAAAAAGATGTAAAAACCAATTTTTTTTTAATTTTTGGCCAATTTGTTTTCTGCTACCCATGTTTGGTAAAAAAAATCACAATAAGCGTATTTTGATTGGTTTGCGCAAAAGTTATTGCGTTTACTAACTAAGGGAAAGATTTATGTCATTTTTGGTGGGTTTTTTTTAACGAGTAATGGCGGCGATCTGCGATTTTTTTGCGGGACTGCGACATTGCGGCGGACAGATCGGACCCTTGACTGACATTTGTGACACTTTTGGGGGTACCAGTGACATTACTGCAGTAATCAGTGCTATATATATGCACTGTTACTGTAAAAATGACACTGGCAGGGAAGGGGTTAATTTTATTGGAGAGGGAGGGGTTAATGTATGCCTGGTGCTTACTGACGTGTGGGGGGGGAGGTGACTGAGTGACACAAGGACAGATCCAGGGTTCAGCTATGCTGAACCCTGAAATCTGACCCTGTCTGTCACTTAGGAGATCCGCCCGCTCTCTTTACACAGGTGGGCGGATCTCCAAACTAGATTCCCCGACGATCGGGGAAGAGCGGCGCCGAGAGAGGGGAATGTCTGGTGACGTAGACCTACGTCACCAGATGATAACGAGCCACTGTGCTGCAGTAGCAGCACAGTGACCAGTGGTAAAGCGGTTAAAAAGCTTTTGCTTGATCTGGCTGAGTGTTTTACCAGATTCATCAAACAGTGTTCCAGCTGGGTCTGGGTTTAGTCTGCAAGCAAGTGAGTTCTGGAGGAAGAGGAGTGTATATAGACTGTATATAGGAAAGTTGTCCCTGAAGAGTTCTGAATGCAAGTGGGCATCCTATAATTTTCACATTCCCTTTCCAAGTTTTATCCCCTCAATAAAACATAAAAACAAGCACTGGACTGTTTCTTGACTCTGGGATACTGTGGAGATTTGGTGTGCCAGGCTGTGCAGGGTGGGGAATCCCAATTCACCAGCGGCTCCTACGTGGGGTGAGCTACAATAAAATATAAATAATATATTGTAGCTTTCCAGTTTTTAGATGTGGTGGCTAAATTAGTTTATTTTTTCATGTTTTTTTCTCCTTTATTTTCCCCTGGTGACCATGCCCAGCAACACACTTCATGTGCTAGGGTGACAATGCTCACTCATTGCACTGCATTCTATTAAGGAGCAACATCGTCACTTTATGCTGCTCTCCTGGTATTCTAAACTCCTCATATCCATTGCATAGGGAAGACTATTCTTTACAGAAGATAGCAGGGAATAATGATAACATTGTCTTGAGTTCAGCACACAAAAATGGATAAAAACACTGAATTTATGACAATATCAATAGGTATTTTTCAGTACTCTGGAAAAAAGTCTACAAAAAGAATGTAGGATGACATTTAAGGAGTGTAAGCTGCAATATAATACACTTTTTTGGGGGGTTTTAGATATCTTTTAACCGCTTTCCAACTGTATACTGTTTAAATATGGCATGGCAGCTCTCCTGCCAAGGATCACGTACCTAGTATGTGATCCTGGTCTTCTGAGTCTGGGCGTGCATACGTGCTGCCGGCGACCTGCTTCAGCTGTGATTAGACATTAGGCTCAATGTCTGCCGCCACCCACCGATCATTAGGCAGAGAGCCAGAACACAATCTGCCTATGCAAACAAGGCATATTGCCATTCTGTCAGCAGGTAAGGCATTCGTGGGGACACAGATCTATGCTTTACCGTAGTAAAATCACCTCCCCCCACAGTGAGAAAACACATTGTTAGGCACACGTTAACCCCTTACCAGCTAGTGTCATTAGTACAGTGGCAGTGCATATTTTTAGCACTGATCACTGTAGTAGTGTCACTGGTCCCCAAAAAGTGTCGAAAGTTTCAGTGTCCAATTTACCCACAGTCCCACTATAGGTCGCTGATCGCTACCATTACTAGTAAAAAATAAATAAGAATTCCATAAACATGTCCCATAGTTTGTAGACGCTAAAAAGTTTGCGCAAGCCAAAAAATATATGCTTCTTGGATTTTTTTTACCAAAAATATGTGGCAGGATGCCTTTTGGTCAAAATTTATAAAATAAATTTGATTTTTTACATTTTTTTTTTGGATATGTTTTATAGCAGAAAGTAAAAAAATATATATTTTTTTTTTCAAAATTGTCGGTCTTTTTTTGGTTTATAGCGCAAAAAATAAAAACGGCATAGGTGATCAAATACCACCAGAAGTAATCTCTATTGGTGTGAAAGAAAGGACATAAACTTTATTTGGGTATAGCGGCAATTGTCAGTTAAAATAAAGCAGTGCCGTATCGCAAGAAATGGCCTGATCATGATTGGGTTAGATCTTCAGGAGGTCAAGTGGTTAATGATGGTGACTCTCAGCCAAACATGTTGACCACCAGAGCTTGCAGTGTTGATTGCGAGGCTTGATTGGAGGTACCAGAAAAAACCACACCAGTCCTGTTTATAGCGAATAGATTCCCGAAGCATCCTACGAGCGGGGGGACGGTATTCCCATCCATACCGGCATCCTTTTGTACAATTTACCACTTACCAGTGCCAGACTCCAAGGGGCCATCCGGTAAGTGTGTGGGGCATCTGGTGACGGATTTTTTCTCCCTCTTCCTCACTTGCATTTAAGGATGCATTCCTTCAGGCACCAAGCACTTTAATACACTGGGATGATTTGTTGCACAGTTGCACCGGCACCTTCAAGCTAAAAGGACTATAATTTATAATTTTATGCTTTATATGGAATATGCCATTGTGGTATTTATAATTGCATAGAAACTTTGTTTGCACCGTCACTTTATAAATTTATTTGATTGTGGTATATATCATATATACGTTAGCATTGTCACTTTATGATATAATACTGAATATTTTTTAACAGAGATATTTATTTTTTGCGATTCACCTTTGAATTTGCACAGAATTTTGAGCGCTGTCTCCTTTTGGTTTATCAAGTGGTTAATGAAGCAGCTCAAATATATTGGGAGATTTTTTACATACCGAAAGATTTGTAATTTTGGTTCTTCTGGCTTCCGGGATCATTGGATGCGGATTCCCATACATTGACAGCACTCTGCTGGCTGTTACACATGGCTCTTCTGGGCATATTGCCTTCTAATACATGGGTACAGACAAGCCGTTTTTATCTTTGTTCCTGTACGTCTGTGTTTGGCTTTTTAATACTATTAAACACTGAATAATGCTGTACTTAGTTGGTGCCCCCTTGTGTTCCTTTTTGTGTTCTTAAAAAGATTATTCTTGTCTCAGGTGGAGCTGCCTTCTGGAGTGTGATACTCATCCTACCTGCTTGATCCCATTGACTCTTTATGCTATGCTAGTGGACTTTTACTGCAACCCACAGACTGCTTTCTCATTGTAAGCATGTTATTTTTTATTCATAGTATGTTTTATATGTTAGAAGATTCTTACACGTGGATAGTGGATCCATACCTGTTTTGCGCCATAATAATACTCTTTTTTGTAATTTTGTCCTTCCAGATTTGAGGTTTACGAAGGACAGCACAGCCAGGTTGAAAAGCCCTGACTTTTCTCTGCTGCATTTAGGGAATATCACTAGGTCACCTCTCTGCCCCAGCCTGTTGAGAATGAAGAAGTCTCACCTCAACCGACTCATAAGATCACCCCTGAGATCAACAACCTGTTCTCTGCTAATTGTCAGTGCCTGTGCATGTAATACACCTGATTTGCTCTTTTGCTCTCCCTCTCTCGGTTCAAGTGCTACTGTAAAGGAGATTACAAGAAGTTACTACCAAATACACATACATCTCTGCAAGATTTAATGATTTTTTTTTTTTAAATCTGCCTGGGATTCAGCTATAAGTGCATGGTGTGCACATTTCACATTACTCTATATGGAAGATACACTGAACGCTGCTTATCAACAGAAAACAGAACTGAATCAATCAACAATTTCCCTTATATCCACATGTGCTACTTTACCAAGATTCTGAGCTGAGATTATGGGCATCAAGTATTTACTGACATTGTTGAATCAATACACTTAAATCTTTTTTTTCTAATTCTTTTTTTTTTTTTTTTCAGTGTACCCAGTCATACAAAGCTTGCAATTAGTGTACAGAAAACAGAGAACAAAATGCACATCTACATCAGTATTCTCAAAACATGCTGACAAAAACATTATCACATAGGATATTATATCCATTTACTCAATATCAACAATACCACTGAGTCAGTAGAAGACTTATTCTGTCGGATTCAGGTTACTCATGTGTTTTTTTGTTGCTCTCCTTTACCATGGGTAACTATCTCTAAATGACTAATGAAAATATACTATAGAAATGAGGAATAGGTGACTTCCAGGGTCAACATGGACCCAAAGAAAGTCTTATAGAAAAAAGCATTCCTCAAAATTAAAAAATTGTAAGAGAGGGATGTTTGTGGAGGAGGTAAGGGTATATGTGCATGATTGCCACCGAGCAAAAACTTTAATTCAGACCAAAGTAGTACCTTATGTCCTATCTTTGTATAGGATGTCTCCCTATTCATTTAATAAGTGAATTCAGTAGACTATGGTATTCTGCCAAGGATGTGAATTCAGTCCAAAAGTACAATGTTTTATGAAGTTGTTCTTCTCTATGATTTGCTGTAGCCATAAGGCCTTGTACTCTATTGCCTCTTTCCTACCAGACTGTGTAGAAGAAGTATCTACCCACAGCTGTTCCTGCTAGGAGAGCCACATGAATCTCTGATCCCTGATCCATTAATATTGCCTGCCTACAGTACCACTTGGTCACCGCAGGCCGCTTAACCCTCTAGTCATAATTCCCGATCTGTTACTACTGCCTGCCTGCAGTGATACTGGGTCACCTCAGGCCACTCAAACTCTCTGTTCTTTGGTAGGGATGAGTTTTTGGTCTGAACATGAGCTCAGACTAAATATTTGCTGTGTGGACATTCATCTCAATGGTTTCTGCTGTCAATGGTATCTAAGGAAGCAGTAGGTGCTTGCATCTGCTGTGTCCCTACTGTGACGAATACGGGTATCAGACCCCTGGCCTTCTCATCCACCTCGTGACCAAAGACCAAGCAATCTCACACCCTGCCATCACTTGCGTAACAATGCCACTCTCAGCTGCACCCAGCACACAGATTGTCCAGCTTGCGGGACCACAATCTAGATGCCAGCAGACTGAGAGCGATTGTCACCGGGTTAATTAAACGATTAACCCTTTCACTGCCACCACCGCTACGTTTGAGCTTATGATTTCACAAATATCAATTATGACTTTAGAATAACCGTCTGTAACACACACTGTCACCTGACCAGAATGTTTCAGATAGGTTAGCCTAAACAGTACAAATATCAATTATGACTTTAAAATAACTGTCTATAACACACAGTAGCGCACTTCAGGAGGCAGGCCCGTTTGGGTCAAGTTGCGTTTAAGAGCTTAGAGACAAAGTTTAACACTTTTCAAAATAAGGTTTAATTATAGAAAGGTTAAAAATTGGTGCGAATAAAAATATTTACAGAAAAATGGGTTACAAAGAAATGGAGACACAATATACAGCAATTTAGAAATAGGAGAATAAAAGAATGAAAATACTTGCATTAAAACGGTCCTGGTATTACCTTAAGTTTCAGAGTTGAACAGGAATGTTTGGTTCTCCTTGGGGCGGTGTTATGCCGTCGATCTTAGGATGAGAACTCAGAACTCTCTCAGTTCCTGTGTTTTTCTCTGACTCTCCAGGGGGCGTCACCAGAAGACCTTAGCCAATAGGCTCTGAGTCTTCTAAACTGCTACGGGACCTCCCCGTTTGACAGATTAATAAAAGCACTCATATCTTGAGAATTGAAACGGTTTACACGCTTGACACCGATATCTTATTTTCCGGTTTGGAATGTCCTATCTTTAGACACTAAACATGGGGTATTTCGGACTAACCTCTGCCCTGTACGCCCTTGGATCGCTAGCTTGCCTTTCCTCGGCATGACGGTGTCCGTGCTTGGACTTATTTCGATTGGTATTTTATGGGGAACCCAAATATCTACTTTTTGTTAATATGTTATGTTTGGTTAAAAAGATATGAAGTTTCATGTTCAACTGTGTCATTTTCCGAAATGACCAAGTAGCCATATGCTGAGTTCAGATTACAAATTAACTCTTAAAGCATGAGGAGACTGAATGTCTGCTTGGTCAAAGCTTGTGTATGGTAAAGGTGTGAAAAATGTCAGCTTAGCAGGAACCTGGCATATAGTGACCCAGGGGGTCATTAAACTGCCAAAAGGCTGGAGGATGAAGCTGGTAAGAATGACCCATTTGGCTTTAACACTGTCAACTAAGCTTGTAACACAAGATGGATGCCTGTGACAGCGCCTGAACGAAATGGCGGCTTGACAAACCAGAGTGCCGACGCAAGATATCATTACACCTACCAACCATTGACATCACCTGGCCTATTCACTTACAGGGCCATAAATCTCCTCCTTAACCTTCAGCAATGTAGAGCCATGTCAATCATGATGCCTGAAGCCCACCGACTCACTGAAAGAAAAAATGCCACCTGCTAACACAGGTCTGAACCTGATGACTGCTTGTCTGCTATTGACAGCTTTAGTGGATGACAGCTGATATATACAAAAGGACATGATTTGCGGGATAATGTCATTGACATATATGGACATGACTGCATTTGGTCAATGACGTCAGAAGATTGACCCTGATAGGGTTTTTCTAACTCATAAATGCCTGTTAGCATTGTACATTTTTAATGAGGAGTTTGTCACTAAGTGGTCTTTTCTAGCTGTGCATCTCTCCATCTCTTGCCCTAACAAGGCACTTGCTATTTCATTTAAGGGTGTTCTTTTATTTAAGGACTACAATGATAAGAGACTGGAAGCTCTTTCTAGGGCCATTTTCTTTTCAAAAGGGTCCACCTTGCACCTGATTCTAGTGGTAGCTCTTTTATGTCAAACCATGGATGACTAGGCTAAGTCTCTTAAGCATGATATGACTAGTGCAGACATTGAATCATTGATCACATGGACCAATTGTCATTGGCTTTAAATTTACACAGCAACATATTTCGTTCCCCATTGAACTCCATGAGTCCGGCGCCCCTGCATGTAGATTAGGGGGTCGGACGCATGGATGGGGGGCGGCGCCCCTGCGCCCCTAAGGAACCGGCCGCCACTTTATATATATATATATATATATATATATATATATACAGTTCTGCTCAGAGATTCACATACACTGGCAGAATTTATGATTTCTTGGCCATTTTTTAGAGAATATGAATGACAACACAAAAACTTTTCTTTCACTCATGGTTAGTGTTTGGCTGAAGCCATTTATTATCAATCAACTGTGTTTACTCTTTTTAAATCATAATGACAAGAGAAACTACCCAAATGACCCTGATCAAAGGTTTACATACCTCAGTTCTTAGTACTGTGTATTGCCCCCTTTAACATCAATGACAGCTTGAGGTCTTTTGCGGTATTTGTGGATGAGGCTTGTGGATGAGGCTTACCATCTTCTCAGATGGTAAAGCTGCCCATTCTTCCTGGCAAAAAGCCTCCAGTTCCTGTAAATTCTTGGGCTGTCTTGCATGAACTGCACGTGTGACATCTCCCCTGAGTGGTACAATGATATTGAGGTCAGGAGACTGAGATGACCACTCCAGAACCTTCATTTTATTCTCCTGTAGCCAATGACAGGTCGACTTGGCCTTGTGTTTAGGATCATTGTCATGTTGGAATGTCCAAGTACGTTCCGGGCTGATGAATGCAAATTTTCCTTCAGTATTTAAAATTTTCCTTCAGTATTTTTTGATAACATACTGCATTCATCTTGCCATCAATTCTGACCAAATTTCCTGCGTCTTTGTAGCTCACACATACCCAAAACATCAGCGATCCACCTCCGTGTTTCACAGTAGGAATGGTGTACCTTTCATCATAGGCCTTGTTGACACTCCAAATGTAGCGTTTATGGTTGTGGCCAAAAAACTCAATCTTGGTCTCATCAATCCAAATAGCTTTGTGGCAGAAGGTTTGAGGCTTGTCTCTGTGCTGTTTGGCGTATTGTAAGCGGGATACTTTGTGGCATTTGAGTAGTAATGGCTTTCTTCTTCTGACTCGACCATGCAGTCCATCTTTCTTCAAGTGCCTCCTTATTGTGCATTTGACAATTCTTTTGCTTTCCCCATGACTCAGAATCCAGAAATGGCAGTGCAGCACTGGATGAAAGATGCAAGGGTCTGTCAGGAGTCCAGAAACTCATTAACCTTTTATACACACACACTAATTACAAGCAAACAGATCACAGGTGAGGATGGTTACCTTTAACCGCTTGCCGACCGCCGCACGACTATTTCTTGCGGCGGTCAGCCCCTCACAGGCAAAGCGACGTAGGACTAGGTCGCTAGCCTGTGAGGCTCTAGGGAGCGAGCGCGCGCCGCCGAAGGCGCGCACCCGCTCCCGCGCGCGGTCACGGACCCCCCCCCCCCCCCGTGCGCCCCGTCCGTTACACCGGAAGAAAGGCAGGCGGCTAATGTAAACAAAGCCGCCTGTCATTCTTCCCTGTGTAAGAATGGAGATCACACGGTTCTACTATGTAGGACCGTTGATCTCTGTTCTTACACTAGTAGCCACAGCCAATCACAGTTAGAATCACGCCCCTAGGGACACACTTAATCCCTCCCTCTCCAATAGAGTTAACTCCTTCACTGCCAGTGTCATTTTTACAGTAACAGTGCATATGTATAGCACTGATTACTGCAGTAATGTCACTGGTAAGCCCAAAAGTGTCAAAAATGTCAGTCAGGGGTCCGATCTGTCCGCCGCAATGTCGAAGTCCCGCAAAAAAATTGCAGATCGCCGCCATTACTCATTAAAAAAAAAACCAACACAAATGACAAAAATCTTTCCCTTAGTTAGTAAACGCAATAACTTTTGCGCAAACCAATCAAAATACGCTTTTTGCGATTTTTTTTACTAAACATAGGTAGCATAAAACAAATTGGCCTAAAATGTTAAAAAATTTTGATTTTTACATTTTTTTGGGGAATTTCATATAAAAAAATGTGAAAAATATTGTTATTTTTGCAAAATTGACGTTCTTTTTATGTTTATAGCGCATGATCAAAAAATCGCACAGGTGATCAAATACCACCAAAAGAAAGCTCTGTTTGTGGGAAAAAAAGGACGTCAAATTTGTTTAGGTAAAGTGTCGCACGATCGCGCAACTGTCCGTTAAACTCACGCAGTGCCGAATCGCAAAATAGGCCCTGGTCAGGAAGGGGGTAAAATCTTCCGGGGCTTAAGTGGTTAATAGCCATTCAAACCCCTTTGTGTCAACTTGTGTGCATGTTATCAGGCCAAAATCACCAGTGTATGTCAACTTTTGATCAGGGTCATTTGGGTAGTTTCTGTTGTCATTATGGTATAAAAAGAGTAGACATAGTTTAATGATAATAAATGGCTTCAGCCAAACACTCGCCATGAGTGAAAGAAATGTTTTTGTATTATCATTCATATTCTCGAAACAATGGCCAAGAAATCATAAATTCTGCCAGGGTATGTAAACTTATGAGCACAACTGTATGTATATATATATATATATATATATATATATATATTTTTTTTTTTTTTTTTTTTTTCACTTCTATTGGTTGAATTAGTTGGACTTGTGTCTTTTTTCCAATCCAATCCTTCGGGATGCCTGACTTTACATGCACATGAACTTTAATGGCAACCTAGTTTTAGTCCATAGGGTTGGCCCACCCTTTACAGCTATAACAGCTTTAACTCTTCTGGTAAGGCTGCCCACAAGGTTTAGTAGGGTGTCTATGGGAATGCTTGACCATTCTTCCAGAATCGCATTTGTGAGGTCAGGCACTGATGTAGGACGAGAAGGCCTGGCTTGCAGTCTCCGCTCGAATTCATCCCAAAGGTGTTCAATCAGGTTGAGGTCAGGATTCTGTGCAGGCCAGTCAAGTTACTCCACCCCAAACTCACACTTACATGGACTTTTTATGGACCTTGCTTTGTGCACGGGTCCAAATAATTTGGTGGAGGAGGATTATGGTGTGGGTTTGCTTTTTAGGGATTGGGCTTGGCCCCTTAGTTTAAGTGAAGGGAACTCTTAAGGCGTCAGCAAACCAAGACATTTCAGACAATTTAATGCTCCCAACTTTGTGGGAAAAATTTGGGGATGGCCCCTTCCTTTTCCCAACATGACTGCCCACCAGTGCACAAGGCAAAGTCCCTAAAGACACAGGTGAGTGAGTTTGGGGAGGAGGAACTTGACTGGCCTGCACAGAGTCCTGACCTCAACCCAACAGAGAACCTTTGGGAGGAATTAGAGTGTAGACTGCAAGCCAGGCCTTCTTGTCCAACATTATTGCCTGACCTTACAAATGCGCTTTTGGAAGAATGGTAAAATTCCCATAGACACACTCGTAAACACCGTGGACAGCCTTCCCAGAAGCGTTGAAGCTGTTATAGCTGCAAAGGATCGGTCAACTCAATATTGAACCCTGCAGGCTAAGACTGGGATGCCATTAAAGCTCATGTGCGTGTAAAGGCAGGTGTCCCAATACTTTTCACAATATAGCGTATATATATATTAATGCATACTCATATACATAAATATACATACATTCCTATATATACAGTATATACAATCCTATACCAGTTGATCCAGAAGAAGGCAAAAAAAATAAAATAAAGCATGATCCAATTTGCTCCAGCAGGGGAAAGATTCCTTCCTGATCCCCCAAGAGGCGATCGGACATTCCCTGGATCAACTTTGCCTATAAATATTAGTATCCAGTTATATTATGTGTATCTAGGAAAGAATCCGGGCCTTTCTTAAAACACTCTACTTAGCTGGCCAGAATCAGCTCTTGAGGGAATCTATTCCACATTTTCACAGTCTGCAAATCCACCAACATGCCTTTCTTGAAATGAAGGTGCCCCTTCATTTTCCAGCATGAGGAGACATGCTGGCTTTTGCAGATACTTGGAAGTCTTGCATTCCTAATGCTTTTGTGCACAGAGGAGGGGGCCTTCCCCTTTTTGCTTTCTTACCTCCAATCTTGCTGGGTCTCCTCAGTGCCTGGCCAATATCCATCATGTGTACTCTGGACTCCTGGGCCATGGGGTTATTAGGCCCTGGTGCAGAACACTTTCAACCTGTTCACTGTTCCAAAGCCTATAAGCCTTAATTGAAGAAAAATAGACCTAAAATAGGGCTATCTACCGTGCTTGCTAAGATAATAAAACATAAAATTGTGCAATTATTAAAATACAAATATATGTGCATATGTGCAAAATTATGTGCCAATCCAATACCAAATTCCTACAAATCCATACATAAATTAATTCAAGTCCATCTTGTATTACAAAGATAAATATATAATTATATGTGAATATCAAAATATCAAAGATATGAAAAATATATATATTATAAATTATTTCCAAAGTTCCGTGATAGTTCTTTTCCTAAAAAAACTTTTTGTGCAGGTGCTTTCATAAAACTCAAACGGTGACTGATAAAAGTGCAGGTGCTAGATGCCTTCTTCCCATGCAGCAATTTATAAAATGGGTAACTTACCAGATGTAGTGGGTCTCATATACTTTACAGCACTGAGACCAATCAAGCTTGAATGGCAAGTTCTCTTTAAGGTCCTCCTATGCTGCTAATGATTTTTCCTTCCTCGCAGTTCACAAGGCAGCTCATGGTGTCAATATGAAAAGAAGATAACGGCTCCAGATAATGTAATATTGTACATCGAAGTTTATTCCCAAAATAGTAATATGACAGAGTTTCAGCAGGATCCGGCAAGGATCTATTGCAATACTGTCCGTGACAATCAGTGAAACCATGCAGAGTGGCGAGCGGGGGTAAATCCGGCTTGTGTTCCAATGGGTCACATTGTGCGGTCCACGTACTGACGCGTTTCATCACATCCGGTGACGTTCTCAAAGGCAAAAGCCTTAATGCTTACATTTGTGTCCAAAATTTCTGGATAGATGAGATCTTTCTGAGCTTTCAGTGGACATAAAGGTTGCCTAATTACATGTACACATATTTCCGGTACATCAGCACTCCCTATGTTTTGTGGTGGAGTCCTTGCTTCACCAGATCATGGACCTTCCATTTGGCCTGTCCTCGGCACCTCAGGTGCTTACCAATGTGCTAGCTACAGTGTTGACCCTCTAAAGCACTGCTGGTTTTCTTGCTTGTGGAAAAGCTGGCCAACCATATTTTGAGGAAACAGTTGGTGAGGGCTTTGAAGGACAACATGTCCAGAACTGTTCAAATGTGATAGAGGTTCAGATGAAACCCTCACCTGCAAATGTTTGTCCAACCCATCACTTGGAAAATCTATGGCCAGATCCTTCTGACTCTTCCTGGCTGCAATACAACCCCAAAGCATGATTGATCCACCCCCATGCTTAACAGTTGGACAGAGGTTCTTTTCATTAAATTCTGTGCCTGTTCTTCTCCAAATGTACCTTTGCTCATTCCGGCCAAAAAGTTTAATTTTAACCTCAACGGTCCACAGAACTTGTTTCCAAAATGCATCAGGCTTGTCTATATGTTCATTTGCAAAGTTCAAACGCTGATTTTTGTGATGAGGACATAGAAGAGGTTTTCTTCTAATGACTCTTCCATGAAGACCATATTTGTACAAGTATCTCTTTATAGTGGAAAGGTGTACCACAAATCCAGTGTCCGCCAAATCTTTCTGGAGGGATTGTGCAGTCAAACGTGGCTTTTGAATTGTTTTTCTCACAATCCTGCGAGCTGTTCTGTCTGATATTTTTCTTGGTCTTCCAGTTCTTGCTTTAACTTCCACTGTTCCTGATGACTACCATTTCTTAATTACATTCTGAACAGAGGATATTGACATCTGAAAACTCTTTGCTATCTTCTTATAGCCTTCTCCAGCTTTGTGAGTGTCAACTATTTTCAGTTTCAGTTTTCTAGACAACTGCTTAGAAGATCCCATGGGGCTGATTGTTGGGGCAAGGTCAGATGAGTCTGGGCATTTAAAACCTTTGATATTGACATCACCTGGTCTTCCCAGGCGATGATTGAGAACAATCCATGACACTGGCAGGTCTCAGCATTGCAAAGGGGGCAGTGCATGCTATAAATTCTGCAGGGTGCCCAAACTTTTGCAGACGCCATTTTTTTGTTTTTCTGTAATTTTGAAAGTGTCAGTGATGGAAATAAAATCTAACTTTTGTTGACATATTATAAGAATGTCTAATCTGTAATTTGATGCCTTTTGGAAATTTTTCCATCTTTCCTTGGCTTCTTTATGCACATTAATACACATTTTTACCTGGGGTGCCCAAACTTTCGATCCCCAATTTATTGTGATTTTTTTTTACCAAAAATATGTAGCAGAAAACAATTGGCCTAAAATGTAAAAAAATTTAGATTTTTACTTTTTTTTTTTGAGAATTTCATATAAAAAAATGTGAAAAATATATATATTTTTTTCAAAATTGTCGCTCTTTTTTTGTTTATAGCGCAAAAAATAAAAATCGCACAGGTGATCAAATACCACCAAAAGAAATCTCTGTTTGTGGGGAAAAAAGGACGTCAATTTCATTTGGGTACAGCATTGCACGACCGTGCAATTGTCCGTTAAAGTCACGCAGTGCCGAATCACAAAATAGGGCCTGATCATTGAGCAGCCAAATCCTCCGGGGCTTAAGTGGTTAATGACCAGGCCACTTTTTTCAACTTGGCACTGCATGATTTTAACTGACAATTGCTCGGTCGTATGACACTATACCCAAACATAATTTAGGTCTTTTTTGTTCCCACAAATAGAGCTTTCTTTTGGTGGTATTTGATCACCTGTACGATTTTTATTTTTTGCGCTATACACAAAAAAGTGCGACAATTCTGGAAAAAAAAAAACAATATTTTTCACATTCTGCTATATAACATTCCCAAAAAAATGTAAAAATCAAAATTTTTTAACATTTTAGGTCAATTTGTTTTCTGCTACATATTTTTGGTAAAAAAAAATCGCAATAAGCATATTTTGATTGGTTTGCGCAAAAGTTATTGCGTCTACTAACTACGGGAATGATTTATGATATTTGTACTGTTTTTTTTTTTTCTTTTTTTACTAGTAATGATTGCGACATTGCGACGGACAGATCGGACCGCTGACTGACATTTTTGACACTTTTGGGGGGGACCAATGACATTCCTACAGTAAAAATATGCACTGATACTGTAATAATGACACTGGCAGGGAAGGGGTTAACATTGTGGGTGATCAAGGGGTTAAATGTGAGCCTAGGGGAGTGATTCTAACTGTTGGAGGGCATGGCTTTTGAAATTACCATAGAGACCTGTGTTCCTATAAAGAAGGATCACAGGGGCTCTATGATCATTCCAGGGAGAAGAACCATTCTTCTCTCTCAGCGGGGAACGATCGCAGGTGTCAGGCGGCAATCGGAGTCACCTGCCCGCTGCATCGGCTTCCCCGCCCCCAAGCCTCCTGCTCGCGACTGACGTACAGTTATGGCGGTTTGCGCAGGAGCAGCGGCCTGCCACAGTACATCTGCGGCGGGCAGTCGTAAAGAGGTCAAAGGTAGAATTATGTTGTTTCTGGGAGCTCTAGTATTCTAGATAGAACAACTTACTGTATTTTTCTCCATTCAGCATCTACAAAAAAGAGTTTACACACAATAACTCCAATAAACCTAAAATCATTACATTTTTGGCTATTTTATATAATGACTCTGAATGTTAAATGTTCATTACTTATTGAAAATAAATAAGTAAAAATGATTATTAGCAATTAGTAATCAGTAAGTAAAATAATAACAGCGATCTAAAAACACTAGCCAGGAAGCTGAGTTATACATACTATGACTCTGTAAAATTTCACATTTTTATTAATATTATCAATTAATTCAAGAAGCTAAAATACACATTTGCAAAAGCCCTGAATCATCTTCATCTGAAGTATCTCATCATTAAGGCTTTGGAGCAGAGTTTTACAATGGGCACTTCATGTTTCCATATTTAATACCAGTGGATATTTGCAAGCCCTCTCAAAAACCTTTTACTTACTTGCCCTCAGCAGCAAATGTTGAATACTGGTTTATGTGTTAATTGCATGAATCATGCCGTATTTCCATCTGCTTCTCTAAAGCAGACAGACAAGTATGACATTAGTGTTATGTTTTAGTTTAATGCCCTGCAATGTTGCCAGACTCAGCCAATTTAAGTGTCAGCAGTTTAGAATAGGAATCTTTGTGCTAAAAGTACAAAGGGAGTCTATGGCCATTTAAAAGTTTCTATACATGGGTGCAACTATGAATGTCTAAGTATATACCACAAAATGTTATTAAAGAAACCATACCATAGAAAAAGTCTTAGATCCTTGAGTTCAGCTCATGAAAAATGGGGGCAAAAACAAAAGTGTTCCGTTTATAATTTTTTTCAGTATACATATAAAAAGGGACTTTTGTAGCTTTTTTTTTTCTAGATGAAAAATGGAATCCTTAACCACTTAAGCCCCGGAAGATTTTACCCCCTTCCTGACCAGGGCCTATTTAGCGATTCGGCACTGCGCTACTTTAACGGACAATTGCGCGGTCGTGCGATGCTGTACCTAAACTAATTTGGCGTCCTTTTTTTCCCACAAACAGAGCTTTCTTTTGGGGGTATTTGATCACCTGTGCGATTTTTTGATCATGCGCTATAAACAAAAAAAGAGCGTCAATTTTGCAAAAATAACAATATTTTTCACATTTTTTTATATGAAATTCCCCCCAAAAAAAAGTAAAAATCAAAAAAAATCGCAAAAAGCGTATTTTGATTGGTTTGTGCAAAAGTTATTGCGTTTACTAACTAAGGGAAAGATTTTTGTTATTTTTGTTGTTTTTTTAACGAGTAATGGCGGCGATCTGCGATTTTTTTTGCGGGACTGCAACATTGCGGCGGACAGATCGGACCCTTGACTGACATTTTTGACACTTTTGGGGTTACCAGTGACATTACTACAGTAATCAGTGCTATACATATGCACTGTTACTGTAAAAATGACACTGGCAGTGAAGGAGTTAACTTTATTTGAGAGGGAGGGGTTAAGTGTGTCCCTAGGGGTGTGATTCTTATTGTGATTGGATGTGGCTACTTGTGTAAGAACAGAGATCAACAGATCTACATAGCAGAACCGTGTGATCTCCATTCTTGCACAGGGGAGAATGACAGGCGGCTTTGTTTACAGTAGCCGCCTGCCTTTCTCCCGCTCTAACGGACGATCGTGAGTGGGGGTCCGTGCGGGGGGTCCGTGAGCGAGCGGGAGCGCGCCTCTGGCGGCGCGCGCTTGCTCCCTAGAGCCTCACAGGCTAGCAACGTAGACCTACGTCGCTTTGCCTGTGAGGGGCTGACTGCCGACGTAAATCGGCAAGTGGTTAAACAGGCAGACTTGTAGGCATTTTAGTGCTATATTGAAAGACATAGCATATTTCTAGTATACACATATTTTAAGTTTTTATTGCACTATTTATCTCTCCTGACAGTTGTCACTGGAACAAGTGTCCTAGAAAATTACTTTTTTTGCCTGTGGAGCAATTATTGCCACAACTGGCCTGTGCAGCTTTGGGTTCACACAAACTAATCCCCCTTTTATTTTAAATAAGGGGGTACATTACATGTAGGTTTAAGGCACAGTCACATTTACACAGGTACTAAAAATGTAACTTTGTTCAAGTTCAGCAAAAAAAGTAATTCTGGCATAACACTATTCAAAATTTTTAAATCTCCATTGAAAATGAAATTAGTAAATACAGCTCAGTAAGCATCTGCTTTTAGCCAGACACTTTTATTGATGTGGCCATAATGTCTGTAATATACGTTTATTAGAAATCAAGGAAGCTAAAATTAAGGCAGGTATAGATCCTAAAATAGATCTTCATGAAGCAATCAAGTAACTGC
This sequence comes from Pelophylax lessonae, assembly GCF_965119305.1. Classification (NCBI taxonomy): domain Eukaryota; kingdom Metazoa; phylum Chordata; class Amphibia; order Anura; family Ranidae; genus Pelophylax; species Pelophylax lessonae. The sequence continues at coordinate 383,129,343 of NC_138768.1, read as the reverse complement.
TGGCCTGTGTCAGAGCTTTTAGATATTCCACATATTGAAACAAGGGACAAAAAAAAAAAAAAAAGTTCTCACAGAAATGTTACAGCCAAAGATGGTGCAACTTTTGTGGCAACCAACTCCTGGCTGCAAACACCAGGAAGGCCTTGCTGATTACTGAAGATAAACAAGAAACAGAAACAAGTTACAATATAGGCGGTAATCAAATGCAATGAAATAGAGGAGCCTGGAACGCACAGGGAGAACAAGGCAAGCCAAAATCTGAGCAGAGATAGACAGAAAAAGGTAACTAGAATAGGCTACAGAGACTACATTTAGTACTAGCAATGGGTTTATAAGATAGTGGAGAACTGACGGAGGCCTGAGGAAGAATGGGAAGGGGAAACTATGCAAGGACAACTATCACAGCAAGGAACACAAATATAGAAGTTAAAGTACAGTATAGAATGGATTCAAAAGTGACAGCAAAAAAGGTCTATCAGAATGAAGAGCAATATAGAAAAGCTGGGATGTAGATTCTTCACAGTAACGGTTGGGTTCCATTGATCCAGAAGGGTTCATAGAAAATGTCAGACTAATGTCACAAACAGCAAAGTGAAACCCCAGACCTCATATGTGATGACAGGAGGCATGAAGGTAAATGCTATTTTCACACATAGTCATTTAAACCACAATCATATTATGTTAATAATAATCTGGTCATATGATGCAAAATATCCATCTCCAATCCAATGAGTTCTTTCATAAAAAGACAGAAACCATGCATGCCTGCTATCGTGGCCTCCAGAATAAGAAAATGGTTATTGGGGGTGGTAAATCCTGCCCTCTATCCATACAAGTCATGATCTACTTATATTTGAGCAAGATCATGTATACATCTAGGCCACTCTGCAACCAGCATGGTATATGTAAACAGCTCCACTCCAGTTTTCTGATCTACTATTTTTATGAGTAACCTTTATGTGTAAATACAGGTGCAGAACTAGAAAACTAGACCCTATTATAAGTTTTCCTTATGGTACCATGAAAGATCGCTTCACTTGCACCTAACCTTTTCAGCCCCTGAAAAATAATGTAAAAGAAAGGTGAATTTTAGTTTTTGTCACCGCATGGTCAATGGGAATCTATTTCTGTAAGCTTCCATAAATATTATACAGGACCGTGCTGTACAATGGCATTTTACTTATAAATGACTCTAACATACAGTGTATTATGGTAAATCACTTCCAATGTCGAAATTGAAATAGACAGTGGTACTGTGGTATGCAGCTTCACAAGATGCATAGCGGAAAAGATAAATTTGCTACATGCACATTCCACTCAAAGGTCAACATCAGCAAAAGAAAACAATTCAAACTTCTATCTGCATTAGAGTATTCATGGACCATAAACTTTACAGCCTGGCAAAAATCCTAGCAGTATAATTGAGATCTGCCCACACAACCTAATTTATTTGTCAATTTATTCTTTATCAGCATGAATGGAAAGACTCATGTCTTTTATTTCTCAAACTTTTGGTGACAGTGGAATTCTCGGGTCCAAACACTTTTAGGAAGGAACATATTTATTTTCAGAAGAAATTAATTCTTAAAGTTAGAAACTGAAATACTTTATCAGCAGTAAATTTAGATAAATTTGCAAATGATCCCAAGAAAAATGTTGACACTTTGGTTAAGCAATCAATAAACAATCAATAAAACAATATAAGGCAATCGGAGGCTGTGAAATCTTTAATCAAAAATCACTGTATATAAAGAAATGTAGTAACCGCCCTAATGGGAAAAGAATAATTAGCAGCAACTTCAAGTGTGCCCACACCCAAAACAGAAGGAATATAAAAAAGTCGCGCTGAATGTTCAATAATAGAACAAATGAGTGTCCATATATAAATCCTCGTCATCCCCCTGAGCGTCCAGGAAGTGCGGACGAGCGCAGCCGTCCGGCGGCTTACATTATATGCGATAACGTTTTCCTGCATGTGAGTGAATTTCTTTGTTTATTTAATAAAAGTCTCTTGGATTTTACACTATGGCGCCCCCTTTTGCTTTATGGTGGTTATATCCATTTGGAATTGTTTCCTTGAGCAAAATTTGTGTGCGCAATCTTTTTGGGAGTCCGGTAAGAGGCGTTATGATCGGTGGTGGATAATACACTTGTCTGTCATTACTGTGGATTTTATGATTATCTTAATCACCTTCTGGTAAGGAGTAGGGATGATCGAACTTTTGAAAAGTTCGGTTCGACCAGAACACCCGAACTTCACGAAAGTTCGGTTCGGATTTCAGAACCCCATTGAAATCAATGGGACCCGAACTTCTGTAATCAAAAAACACCATTTTTAAGCCCTAAAACCCAATAAATGCCCCTAAAAAGTGCCTAGGGCTCTGGGTTATGCCCCAGGGACTATTAATCACACAAAAAAAAGTTCTTAAAAATTGTCGTTTTTGATAGATAGCCAATTATTGAAAAAATTAAAAAAAAAAAAAAAAAGAGATTTCTTTGGATTTAGTGTCTGGGGGGTCTAAAAGGTGTACCTGTGAAGTTTCAGCTCTGTAGCATGTCCAGAACCAGAATTACAGCATACCAAACCTTCAAAAATGACTTTTTTGCTTAACCGCACCTTTCTTTTGCTCCTAATCAACGGCTCAGCCAATGTGTATGATGGGGACATAATGCAGTGCACTGGGAACAAGATTAGAGTTTTTTTTGGAAAAAGGTGCTGTCTCTTTAAATGTGCATATAATTAACGGGTGTATTTCCACAATGGGGCTTTTATTACCAAATGTTTCAAGAAGTCCAAAGATGTATGTAATTGCACTTTATTTCATGTAAAATGGTGTTTGGTGCACTTTAACTTGAAATCTCACAAGAAACAGACATATATGCACGGATACATTGAGGGTTAGGGGTAGGGGCCACAATGTAGTGCAGAGTGAACAAGATTAGAGATGTTTTGGATGAATACTGTTGTCTCTTGACTTTGAATAGAAGTAAAGGATGCTTAAAAATTGGGCATTTGGTGGTGCGGACGATGCCTTGACACCATATCCCTATGAAAGTGCTGGTAATGAAAGCAATAATTTCCTTTGTAAGGAAAAAAATTACAATGATATGCATCTGTGTGACAGGTGCGCAAAATTTGTTGTTTGGGTGTTGGCGGAGCCATACCACTGTAAGCCCAAAGAGCTGGTGTTGAAGAAGGCGTAAAAATTATGAAGGTGTGCACCTGTGGAACAGGTGCGCAAACATGGTAGTTTTGGTGTTGGCGGAGCCTCCCCACCATAACCCCAAAGAGCTGGCTTTGAAGGAGGCCCAAAAATTGTAAAGGTGTGCACCTGTGGAACAGGTTCGCAAACATGGTAGTTTTTGTTTAGCATAGCCTCCCCACCTTAACCCCAAAGAGCTGGTGTTGAAGGAGGCCCAAAAATTGTAAAGGTGTGCACCTGTGGAACAGGTGCGCAAACATTGTAGTTTATGTTTTAGCATAGCCTCCCCACCTTAACCCCAAAGAGCTGGCGTTGAAGGAGGCCCAAAAATTGTAAAGGTGTGCACCTGTGGAACAGGTGCGCAAACATTGTAGTTTTTGTTTTAGCATAGCCTCCCCACCTTAACCCCAAAGAGCTGGTGTTGAAGGAGGCCCAAAAATTGTAAAGGTGTGCACCTGTGGAACAGGTGCGCAAACATTGTCGTTTTTGTTTTAGCATAGCCTCCCCACCTTAACCCCAAAGAGCTGGTGTTGAAGGAGGCCCAAAAATTGTAAAGGTGTGCACCTGTGGAACAGGTGCGCAAACATTGTGGTTTTTGTTTTAGCATAGCCTCCCCACCTTAACCCCAAAGAGCTGGTGTTGAAGGAGGCCCAAAAATTGTAAAGGTGTGCACCTGTGGAACAGGTGCGCAAACATTGTCGTTTTTGTTTTAGTATAGCCTCCCCACCTTAACCCCAAAGAGCTGGTGTTGAAGGAGGCCCAAAAATTGTAAAGGTGTGCACCTGTGGAACAGGTGCGCAAACATTGTCGTTTTTGTTTTAGCATAGCCTCCCCACCTTAACCCCAAAGAGCTGGTGTTGAAGGAGGCCCAAAAATTGTAAAGGTGTGCACCTGTGGAACAGGTGCGCAAACATTGTCGTTTTTGTTTTAGCATAGCCTCCCCACCTTAACCCCAAAGAGCTGGTGTTGAAGGAGGCCCAAAAATTGTAAAGGTGTGCACCTGTGGAACAGGTGCGCAAACATTGTAGTTTTTGTTTTAGCATAGCCTCCCCACCTTAACCCCAAAGAGCTGGTGTTGAAGGAGGCCCAAAAATTGTAAAGGTGTGCACCTGTGGAACAGGTGCGCAAACATTGTCGTTTTTGTTTTAGCATAGCCTCCCCACCTTAACCCCAAAGAGCTGGTGTTGAAGGAGGCCCAAAAATTGTAAAGGTGTGCACCTGTGGAACAGGTGCGCAAACATTGTCGTTTTTGTTTTAGCATAGCCTCCCCACCTTAACCCCAAAGAGCTGGTGTTGAAGGAGGCCCAAAAATTGTAAAGGTGTGCACCTGTGGAACAGGTGCGCAAACATTGTCGTTTTTGTTTTAGCATAGCCTCCCCACCTTAACCCCAAAGAGCTGGTGTTGAAGGAGGCCCAAAAATTGTAAAGGTGTGCACCTGTGGAACAGGTGCGCAAACATTGTCGTTTTTGTTTTAGTATAGCCTCCCCACCTTAACCCCAAAGAGCTGGTGTTGAAGGAGGCCCAAAAATTGTAAAGGTGTGCACCTGTGGAACAGGTGCGCAAACATTGTCGTTTTTGTTTTAGCATAGCCTCCCCACCTTAACCCCAAAGAGCTGGTGTTGAAGGAGGCCCAAAAATTGTAAAGGTGTGCACCTGTGGAACAGGTGCGCAAACATTGTCATTTTTGTTTTAGCATAGCCTCCCCACCTTAACCCCAAAGAGCTGGTGTTGAAGGAGGCCCAAAAATTGTAAAGGTGTGCACCTGTGGAACAGGTGCGCAAACATTGTCGTTTTTGTCATAACCAAAATGAGGTTCTGTGAACGTAAAGAGAATGAGAGGAGGGTTTGAGGGTGGCACCATGGTCCAGGCTTAAACTGAGGCTCAACTGCCACATCACAACGATAGCCTAGTCTACAAGGTCTGCATCAGGTGCATCAAAGCTTGATATCCACGACTGATTCATCTTAATGAATGTCAAACGGTCGACTGAGTCGGTGGAGAGTCTAGTTCGATGGTCTGTGACGAATCCTCCTGCTGCGCTGAATGCCCGTTCCGATAGGACACTGGAAGCAGGGCAGGCCAACAACTCCATGGCATACTGGGCCAGTTCTGGCCAGTGGTCTAATATTAAGACCTAGTATGCCAGTGGATCGGATTCGTCACATGAAAAGCCCTCTGTGTCACTTTGTGCCCTCACGTAATCGTCCACCATGTGATGCAGACGGTGTCGATGCGATGTGGCAGCTGAGAGGCCTGGGCGGTGAGGACTAAAAAAAGACCGAAAGGCATCCGTCAACCGCACGCCTTCTCCAACGCTCCTCTCGTGACCACCAGTAGAATCCATGGTAGGTTGTCCCCGCCCCTGCACCCTACGGGAGTCGGGGAACATGTTCACCAGATTCCTCTTGAGACTGTCCTCAAGGGATTTGATCCTGTGGACTCTATGGGTGGATGGGAAAAGCTCCGAGACTTTACACTTGTACCGGGGGTCAAGTAGGGTGGCCAACCAATAGTGGTTAGTCTATTTAATGGCCTTGATTCTGGGGTCCTTTCGCAGGCTCTGGAGCATGATGTTTCCCATGCGTCGCAAATTAGCGAAGGCCTGAGAAGCTGACTCCTCGGGGTCACTCATAACGACATTATCTTCAACGGGCTCCTCCTCCTCCCAGCCACGTACTACTCCAAAGTGTCCCGAGGGAGTCAAACTAGGCCTTGCAGATTGCCGCATGTCTTCCTCCTCCTCCTCCTCAAACCCTGCAAAAGTTCCCGCAGAATCGTCCTCCTCCTCCTCTTCCACCCCTGGATCCTGCTTGGGCCTCTGGGAGCTAGGCATAATGGGGTCAGGATTCTCAGGATAAAGGGGGCCTTGAGAGGCAAGGAAGTCCTCCTCTTCCTCCTGCTGCTCTGCCTCCAGTGCCCTGTCCATAATGCCACGCAGAGTGTGCTCCAACAAAAACAGTACCGGTAGGGTGTCACTGATGCATGCGCTGTCCCGGCTGACCATCCTTGTGGCCTCCTCAAATGGCGAGAGGACAGCGCATGCATCCTTAATCAAAAGCCACTGCCGTGGTGAAAAGAAGCCCAGGCGCGCAGAGCCAGTGCTGGTGCCGTACTCGCATAGGTATTCATTGAGGGCCCTCTGCTGCGTGTACAGGCGCTGCAGCATAGCCAAGGTGGAGTTCCAGCGGGTGGGCATGTCACAGATGAGGCGGTGTACCGGCAGGTGAAACTCGCGCTGCACTTCGGCCAAACGTGCAGTGGCACTGTACGACCGCCTGAAGTGACTGCACACCCTTCTTGCCATCCTTAGCACATCCTGCATTCCCGGGTACGAGTTCAAAATCCGCTGTACCACGAGATTCAGGACATGCGCCAGGCATGGCACATGGGTTAACTTTCCCTGACGAAGGGCGGCCAGGAGGTTTGACCCATTATCAGTAACCACCATCCCTGGCTGCAGCTGGCGTGGTGTCAACCACCTCTGGGCCTGTGCCTGCAGAGCCCCAAGAATCTGAGGGGCAGTGTGCTGCCTGTCCCCTAGACACACAAGCTGCAGCACTGCGTGACACCTTTTGGCCTGAGACATAGAATAGCCCTTTGAACGTTTACGTGGTATCTCATCGTATTCATAGGACCATTCTGCAGAGGAGGGCATGGAGGAGGTAGAGGAGGAGGAGCAGGAGGGGGTAGAAGTGATCGATCTACCCGGATCAGCGACACCACCAGCTGTTTGCAGATGTGGGGGCAACACTGGCTGCAGCACCGAGCCCTGGCTACAATCCCTTCCACTGGCAAGCAGTGTCACCCAGTGAGCAGTGACAGAAATGTACCGTCCCTGCCCATGTTTGCTTGACCAAGTGTCAGCCGTCAAGTGTATCTTAAGGCTGACTGACTTGGCCAGGGACGACACTACATTGCCTTCCACATGTTGGTATAGGGATGGCAGGGCCTTACGGGAAAAGTAATGCCGACTTGGCACCTGCCACTGTGGAACTGCACATTTTGCGAAGTCACGGAAGGGAGCAGACTCTACCAGGTTAAATGGTAATAGTTGCAGAGCCAGTAGTTTAGCCAAACTACTGTTTAGACGCTGGGCATGTGGGTGGCGGGGAGTATACATTTTTTTTCGTTCCAGCATGTGTGGAATCGAAATTTGGCGTCTAGATGATACAGCTGGTGGTGTGCTGGAGGTAGATGCGACACTGCCTGCTATATCATCATCCCTGCCAGTGGAGGCTGCCAACAGGTGACGAGTGACTATAGCAGGGCCAGGAACAGACTGATGTGCAGGTGGAGCAGGTGGAGCAGATGGAGCATGAGGAGGAGCGCGAGGAGAACTAGGAGGCCGACTGACCAATCTTTGGCCCTTTTGTGGGTTCTTTAAATGCTCCTGCCAACGGGCCGAGTGGTGGGTTGTCAAATGCCTGTTTAGGCAGCTTGTACCCAGGTGGTTGACATTTTTGCCACGTTTTATACCCTTCTTACAAATCTTGCAGATCGCAACTGTTTTATCTGCATGGGATGTCTCAAAAAAGGCCCAGCAAGATGAGGTGTGTATAGTGGCCCGGGAGACAACAGGTGCGGCCTTAGATGGAGTAGGCCGTCTGCTCTCCCCTCTTGCTTGCTCTGCCTCCTCCTCAACCTCAGACCCAACATCTGACTCCATCAAAGACTGAGCATCAGGCCTGGCCTGGGAGACAACAGGTGCGGCCTTAGATGGAGCGGGCCGTCTGCTCTCCCCTCTTGTTTGCTCTGCCTCCTCCTCAACCTCAGACCCAACATCTGATTCTATCAAAGACTGAGCATCAGGCCTGGCCTGGGAGACAACAGGTGTGGCCTTAGATGGAGCGGGCCGTCTGCTCTCCCCTCTTGTTTGCTCTGCCTCCTCCTCAAACTCAGACCCAACATCAGACTCCATAAAGGACTGAGCATCAGGCTGGAGTAGATGGCCGACACTGTGGTCAAACAGCTCAGCTGACTCCTCTGCCATGTCTGAAATTGGGTCTAAGGGAGGACATGAGGTGGACATGGACTCATCTGTATTTGTTCTGACAACTGCAGAAGACTGACCACTTTTCTCTGCCTGGGTCACTGTAGTTGCAGATGATGCCGATGATGAGGGTTTGTTCATATAGTCCACCACCTCCTGTACATACTGTGGACGTATAGCTTGGCCACTGCCGGAGAACAATCCAAATGGTGGCCTGGCTGAGGACTGACCACCACGTCCACCCCTGCCTCTAGACACCCTAGAAGCTGTGCCCCTTTCCGCAGCAGGGCCACGTATGCCTTTTCTTGGTCTACCAGGCATATTTCTCAATGATGCGTTGGCAACTGTGTGCGGTGAAAAACGCACACTGCTATGCGACCCACAGTTGTCGCTGGATACAGCACAGCAGTTGCGGTTCACGCACAGTAGCAAAGCCTTTTGCACAGTGGACCTAACGCTTTGAACAACAGGCGTTAGGTTGTCACTGATGCGTTGGCAACTGTGTGCGGTGAAAAACGCACACTGCTATGCGACCCACAGTTGTCGCTGGATACAGCACAGCAGTTGCGTGTCACGCACAGTTGCAAAGGCTTTTGTACAGTGCACCTAACGCTTTGAACAACAGGCGTTAAGTTGTCACTGATGCGTTGGCAACTGTGTGCGGTGAAAAACGCACACTGCTATGCGACCCACAGTTGTCGCTGGATACAGCACAGCAGTTGCGGTTCACGCACAGTAGCAAAGCCTTTTGCACAGTGGACCTAACGCTTTGAACAACAGGCGTTAGGTTGTCACTGATGCGTTGGCAACTGTGTGCGGTGAAAAACGCACACTGCTATGCGACCCACAGTTGTCGCTGGATACAGCACAGCAGTTGCGTGTCACGCACAGTTGCAAAGGCTTTTGTACAGTGCACCTAACGCTTTGAACAACAGGCGTTAAGTTGTCACTGATGCGTTGGCAACTGTGTGCGGTGAAAAACGCACACTGCTATGCGACCCACAGTTGTCGCTGGATACAGCACAGCAGTTGCGGTTCACGCACAGTAGCAAAGCCTTTTGCACAGTGGACCTAACGCTTTGAACAACAGGCGTTAGGTTGTCACTGATGCGTTGGCAACTGTGTGCGGTGAAAAACGCACACTGCTATGCGACCCACAGTTGTCGCTGGATACAGCACAGCAGTTGCGTGTCACGCACAGTTGCAAAGGCTTTTGTACAGTGCACCTAACGCTTTGAACAACAGGCGTTAAGTTGTCACTGTATTTTGCTGCCTAGCAAGCACGTATACCTGCTGTGATAGAGCAGCACTGTGCCACGTGCTCACTAAACAGAACCCTCACACTTTCCCTACAGAAACTAAATTTTCAAATCTAACTAATGTAGTACAAAGTTCCCTAACTACACTAGATATCCCTTTCCACTAAATAGAAAGCTCCATACAGCAGAAGACTGACACTGTCCCTTAAGTTTTTTTTTTTTTTTTTTTTTAACTCTAAGAACCAGCACAATCGCTGTATCTAACTACACTGGCTGTAAGCTAAATACAATTCTGCTATATGGAGCTTTAGAACCACTCGATATGTAAGAAATGTAGTGTAGCAAGCAGGAGTCAGACAGAACTGCTTCAACTCTCTTCAACAGGCTCTGGATAACTGTGCTAGGGGTTAGGCGGGGCCATCTTATATAGTGTGGAGCGTATTCACTCCTGATTGGCCTCTGGTCCCCGTAGTCACTCCAATCACGTTCCTAGGAGACTCCTGCCCCCTCATTGGCTTTCGCAGACGTTTCTGGGCCAATCACGGGCTTTTAAAGCCCAGTTCCTGTCCCAGTGCATTTTTGGCGGTTCTGGTGGCCGAATACCGAACTTTTGCCGCAAAAAGTTCGGTATTCGGCCGAATATCGAACATCCAATGTTCGGGTCGAACCGATGGTCGACCTGAACCGTTCGATCATCCCTAGTAAGGAGTACCTATATGTGCCTGATCCACCTATCGGTGTCCATTTTCCTGGTTACACACCCATATCAGAATACCTGTGTTTAATATTTTCGGTGGTGGATTTCACATTAGTTTGCCTATTAGCCACTTCTACTTTTGATGAGCACTTCTATTTTTGATGAGCACATCTTTTCCATTCGGTAAGGAGTATTTGCACGAGCTTGGTTCACTAGTGGTGTCTTTCACTGGTGAATTTATTTATTTTGTGAGTGCAATACACTATCTACATTTATTTATTCAATTGTGTTGTGTGGTTTTACGCTATGGCGTATTCCTTTTTTATTTCATGATTACCACACATCTTATCTTTTGGGAGTTCAACTAGCGTTCTCTCCAGCCAAGGTGTCAAGATTTCTGTTTGGATTCCTTGCTATATTTATTTATTTTTCTAGTAAGCACAATACCATTGGGAGCTTGGATTGATCAATTATTGCTTCTACACATCACCGTTTATAATTTTTTGGACTTATATATGGACACTCATTTGTTCTATTATTTAAATTTCAGCTGGACTTTTTTTAAAAATCACTGTATACTGTACATTTGTACCTTCCGGGCAATCACTGCTTTTGAAGGAATACTACTACATTGTATAGATAGTTCATTCATTTAGATTCAGATACTAGTCAGGTTCCTAAACATATAACAATAATATTTACTCATACAATAGTACAAAGCATCCTCTACTACATATGCTATAATGAATCCGCTTTCATTTCTCAAATAATAAACTCCAGTCCTGCAGACCTATTGCACAAGAAACGAAAGAGGCCACCTTGCATATGCAGACATAAGTGTTAAATATTTGCACTGACCCAAATAAGTTAGTTCACAAATGATTACTTTACATCTTCTTTGCAACTCTATACTTTGAGCAAAGTATTTGAGTCTCATAGCTCTCAGCTGATCCCTACAGATTGTATAAGCCAGAAATTGGGTTTACCTCTCCAACCAGCAAAGTAAATTCCTGAGCTGAGCCTGTCCATCATCCAGATGCCTATCGTCCAGATTACTTTTTTTTTATACAGGTAGTTGACCATTTACTCATGGACTCTTGAGGTGGAGATATAAATGTAATATTGTTTAAATTGAAAACTAAATGGATATAAAATATGGAATGGAATACATCACCAGAAATAAAATAAAAATTTTATTTTGGTCCTTTTCTGTAAAAGTTAAATATAATCCCTGGAAGACTGGCACAGACAGATTTTACAAGCGTCTCATGTGGAATACTAAATGTGGGGCAGCATGCCCCAAATTCATGTACCTGTCTAGAAATTGTACTTGAATTTGGTGAATTATCTGTCAATTATAGAACCTATGCAAGGCATTTTCTCAAAGTCTGTCTGCGCCAGGGTCTCTTGCTGTATGCCAGGGGTCCCCAAACTTTCTAAATAAAGGGCCAGTTTACTGTCCTTCAGACTTTAGGGGGCCCAAACTGTTCCCAGTGGGAGTAAACAATGCCTGATCTTTGGTATTAGGAGGAAAAATAGTTGGTGTCAGTAGGAGGAATCGTTTTTTGTTGCCAGTGGAGAGGATTATGTCCCATTGTTGTGTCAGTGGAAGGAATAGTGCCCCATTGTTGGTGTCAGTGGAAGGAATAGTGCTTCATTGTTGGTGTCAGTGGAATGATTAATGCCCCATTGTTGGTGTTGGAAAAAAGGCAAGCGAAGGGGCACAGTTTGGAGACCACTGCTGTATGCCAAAAGAGAGATGGTATTAATTAGGTCCCTTTTCACAAAATATGAACTATCATTTTTTTCTTGAATTTGGCGCAGGCATTGCGCCACAATATAAAAGTGGCACATTTAAAACTACCTGAGTTGGTGTCAGAATCAAAAGTTTTGCAGATGCTACAGGAATTTGGCACAACACATTAATAACAGATTAACAACAGAAAAGTGGTGTAGCAGTTTTTTTTTAATTCCCCCTAATGTGTTTCTGATGGTTCCTGTGTTGCATAATGTAGAGGTTACTACATGTGCGTTACATGCAATATGTTCTAGATTAAACTCCCCAAAAAGCTTACACTGATCCTTAAAACTAGTACAAACAAAAGAAAAAATGTAGGAGGACCCTGGAATATGTGAATGAATAAAACATGCCATAAATAAAAATGTATTCATGGGGATTAATGTGTTGCATAGTGTAGTTGTCATATCTGGTTTACGTGCACAACATCCTACGTTGATTTTTTCTCAGTACAATCACTGTAAAAAGATTTTGCTGATCTTTGGAATAAGTATAAACGGTAAATACATTTTAAAATGGGCCCTGGAATAGGTATATGAACAAAATATGCAATAACAAAGAGTGTACGATTTATATGAGTTATATAAAGTAAAGTGTAATAGTCTATATAATATAGATAATTTATTATAGTCAAATAGATTTACTATACAAAGTTTAAACCAACAACCGTGTTCCTTGGTCTACCTTAGGCCCTTTTAAAAGATACAAAAGTTATCATTTTATATAGGCAATAAACTGCTTCTACCAATAATTATGCTCCTTTAACCACTTAAGCCCCGGAAGATTTTATCCCCATTCCGACCAGGGGGTATTTTGCGATTCGGCACTGCGTGAATTTAACGCACAATTGCGCGGTCGTGCGACGCTGTACCTAAACGAATTTGACGTCCTTTTTTTCCCACAAACAGAGCTTTCTTTTGGTGGTATTTGATCACCTGTGCGATTTTTTGATCACGCGCTATAAACAAAAAAAGAGCGTCAATTTTGCAAAAATAGCAATATTTTTCACATTTTTTTATATGAAATTCCCCCAAAAAAAAATGTAAAAATCAAAATTTTTAAAAATTTTCGGCCAATTTGTTTTATGCTACCTCTGCGATTTTTTTTGCGGTACTGCGACATTGCGGCGGACAGATCGGACCCTTGACTGACATTTTTGACACTTTTGGGGTTACCAGTGACATTTCTACAGTAATCAGTGCTATACATATGCACTGTTACTGTAAAAATACACTGGTAGTGAAGGGGTTAACTTTATTTGGAAGGGAGGGGCTGTGTGTGTCCCTAGGGGCGTGGTTTCTACTGTGATTGGCTGTGGCTCTAGCTGTAAGGACACTGATCAACGGATCTACATACCAGATCCGTTTTATCAGTGTCTTTGCAGCGAGGAGAATGACAGGCAGTTTGTTTACACAAGCTGCCTGACATTCTCCCTCTCCCCCGCCGATCGCCGAGTGACCGGCGGACATCGGGTCCGCTGGTCACACGCGCGGGGGGGTCCGTGACCACGCGGGAGCGGGAGCGCGCCCCCGGGGGCGCGCGCTCGCTCCCTAGACCCTCACAAGCAAGCAACGTAGCCCTACGTTAGTTTGCCTGTGAGGGGCTGACCGCCGACGTAGATAGTCGTGCGGCGGTCGGCAAGTGGTTAAGAAACACCTGTTTCTGAGAAATTGATATATATATATGTTTTGTTGATTTATGTCTAAAATAATTAATTATATTTATTCTGTGTGTGGGGATCTGCTGCTGGACATTTTTTTCCCTTGCCTGCAAGGCAAAGGCATAATGTGCTAGTATGCATCGCATATTAGCACATTATGTGAAACTTATCTTAAAAAGAAGCATTCCAGTGATGCAATGTCATCGCTAGAGGCCGTTTCTATCTTTACTCGTCTTGCTTCCGGGTTCGCGGACTCCAGCTCTGTGACTGGTCAGAGCTGCACAGGGCTCTGAAGGAACACGGTTAGCCGTTCCTTCAGAATGCATGCGCCAGTGATGTCACTGGCTGCATGTACACTAATGGCACTTTTCCACTGCAAGTACCGGCTAGTACCAGCTCGGCTCTACTCGGCCCTGCTTGGCCCGATTTGCTTTTCCACTGCGGTACCGCATGGTATAGTGTCGGAACGGTTCGGTACGGTACTGTATAGGTTTGCTTTTCCACTAAAGTAGTACTAAAGTTAAGTGGGTGGGATAACAACGGGGTGGGTGTGATTCTCTGACCAATCAGTGGCTAGTAGTGACTGCATGCAAAGGATTGTGGGATATGGTACCAGTTTGGTACCTGTTGGAACCACAATCGAGTAGGTACTGTTTTTTCAGAGCCGTACCGTACCGTACCGTTCGGTTCCATGCAGTGGAAAAGCAAACCTATACCGTACCGTACCGAACCGTTCCGACCCTATACCATGCGGTACCGCAGTGGAAAAGCACAAAAGCGTGCCGAACTGGTACGGTTCCATGCAGTGGAAAAGCGCCATTAATATCTCCTAAATAGTGCACGTTTAGGAGATATTTACACTATCTATAGGTAAGATATAATAATATAGGCTTTCCTATAGGTACAATTTATAAATGTCTTCCTCTTTAAGTGCATGTGATGCTTAGATGCTCAAAATCACAGTGTTATTTATGTACATCACTTCCTGTCTCAATTGGGCTGAGTTAGAAGGACCTATGGGTGTATGTACACTACTCAAAAAAAATAAAGGAATGCTTTTTAATCAGAGTATAGCATCAAGTCACTAAACTCCTGGGATATGGATCTGGTCAGTTAAGTAGCAGAGGGGGGTTGTTAATCAGTTTCAGCTGCTTTAATGACATTAAAAACAGGTGCACTAGATGGTCAACAATGAGAGGACCCCCAAAATAGGAATGGTTTTACAGGTGAAGGCCACTGACATTTTTTTCCTCTACTCATCTTTTCTGACTGTTTTTCACTACTTTTGCATTTGGCTAGGGTCAGTGTCACTACTGGTAGCATGAGGCTAAACCTGAACCCTATAGAGGTTGCACAGGCAATCCAACCCCTCCAGGATGGCACATTATTACGTGCCATTGCCAGAAGATTTGCTGTGTCTCCCAGCACAGTCTAAAGAGCACGGAGGAGATTCCAGGAGACAGGCAGTTACTATAGGAAAGCTGGAAAGGGCTGTAGTAGGTCCTTAACCCATCAGCAGGACCAGTATGTGTTCCTTTGTGCAAGGAGGAACAGGAAAAGCACTGCCAGAGCCCTACAAAATTACTCCAGCAGTCCACTGGTGTGAATAACTCTGACCAAACTATCAGAAACACACTTCATAAAGGTGGCCTGAGGGCTGGATGTCCTCTGGTGGACCCTTTTCTCACTGCCAGGTGCCATGAAGCTCAATTGGCATTTGCCATTGAAAACCAGAATTGGCAGGTCTGCCACTGGCGCCCTGTGCTTTTCACAGATGAGAGCAGGTTCACCTTAAGCACATGAGACAGACGTGAAAAGGGTCTGGAGAAGCCGTGGAGAATGTTATGCTGCCTTTAACATCATTCAACATGACCGGTTTGGTGATGGGTCATTGATGGTCTGGGGAGGCATATCCATGGAGGGATGCACGGACCTCTACAGGCTAAACAATAGCACTCTATGCACCTATTGTCAGACCCTACACTGGTACAGTGGGCCCTGGGTTCCTCCTGTTGCACAACAATGCCCAGCCTCGTGTGGTGAGAGTATGCAGTCAGTTCCTGGAGGAGGAAGGAATTAACACCATTGAATGGCCTCCACGCTCGCCCTAACTAAATCCAATAGAACACCTCTGGAACAATATGTTTCGGTCCATCTGACGCTGCCAGGTTGCACCTCAGTTCAGTAGTGCCCTGATCCAGATCTGGGAGGAAATACTCCAGGACACAATCCGTGGTCTCATTAGGAGCATTCCCCCGACATTGTCAGGCATGCATAAAAGCATGTGGGGGCCATACAAACTACTGAGTACAATTTTGAGTTGCTGCAATGACATTTCAGCAAAATGGACTAGCCTCCTGCATCATTTTTTCACTTTGATTTTCAGGGTGTCTTTAAATTCAGCCCTCTGTAAGTTGATCATTTTAATTTCCATCAAATGATGTTGCATCCTTTCCTTCCTAACACATTACCCAGTCCATATGATTATAGATATCCAGCATGATATTTTCTTCATTGAGATCTGATGTGTTTTCAAAGCGTTCTTTACATTTTTTTTGAGCAGTGTGTATGTAAATAAAGGGTGATGACAGAAGTAAATTTGTCCTCTTGTTGTTATCTCACATGCATTATACCAGATAGTGGAGCCTGTGATACAGTGTACAGTTTATTGCAATAGGTTTTATATGCAGTTCCTGTTATTTTAGTTAACCCTGTTATTTCTTGTCTGGGATTCTATGGTTAGTACTAGCTAAGTTCTTGGGTCAGAGGTCTGGTTGCACAGAAGGTTAGAAGTTTTTTAGGGACTAAGATACAGAGTACATATGTTAACGTTGAGTTGTTTCTGCTGGTTCTAGGATGGTTTAACAACAGGTGTAGGATCTCGTCATCATTGCTGCTGTTTTCAGCTCTTCAGAATCAAGACAAACACCACAACACAATTATCTTCAGAGGCCCCTGCAACTGAACTTTGCTGCAAAATTCATATGATGGTTTTTTCTATTAATAATTTTATATATTTGCATATATGTGCACAATTCCATCAGGACACCTTTCTTGATATTACCTGTTTTTATGTTGGATGTTAATAGTCTTTCATTATACAGTATAACACTTGTATTATTATTATTATTTCCATACTGATGTCCAGCTGTGAATAAATAGAGAAAAGGATGTAATATATATATTTGTGAATATAGGTCTCAAAGAGTTAAGCCAAGTTCTTAATTTGATTTTAAATTTAGGAAAAGACATGTATGGTATGAGGTTGTACTGAAAAAGCTGAGTTTACAGTTGAAACTTCAGGGAGATGATATGCTGTTGATGTGAAACCCTGATGATATGATACCTGTATATCGCAGTGCTGCATGTTTGAACACTTTCTTTGATCATTTGACTGCTAATGGATTACCATCCCAAGTGTAAACAGAACTCTTTCTGTGAAACCATTGCATCCAGCAGAGCATTTAGGAAGGAGGGACATGCCTGATTGACAGTCTCAGCTCTGGAGCAGACTTGGAGAGGAGAACCCCATTTCTGGTGCATATAGTCTCCTACAATGATTGATTGAGTAAGAGCTGAGATCGAAATGCAGCATTACAGTGAAGGTGAATCATTTGTGAACTAACTTATTTGGATGGAGGAAGAAATATGCAAAGTGGACACTTTTGCTCTTTAATAAACTGTGCATACGTTTGTAGCACTAGCTGCGGACTCAGACGAGGCACCTCTCCTCTTTGTTCATGGCTGCCTGGCTCTCTGACACTACAGTTAGCAAGAGGATAGCTGCTTTGATTGCGAGCTCCTGTCTCCAACCCTCACCATTTGTCTGAGGCAAGCACCAGCATGAAAAATTCAGAGGAAGGTAAGGCATGTTAGCATTCCACCCCTCTGCATTCCTTTTGCCTGTACTTGCCATGGGCAAGTGTTGGGAGCTGCAGACAGGTGCTCCCTATCATAGCAGCCATCACCTTCCTAGCTGTGGTGTTGGGTGACCATGCGCCAAGGCAAGGTGCCCTGTCCAATATCTCACCTAGTGTTACAGGACACCTTGGGCGTTGGGCCAAAGTACTATGTACTTTGTCTCATGGGGAATTAAAACATGTTAAAAAAGTATACTTCTTCTTTGAATAACTTGGTATTGTACTCTAAACGAATTAAATATTCTCTTCATTTAGGATTGGTGGAGTTTTTTATGCTATTCTGAAATCGTTAACTTTGTAAATAGCATGAGCCAACTTACATTTAGAGACTCTTAAAGCATGTGTTTTATTGTCTGACAGTAATCCAACTTAGCATGTTGTTATGGGTAACTAAAATCCAAGCGTATACCTGGTTTTGTATTATATTGTATTGAGCAGTTCAACACAGTCTTCACCTACAATCAGCAAAGTTCTCTGGATTGCTAAACAAGATAACATTTTAGTATGAAAAGCAAAAAAATGTATTGCACCATTATGAAATAAATTCATAGACAAAATGTATGGTCAAAGTGATACCTGGATTCATACTATTCCATGTCTGTTATAATAAGCATGGTAACACATTTGCATCGGTGTGAACGGGCCCATATACTTTTCTTTTCCCTTTCACACAAACTTGAGGTGCATAGGTGTGATGTTTCAATGCCACACAGGACCTATTTCTCAAGGCATGAATTTGAGAAAGAGGTCCTGTGTGGTCTTGAAACGTCACAGTGGTTAATTGCTATATTATGCGGTAAAATAGCTTTATCACCACTAATACTACTGGTTTATTGGCTATCCTTTGCAATGATATTGTAGTTGGTGACCCTGCTGGCCATATATCTACTGTTGCTGAGGAGAGAGATGAAAGTGGTGGCGGATCCTGTCTGCAGTAGATGCGAACCAGCTTCATAGGAAAGAATGGAGTTTTATTTTCATGCAGCACCTTGCAAAGATTTTGCTGCATGAAAGTGGAGAAGTATGATTAGGCCCAGTGGCTTATTGGTAAATCCTAATATGGGAGCATTTGAATGCAGCCCCATTTCTCAGAATTTAAATTAAAATGGTAGAATAAAATATGTTTACATTTTCTTTAAAAAATGCACGCTGATAAAATGTTAACAGTGGGATTCATTTACTAAAGTTGGAGAGTGCAGAATCTGGTGCAGCTCTGCATAGAAACCAATCAGCTTCCATTTTTTTTTTTTTTCAAAGCTTAAGGCTCCTTTCACACACTCCGTCTGTTGGACGGAGTCCGTTTTTCTCAGCGGGGGATCGAGCCGCCGATCCCCCGCTGAGCAGCAGTAGGACAGCTGTGTCTCCGCGCTGTGTGCGGTGACACAGCTGTCAGTTCCCCATGCATCTCTATGGGGGAAATCGGATGTCAACGGACCGTCAGTCCGTTCTCACCCGATCCCATCCGATCCGCTGGACGGATGGAAAATAGGGTTTCCATCCGTCCAGATTTGACGGATCGGATCGGGTCGGATGTCAGTGGACATGTCTCCGCTGACATCCGAAGCCCCATAGGAATGCATGGGGGGACCGTTCAGATCCGCCAAAAAAACGGACAGGCGGATCTGAACGGTCCGCCTGTGTGAAAGGGGCCTAATTGAACAAGCTGAAATTAGAAGCTGATTGGCTACCATGCACAGCTGCACCATATTTTGCACTCTCCAGTTTTAGTAAACCCCTACGATTGCATATAAACTTTTTAAAGATGTTGTGTTAGCAACATAGTATGAATAACCCCATATTACTTTAGTCAGGTTACATGTAATGCATTAAGCACCTTTATTAGTTTGCACAGTCATTTTGTGTTCAGTTTTTAGGTTAAGGTTTTATATTATAAACTTTTAACTTGCCCACTTTGTAGAAGTGGGCAATAAAAAGTGGGGTGGACTAATGTTCCATAACAGTAGTAGGGTGGACTAATATATAATAGCAAAACATGGATGAACAATTGCTTTTCAACTTTGATTGGAGTGTACCTTTATTTGATTCACATAATTACTATCTGGATTCTCATAAAGAATATCAATACACCTAAATAGTTTCACAGTGTTACTTATCAGACAAGCTTGCAACTAAATTGCTGATGCCTGGAATATGAAGACTAAAAGAAAAAATTAAAAGTAACTTTACTTTTTACATCAAAGCTCATGCTGCAACTTCAAATCACAAATATAGAGTATATCACAATTATTCAATGACTTAAATAATTCACTGGTAACTGCAAATAGCATTGTGTCATATTTATAAAATCTATTTACAGAAATTAAATAACTGAAAAGCTGATGCTAAGAACCTGAAATTAGATCAATATAAACTAAATATATCAAAAGAAGTTAAAAAAAACATGGGTAGAACTGTCCAAATGACTGAATTTCGGACGATTTTTCGTATAGTGTATGGCCAGCATAAAACCTGAGAGCTGATTGGTTTGTATGCAGAGCTTCATCGGATTTTGCACTCTCATCTTTGAGTAAGCCAACCACACAGTATTTTAACATTGAGAAGTAACAACAGGGAATGGGATTTAAATATTAAAAAGGAATTAGTGTTATATATATATTTATTTTATTTCTGTTTTTTTTCTTTTAATATGTTGCATTATAGAATATGGTAGTGATTCGATTTATTCCTATACAGTTATATCTCCAGATTTATGTGCAAAGTAATAACTCTTACAGGTATATTTTGGTAGTCATTGTGGTCTTTTCACTTTAAATCAGCTGCAGTGCTCTTTGGAAACACATGAAAGATGTATAAGACAAGGTTATATGGGGTTATCTCTCTTTCTGCACCACAAGAGATGGTGCTGTTTAATGTGACTTGACACAATATGATGAACATGACATGTCATGCCATAAAGCCATACTTTGTTTAACTCTCTGTGTACTGAACTTACTGAGCTGTTAGACTAAACTTAGTTATGATGCATTACTGAAAGCACCAACTTTATGTATTTTTTCGTGTGCTTTTCATGCAATCCCAAAATTCAAGTGTGAAAACAGTATGAAAATAGTGAAAAACAATAGTAACTATTTTCTAAAATGCATCAATAGAATTAAACAAAAATAATTGAATTTCTAAGCACTAACACTGCATTTTTCCCAGTCTGTCTTACCTGTATTATAAATAGGAAAACCATGTTTATTCCACTTTCCTGCTACAACTTGCACTAATAACTGGTCGTAAATCTAGATGATAATAATTTTGGTAAACATAAGCCCTTCACACTTCTAGTTTTAATGAAGTAAAAAATAGTAATTTGGTCTACCAAAGATATTCATACTAAAGTACTTTGTGTTACACTGAACAGGGGTCTTCATGGCAATGCAATGCCGACCCAGCTCTTCTCTTCTTTTAATCAGATTTTATTTAATTTACTTTTTATTTATTAAACAAACAAAAAAGAAAAAATACAGACATAACATACAAGACACATCACACAATTATTGAGAGAAAAAAAAACACTTACAAAATATCTTTTATAACCAAAAAAGGATATTTATAATTTATAATTCGCATTAGGCAACTCCACTAGCAGGCGCATAGCCTCAGTCCATTGTTGCAAGATGGCATCAAACTTCCTCATTGAGTTTCTTAACAAATATGTGTGTTTTTCAAAAGAAATAAGCCTATTAGGATCAAAAATCCAATCAGACAAGGTGAGAGGATATGGGGAGGTCCACCCAAGGGCAGTTTGTCTGTGGCCCACAAAAAGAGCATACGGAATAGTATTTCAAATAGTAAAAATATAAAGACTGGGATCAAGATAGCCCAACAGGCATATACGTGGGTCAACAAGAATATCTACATTGAAAAGCTTATTGAGTATGTCAACCACCTCCTTCCAATATCTCTTGAGTTTGGGGCACCGCCACAAAAGGTATATAAGAGTATCTAAATTGCCACATCTGGCACAGGCTGAGTCAGATCTCAGACCCTCTTCCCAGATCTCAGAACCTCTTCCCAAACCTCCTCAGAGATAGGACCAATATCCTGTTAACATCCTGTCCTGGCACAAACTGGAAACCTCAATAAAAACTTGTCTAATAGGACCATATATGTTACAGAGATAAGTCCCTTAGTTGACTTCGCTTGCACTATTCTATCCAGGACAGGGGTGGGAGAAAAGAACACCTCAACTGAGGAAAACTGGGCACGTAATGCGTGATGCAGCTGAAGGAACTGATAAAACCACCTTGACTGTAAGGGGTATTCTGTCCTCAACTGCTTATAGGTTTTAAGACAACCGTTCTCATATAGTTGGACTAGGTTGGTTACCCCTGCTTTCTCCCATCTCTAAAAACCCTGGAGAATATAAAGCTCAGGGAACCTTTCATTTCCCCAGAACAGAGTATATCTGGTAGGGCAAGAGATCCCCATCATATTTTTAGCTGGATCCCATATTTTGTACATTAATACCAGAGTGGGCATAGCGGTAGATGAGACCCCCCATTATCCCCTCCAGTACATACAATGGTGGCTGAGCCCCAAACACATAGGAAAATAAACAGAACGCAGCACAAGATGGTAACTTAGAGTCCCATCACGCAAAGTGTTGTAGTTGGGCCGCTAAAAAGTATATCCTTTGATTAGTTACTGCTAAACCCCCAGCATCCTTGGAGTATTGCAATACTTCAAATTTTATATCAGGGGGCTTTCTTTCACCAGATTAAATATCTAAATATGCTCGTAAAAATCCAAAGGGTTATCCAGACAGGGAAATTGTATACAAAATACAGAAGCTGAGGCATCCATATCATCTTAAGTAGGTTATTACGACCTACTATGGATAGAGGTAACTTATTCCAAGTTTTATTTTAAATTTGGGATCTAGAAAGTAATAGGGCTATATTGTCTGAAATATACACCTGGGGAAAAGCAGACATAGTTATACCCAGGTACTTTATAGAGGACACTACCTTAAGGTAATACAATGAAGATGGTAGCATATCTGGCAAAGGGTCTAGTGGCAAGAGCATACATTTATCCCAATTTATACCCAGTCCTAAGAACCTGCCAAACTCATTAATATATTTTGTTACTGCTGGCAAAGATGAATGGATATTAGTTAAAAACTTAATGCGCAGATAGCGCAATCTTTTCCTCAATATCACCTCTAACCAGACCAGTAACCTCAACGAAGGTCCACAGGAGACAGGCCAGAGGCTGTATAGCAATGTCAAAAGCAGGTGAGACAATGGACACCTCTGCCTAGTGCCCCGAGAAATGTTCCTTGCCAAATATATCCATTAGCCAATATTCAGCAAACTCAATCATTCCCCTCAGCCTTCTTTGGTATGCCCACTACCTGAACATTATTGCGACAATTTTCAAGATCTTCTTCTTTGGTGGCAACAGTATTTAACTTACATGTAACAGTCTTTACTTTTGTAACAAGTGGGGGTACAATATCCTCTATATCACTAACCCAGTTTTCAAGCCCTGTAGTGCATTCCCGCACTGTATGGAGGTCGTCACAAATAAGAACAACATCTTCACGTATGGCCTGTACCTGTCCAGTACGTAAAGAAAGGGAAGAGGAGCAGTGCTGTATTAAGGAGAAAACATCCCTTAATGTGGGTTCTGAGTTCCCCTCTGCTTAAACTTCCCCTCCCAATGGGTTGTAAATTGTGGGAACAGTACTCACAGCAGACGGAGGGAGGGAGGGCCATTTCGTCTCTGCAGATTGTAGCACCCTCTGTGCATCACGTTTATTAAGCTGTATGCAGGCTCCCACAGACTGGTTAATCACCTCTTGTTGCTCTTGGTCTTTGTGGGAGCTAAGCAAACCATTGAAGCTCTCCTGCTGAGCAGCCATATCCCGAACCTTCACTGCCCTTGTACTTGCTCTCTGTTGAAGGGGAGGGAGCACTGTACCAGCACTAGCACCCTCTAGCTTGCTGGGGTCTCTTAGAGCTGCAGCTTTTCTCTGTGTCATCTCGATGAAGCCCACCCGCTAGCTACGGACGTTCAGCAGCTATAGAGTGGCTTCAGAGCTGGTTCAGAGAATAGGCAGGATATGCAGTGGTAAAAAGGAAGAGACAGCCAAGCAGACAATAAAAGATCTGACAGGGACCCTGCAGGGACCAGACAAACAAGCAGGTATCAAGGGCTGAGTGGCTGGATATCAGCCAAATACTTGTTGGAAGCAGACAGGCAATGATTGGAGGATCAGTCTGAAGTTGATGCTGGAGCTTGGCTCAACTGTCAGCACTCATCAGCACCTTCCCCAGTCTAGTAAAGTTAAATTTTCGAATTAAACTATTATGACACTGGCCTAGAAATCCATGCTTGCTTTAAAGGGTAACTCCACTTTCATGGAAAAAGCAAAATAATAATAATAATATGACATATACAATCGCGACACAAGACATATTGTCATAATTTTATGTAAAATGCAATACAATATTGCTGGTGATAATATATGTGTTGCGCTAAACCCAAAAAACCAAAAAAAAAAATATATATACAAAATTATTATTAAACGTGCATATATGAAAAATAGTGTCACGAAACCTCTCAAATAGAAAGTCTGTGAAAACTAAAGAAAGTTCCAACACCAAACGTGTGTAAAAATTAATATTAAGTCCCAATAAATGGATCCAGTATGAGTAGCAATCCAACCTGGTGGGCGCTGTTCCGCAAAATCATGTAGATGAGAAAAGAGAATATAAGGGGAGGCTGCTTACCAGAAGTAAATGGTTACCCAAATTAATAGATAAACCCAAATGCACTTTGAGAAATAAATGGTGGCAGGATCCTCTCAGCTCTCTTCTTGATAATACCAGGCAGCAAACATTCAAAATGGACAATCACTCCGCGATCATAAAATAAAGGAATGGAGAAAAAACATAGCGTGATACTGTACAGGACAAATGGAGAGGAAAATAAAGGTGAGAGATCGCACTCACACATGAGACTCCATATATCCTGTGTATCTATATAGGGTCACAGATGGAAAGAAGCCCCACAAGTCCCAGCAGTAACGCACACCCGTGAAGTAATACCAACACTGAGCATCCAAATGTACTGCTTACCAGAT
Source organism: Pelophylax lessonae (assembly GCF_965119305.1). Lineage (NCBI taxonomy): Eukaryota > Metazoa > Chordata > Amphibia > Anura > Ranidae > Pelophylax > Pelophylax lessonae. The sequence goes on along the minus strand of NC_138768.1, from coordinate 383,104,715 downwards.
GAAGTTGGTCACCCAATCAAGGGGTAGACCAAAACGGGCTTGTATATACACTAATGTGGCTGTATACAGGTGGTAACTTATATCAGGTGTGCTGAGATGAACTTTGAGGCTCATATTCCAAATGAAATAAAAAAATGGGAATGGACAAATGTAAAACCATAAAAACCAAGAGTATTTATTAGGCAATTGAACTCACATGATAGACATCAAAACGAGCATGAATTCCAAACGACTGCACACAGAGATAAAAGTCTATATATTTGAGTATCATAAAAACAGGCATCTTTTTTTCTTTAGCGCAGAAATGTACCCACATTTGCAATTCAATATTGCTACCTGGAGGTGTTCTGTACACAAAATGTATACAGAACGCCCCCCCCAAGAAACATAATTTCCTGCTAGTGTGATTGGCTCACTGATTTTCCCAGAAGTCTGCATTAAGATACACGTCAGATTTTTGTCCTCCCCTGCAACAAAAATTTAATTTTTAGTAAGATACTTCCAATAGGAAATAACGTCTAAAGCAGGCATGTCCAACCTGTGGCCCTGAACCTCAGCCAATGCGGCCCACTGCCCCCTGACAATTTTTGCTGGGGAGGAAGGAAGTCAGGTCGGGGGCACGGCCACAGAAGCTTCCAACTAATGGTAGGCAGAGGCTGCCTCAGAGGGGGGGGGGGTAGAGTATGTGCAGTTTTTCTGACTCCTACCACCATGACCACTTGAAGTCACTGAGGTGGTCATGGTGGTTAGAGTTTTCCTTTATTATCATTTAGAAGAAGTAAACCTCTGTATACAGATTCAATTTCATTTTAACATCCTCTAGTTGTGTCAAATTAGTGCGGGAGCTGCGGTGGCGTGGGAAGTGCGCGGCTGCATTTTTTTACTTATATACCTTAACTATAGTATATATTTTATATGCGGCCCGAGAAAATTTCTCTACACTCAATGTGGCCCAGAGAAGCCAAAAGGTTGGACACCCATGGTCTAAAGGAATGCAGACCCTGCAATTTTCCTCATTATAGCCCTGCAGATGCGAAACGCATTGACGTCATCAGTGTCACATGATGCCACTTGTGAAATGCCCTGGTGACCGGTGTTTAAGAGCTGTACTGAAACAGGTATAGCCGCATGACGGCGATACGAGAGGATCCAGCAACCATCCGTGGGGTGGATGAGCGGCGGTTGTGACTGCAAAGCACAAGAGCAAACAGGACGGATCTTATGGATCTCATGAGTGACTTTTGGTGCGGTAAAGTACTGCTTGTCATTTCAGCTCATCATCTAGCCCTAAGAAGTCTGTATCTAGCACACTGTTGAGATGGACTTATTGCTGAACTGTAGGGGACTGGTGTTGAAGAAAATTCATTTGCCTGTGTTAACATGTATGATTAACGCGTATTGCTCCATACCTTCACACCAGGGTGCCAATATTGGATTGCTGTCTTGCTGAGCCAACATAGCTAATTGTACTGCTGTGGCAAACCTCCATCACAACCACCAGCTTGCTGACAAGCATAGTTGACTTACATTCATATATCATCTAGTTGGATCATTAAATTGCAAGATCATCACATTGTTGAACTTCACCAAAAGTTATGACCAGCTGGCTGATTAACTGTTGCTACACCACTTAATGGCTGCTGTATATCCTCTACTGTTATCACTGTATTTTAGATATACTACCAACACGGCCCTCCCCACGGCTCCGCAGAGCAAGAGAGAACCCCCCCAGTGTGTTTTCAGGGGCACTGATTTCAATGTGACCATTTACCTTGACTATTAATATTCTGCCCAACACCACACTCAGCAGGAGGGCTATATTTGAGCTTGCATCCCCAGAGGCTTAACACGCATCCGCTGTCAGTCTGAATTGTATTGGTCTTGTACCACATTTAATCCATGGGCGATATGTATCTCGTAACAGCCCATGCCTGTACTGATACTTGGTGTCTGGATGATCAGAACAATTTGTGTTACGTTTTGTGCTTTGTGTTTGTGTGTCCTCTATGTACCGTGATTCATAGTGCTTTTCATTGTGATCATGTGATACTGGAAACTAAATAATTTTAGAATGTAATATTGTTGCAATATAGCCATGAATACATTTTAAAATTTTCTATGTATAAACCCTACTATGATCCTTTTGTTACAAAAGTAACCCCTTTTCCCCTACTAGGTAGTCTGTTACCAGGGTCTTGTATTATATTGGTGCTTGGTTACAGTGACAACACTTAGGGCTCTTTCACACAGGCGGACCGTTCAGATCCGCCTGTCCGTTTTTTTGGCGGATCTGAACGGTCCCCCCATACATCCCTATGGGGCATTGGATGTCATTGGAGACATGTCTAAACAGCAATAACTGAAAGTCCCATCTCAGCTACAGTTCAGCCTCAATGTGTACACAGTTCATGATGGTATAATAGATAGTGAACTTCCACCCTGGTGCATGATATAGACGGACACTTGTGAAGCCCTCCACCACATACAGCCTCTTACCAGAGAGGGATGGAAAATGCACAGTAAGTAGTTTAAGGACCACTTTGCCTGTATCCAGCACGTCAGCTCCAATACGAGTCCAATCATATGATAGCCACCAATAGGATGGATGAACTGCCAATTTCACTGGAACCACTCTCAGAGGGTAATAATATGGAAAAGAAGGCAAAAGCGGCCCATAGCGTGATACAGTCTTGTTAGGTATTTATTGTAAAATTGCATTACACTCACCGAAAATTCAAAAAGTTTGAGCCTGTAGCCACAGCATGGGCAGCAAAGCGGAGCAGGGCACTTCCGGGTTCCGGGTATGACGAAAGACGCACGTTCGGCTCCCCCCCGAAGCTTTTCGTCGATTGGACGTTCTCAAGGGGGCACGCTATGGGCCGCTTTTGCCTTCTTTTCCATATTATTACCCTCTGAGAGTGGTTCCAGTGAAATTGGCAGTTCATCCATCCTATTGGTGGCTATCCTATGATTGGACTCGTATTGGAGCTGACGTGCTGGATACAGGCAAAGTGGTCCTTAAACTACTTACTGTGCATTTTCCATCCCTCTCTGGTAAGAGGCTGTATGTGGTGGAGGGCTTCACAAGTGTCCGTCTATATCATGCACCAGGGTGGAAGTTCACTATCTATTATACCATCATGAACTGTGTACACATTGAGGCTGAACTGTAGCTGAGATGGGACTTTCAGTTATTGCTGTTTAGCCACCTTATGTGTTTTATTGACTGTTCTTATATATAGCGCGACTCCCATTTCTATTATATTCACTATACATCCAGCTGTATGAGTTTGCTGCTCTTAAGGGCGCGGGTTTTATTTATGTTTTATATCGGAGACATGTCCGCTAACATCTGATCCGATCTGATTCGCCAAATCTGGACGGATGGAAACCCTACTTTCCATCCGTCCAGTGGATCGGATCGGATGAGAACGAACCAACAGTCTGTTCCCATCCGATTCCCCCATAGAGATGTATGGGGAACTGACAGCTGTGTCTCCGCACAGCTGTCATCCTCCTGCTCAGCAGGGGATCGGGGGATCAATCCCCTGCTGAGATAAACGGAGTCCGTCCGACGGACGGACAGTGTGAAAGGGGCCTTAATTGGGTGAGGGGTCTATATGAGTATATGAATTTTGATGACATGCAAGGGTCTGTTTTTTTTTTTGTTTTTAGGGCATAACCAGGTTGATAATTATGAAACCACTCCTATTAGACTCACTCAGCACAGGGGCACAGAGAAACCAGCAGTGATTTCTTCAGAATAACAAAAGATAGGAATCAGCAAAACACTTTGTAAAAATCCTTGCATTGTACATAGATCACCCAGGGCGGATAGTTTTTTCTCTACAAAAGTTGCTTTTTAAATACTGCGTTCAGGTGCACTGCAAATTTTATTATTTATTTTTAGCATTTCATCTGAACAAAAAGTGTGTGGTTTAAAAAAGAAGGATTTTAAGGTAGAAATTACTCCTTTAAAAATCAGTTGTTGCCAGATCCAATATGGAGTTCTGGTGCGTGAACTTTAGTTAAAAAAGGGTTTTGAAATGCCTGTGGTAATAGCAGTTTTAAATAAAATTAAGTTCAGATGTCCATCTTGTTAATTGGAATAAAATTGTGCTACAGGACTAAGGAGCATTTGCTTTATGTAAGATACCAAACCTTCCTTCTAGCTGTATGAATGTTGGCAATCTTTTTATAAACTGGAGACAAGCATCTTCCATATTGAACAGAACAGTTGCTATCACTTTTAATTACAGTTTAGCAAATCCTCTCACAGTATTTGGGTTAATTTAATTCATCATCTTGAGTTCAAGTGTATTTGAATTTAAAGAGAATCTTTTCTTTTAATATTAAATTAAACAGGTTATTTTGTTCTATCCAACTGGCCTGTCGGTGCAGAGCTGCATGTTAAATATTTTTAAAGCAGGTCTTTGAACTGAAAACTTGGAAGGCTTAACACATTTGTGATGGCTTTTATGCGTCCAGTGTGTATGGATAAAACAGTGGAGTGAATTATTCAAGCAATGTTCAAATTTACAGATAATTTGCTATGCAAACATCCCTCTATAGAGCCAGTGCATTTGCTAAGCTTCAGAGAGCAATTTGTTCCTAAGGATGATGACCTCAGACTAAGTAATAACAAAGACTTTTTAGCAGACTTCCAGTACTTGAAAGTATTTTGTATTACTAAAATTACTTCTATATTAATTTAAAGGATTATTAGGTTGCCACTTCATGGAACTATGGTTAAACATAAAATTATAACAGAATTCAGGATATTTGAAAAAAATATGAACATTATTCATTTAAATGTCTAAACAGAGAGTCATCGGTATTTATACAGTACATTTGTGCCTTTCTCTTTAAATAATATATACACTGTATTGATAATATACAGTGCATTCCAGTGGCCCTAATACTGTGAAGATTCTCATATTGCCCTACTATACAGAGCTCTTTTCTCTTTGCTCAGATGGATCTACCAAGAGTGATATTACCCATATCATAATAGATTAGAAAGAATAATTTAAACTTTTATGTGAGTATTGGAATAAGGAAGCATGTCTTAAGTGTAATAAAATTTGCATAACATATTAATCCTGGAAATAAATTGGCACAGATTATCACAGTGAATCTGACATTCAACAAATAGGCGATTCTTCCAATAATCTTCCATGTGTTTAAACTGATTGCTTAACCACCAGTAAATGTTTAGTGAAAGTCACATTCCCTGCTTTATATACAGTATATGACCCTAAGTCAAAAGAAAAGCTCAATCATTGTACAGAATTTTGTAAAGGCAACTCTGGATAAAATAGGTTTAAAAGATCTTTTAACTTTTTGTTTTAACAAAGATAATAGTGCATTAGGAAACAATATTTCAAAATGACTAAAGGTAGAAAATATAAATATAGACAAAAAGGAGTTGATTTACTAAAGGCAAATATGCACTTTTCAAGGAAAATTTAACTTTGCAAAGGAATTATTCCCTAACTTAGGGAATGAGGGGAAGTTCTTCTGAATTCCATCATCCAATCATCTGCAAGCTTAAATTTTTTATTTATTTATTTATTTTTCTTGCATGAGATTGGGTGGCTCGTGTAAAGTGAATTTTTACCGCTTCAGGTCTGGTAGATTTACCCCACTTCCTGACCAGGACATTTTTTTGCTAGACGGCACTGCGTTACTTTAATTGCCAATTGCGCGATCGTACGACACTGTATCCTAATAAAACGTTTGTCCTTTTTTCCTAAAGGTAGAGCTTTCTTTTGGTGGCATTTGATCACCTCAGCGTTTTTATTTTTTGTGATATAAACAAAAAACAAATGACAGTTTTGAAAATCAAACAATATTTTTTACTTTCTGCTATAAAACATATCCAATAAAAAATGTAAAAAATCTAATTTCTTCATCAATTTATGTCAATATGCATTCTGCTATATATTTTTGATAAAAAATCCCAATAGGTGTAAATTGATTGGTTTGCGCAAAAGTTATAGTGTCTACAAACTATGGTATGCTGATGGAATTTTTATCTATTTTTATTAATTGCGGCAATCAGTGACTTATAGTGGGACTGCAATATTGCAGCGGACAAATTGTACACTAACTGACACTTCTGACATTTCTTTTGGTACCAGTGACACTAATACAGTGATCAGTGCTAAAAATATGCACTGTCACTGTACTAATGATACTGGCTGTAAAGAGGCTAACAATAGGGGCAATCAAAGGGTTAACTGTGTGCCTTGCCAGTGTTTTACTGTAGTGTGAGAGGTGCTTTTACTAGGGGAAGGCAAAGATCAGTGTCCCTGCTTTGACACAGAATCCTTTGCATTCCTTACTGACAGAGCGGAGATGTGCCTTGTTTACATGGGCAGATCGCCGTTCTGCCTGTGTACTGAACGATCATTGGGTCTGCGGGACCCACTGATCAGCTCCCGCTGTGTAGAACTACAGTAGGAGCAAGCCATTGCGCACTCGTGCACAATACCCGGAAGTGCAGGATCACATATTTATACGTGATTCTGCAAAGCGTGGCCGCCTTGTAGCAGTAAAACTTCTGTAGGGTGGTTGGCAAGTGGATATTCACTAAGCTAATGGAAAATTCTATTGCAATCAGCCATAAAGCGTTAATATTAAGAGGTGCCAAACTTAAAGTGCATAAATTGTCCACAAAATAGCTATTAAGCTTATATCAGTCCAATACAGTGATTAAAGTGCAGGGTGCCACAAAATTATGTGATCTATAGCACATAGATTTGGACTCAGCAGACCGTTCACTGTTGGATTATCATTTGGGAATATTTCTTTTTACTTTTTTATCATCACTTTGATCTTCCTCATTATCACATTGTATTCTAGATATTCACAAACACATTTATACATTCATTTATTATTTGATCATTGTGATCTACAGTTTTTAAGACCATTGGGTATTGATTACTGAAGACAGATGGTGTCCCCCTCTTTTAAAGTCTAGCGCTGATTTCTTTGCTTTTATTACTATTGCAATACGTGGGGACACTATCAAATTAGCTGCTTGCTCGGAGGAGTTCCACGTCCGATTTTAGTTTCCATCTTGAGCTTTCATAGTGTCGCTTACCTCATTATAGCGCATAAGTTCATTATTCCATATTCAATATTAAGAGGCTAGTGCTGTGACATTAAGGTATACCTAAGGCTTTTATGCTTTTTCTGATGCATTGGGAAGATTTTCCTTCATGGAGACACACCAGGAAGTGGAAAATAGTAGGCCGTTGTCACCAGAACATGTACACCTATTGCAAAGTTTCCCCTCTAGTTCTGTTGCGATGACAGCTTAAATGATTGATTCATTATTCTTCAGCCCCTGTTACAATGGTCACCACGACCAATGGAAAGAGTGAATTTATCTATTGGGTACACAGTCAGCAACAACAACTTGAAAGAGGTTTTAACTATTCCCAACTCTCTCAAAAATAAAAAATGGCTTTAGATACACTTTATCCATTTTTATCCAGTCAACCTAGTTATGCATATTCAGTCTGATTTGGCTGGGCACATGCCAATTACATAGCCCAATATGCCTAGTGACCTATTTGTTGCCTATCTGAGCACAGAAATGGCAGATAAATGCTGCTATCCTGGGACCCATGGTGCACCTACACTGGTGGATAAAAATACAGGGTAAGTCCAATTATAGCTTTATTTTTAAATTTTGCTATAAAATCAAGCTTCATGAAAAGCTTTTTTTAGAGATACAATTATAATTTCTCTGGGTCTAAAGTTTTGGAGTCAGTGTAACACAGTTCATTTAAGTATATATGAATACTCACCAAACATTTTGTGTTTGATTACAGGGCATTTAATTCATACCAGCATGCTCTGCAGAAGTGTGATAAACCCTGCTAGTTTAGGCTGTTTATTATTTTCAAATCAGTTTTAAAGTTTCTTCCACGAACAAAAAATACCTATTTTTTTTAAAGTTACTTATAATTTCAGGAAAATTGTTTTATTTTTTTCCTTTTTTGTCAAACTATAGTTCTGGAGTGCTTCATTTCCAAATGATCTGGTTTTTACTACTTACCGCATACTAACGTAGATCTACGTCGGCAGACTTTGCGGTAGTATACCGGGATGATGCCTCTAGCTAGAGACACCATCCCGGTACCGTGGTTTAGAGCCGATGGTCAGCTTTCCGTTGGTGACGACCGATGCAGCTCGGGAGCCGCTCGATCATTACCCGGGTGAGCGGGAGGGGACGTCCCCCCCCACCTCCCGCCACCTTCCGTGAGCCCCGAGCACCCAGCCAGCACGTCCGCTGGCTGGATGGAGTCCCGATCAAACCCGGAAACAGCTTTGATCGGGTCTCCAATGACGTAACACGGCGTCCATGACGTCACTTCCGGGTTACTGTGCTGCAAAAGGTGCCAAAACGGCTGTATGCAAAAACGCAGTTTTCAGCATTTTGCATACATGGAAGTGTAGTCTTTTAGACCCTCGATCCCTCCATAAAGAGTGTGCATATTGGTGTCACAAGGGATGTTTACATTGCTTGTGACAGCAATAAAAGTGATCAGATTTTTTTTTTTTTAAAAAAAACCTGTAATAAAGTTAAAAAAAATAAATAAATAGGAAAAAAACTAAAAAATGTAGCCGCCCCCATCACCGTTAGCTCGCGCACAAAAAAAAATGTATACGGAAGTTGAGCCGCGAATGAAATTGCTGTTCAAACCACATATGTGAGGTATCACCGCGATCGCCAGAGCGTGGGAAATAATTAAAAAAAAAGAGCTACACTCTAACTCTAAACTGGTAACTGTTAAATAAATTTAAAGGGTCGCCTATTGAGATCTCCATTGACCGTAGTTTGTCGCCATCCCACGGGGGGGGGGGGGGCGCAATTTTAAACTGTAACATGTTGGGTATCTATTTACTCGGCGTCACATCATCTTTCACGATATACAAAAAAAATGGGCTAACTTTACTGTTTAGTATTTTTTAAATGCAGTGAAATGTGATTTTTTAAAATTTTTCCAAAAAAAAATGGTGTTTTAAAGACCGCTGCGCAAATACCGCGTGACAAAAAATATTGCAATGACCGACATTTTATTCTTCAGAGTCTTTGCTAAAAAAATATATATAATGTTTGGGGGTTCTAAGTAGTTTTCTAGGAAAAAATACTGGTTTTAACTTGTAAACAAAAAGTGTCCGAAATAGGGCTGGGGCTTAAGTGGTTAATGTATTTTATCTGTTAGATTCCTCTCCATAAAAAAGTAAAAAAAAAAATCTGTTCTGTATTTAAGGAAGAATTTCATGTATGGATGTTCTTTACATGGATCCAGCTTGGACCAATGTAAATTTCAGGGGCTGAGGCTGCCAAGTCTTGAACTCTGGTCTCCCACGAACTGGAGAATGACTCGTCTGTTCTGACACTCCAGGTTTTGCTTTGTGCTATTGGAATTGTCATAGTTCTGCATAACTGCATTGCAGTCCCACCTGCATCTGATCATGTGGCCAACCAGGGTGATTGGCCAGCTATTTAAAGTGAACATGAAGCTAAAAAAGTTTTACTTAAATGTTTAAAATAACAGAGATGTTAAACTTACGTGCTCTGTGCAATTGTATTGCACAGAGATGTTCTGAACCTCCTCATCTGGGTTCCCCAGCAGGCGATCTTGGCTCCTCCTCTTCTCTGAGTGCCTGCATAGCAAGCCGCTTATTATTGGGCATTTGTGTGAGCTCAATTCCAAGCTGGCCTGTGTGCATCTATTAAAACACACTGGATTTGAATGACAGCAGCAGGAGCCAATGGCTCTCAATGGCTTGCTCTCAGCCAAGCCTGTGAATGCAAAAAGAGAGAGAACAGTGGGACTGCCAGTGGGGACAGTACTGGATCGAGAGTGGTTTCAGCAAAAGGTTTTGTGGGAGGGGGGTTAGCAGCTTGACATGAGACCAGGAATCTAGTGGAGATCACTAGAGTAGCATTGCTTACTACAGTAATTTCCAGCTTCTAGATGGATTCCCACAGATATGGATTATGCTTAGTTACATTGGTCAAAGTTGGACCAATAAAACTAAGTAAAAATGCCATACCTGGAATTCTTCTATAATTTGCTGGTCTTAGTTAGTTGTGTAGCATGCTATATACCTGTAGCATACATAGAGTTTGCATTTAAATGTCCTGCAGAACTTTGGAGTCCAAGTGCATCAATTAATGATTAGCATGGAAGAATACACAACAAAGTTTGTAACAGAGACATACACAACACATGGTGCTGTATGGAAGATGTATACATGGTTGGATCATTACATTGCATTGTAACAAGTTGAATCAGACTTCTATATTGTGATTTGATTACTTATTAAGTTTTAATAATTTATTGTTATGGAAATCTTAAAGCTTTATAAGCTTTGGATTAAGGTTGAATATGTGTTTCACCTGAACCCAATTTGTCCAAAGTACGACTACCTCTCCATCACTCTCATCACTACAGATCCCTGGTTGGCTGATGTACAACAATAAAAAGGCTGAGAATCAGGGGTGACATTGTGACCACATATGCTCATGACCATATTTGGTCAATTCATTTAAAATATGAAGCAGCACTCCTTGACCTTAAGGTGATCTGTGGATGATCAAAGTGACTGCAAGGGAAGGCGACATACTAGAACCAAAAAAGAAGATACAAAGTCACCAGTACATAAATGCATATTACAGATTTATTGTGCAAAAATAATGACATAAATCAGAAGAATATCACATTTTTGGGGGCCTTGAAGGATTCGTTCCTCAAGGCAATAAAGTTACAGGGAGTAAACAGAACCAGCATACATTTATACTCCAGTGAAACCCTTCTATGATGCCATAATGATGCCAAGACACAGCAAGAACATGTAAATGTACAAATAAACAGACATATTTATCACAAAGGGTGTGGATGTAAAAGTATAAACAGAAAGTCGATAAATGCTAATATCTCTGTTGCTAGGCATAGCGGAATGTTATTGATTAGCCCCTAACCTGGTCATTGGCCATGCCAGAACATTCGTCCATCTCAAAAGCCCTACCGGGAAAAAAAATACTGAATTATGTCCTGGGTTTCCAGGCAACACTGCATTAAAGAAGACAGTAAAAAAGTGAGGTAGTGGTACATCATAGAAAGTTGTAAGGTGTGCATGGAGAAAATAATATTGCAATTCAGAAATGTATAAAGCTACAAATTCTTAAATTCGTAACATAAGTTACGTCTATGAACCTAATGATGCAAAATAAAGCAATGCTCCATGATACTATACAGCATAATCCAACTCACTCCCACAGACAAGAAAAAATACTGGGTATTAAAATGCAAATCCCATGGTGTGTTGATCACCGATTAATCCGAAAACATGGATATCCAAAAAAATGTGTTCACACTTGATGGCAATGACAATGTCAAGGATGTATATCTAAAATATATTCCCTCTCAGCAAAAAGTTGCCCAGTGATCAGGAGTATTTCATTTACAGTCCCATGTACAGAGTACAGTGGTCAGGAGTATGTCATCTACAGCCAAGAACATAGATTGCAGTGGTCACTGAGCATATCATATACAGCTTAGCGTAAAGTGTTCAGTGATCAGGAGCATGTCATATGCAGCTTAGCGAAGGGTACAGAGCTGAATGGCCAGGAGTATGTCACATACAGTCAGTGTCGGAACAAGGTTATCTGGTGCCCAGGGTGAAGATGGCAAACTGCGCTGCCCCACCGCCCCCCAGGTATACAGAAAGAGTCGGTGTCATTTCAAAACAAGGAAATACTTAAAACAATACAAATTAAATTAGATTTAATTTAAAAGATATGGAGTTTGCTCACACATTTTAAATACAGGCGGTCCCCGGGTTAGAAACATTCGACTTACAAACAACTCCTACTTACAAACGGAGGGAGACAACAGGAAGTGAGAGGAAATCCGCCCCTAAGAAGGTAAATTCACTCCTGTAAGAGTAATCATGGGAAAAAGGTGTCTCCAGTGAAGCTTTATCACTAATCCTTGTTTCCACAACAACCCAAAATTTTCAAAATCGAATTGTCATAGGGACGGAAAGTGAGGTGAATTCTTCTGAACAGGGGTACAGACAGTGAAAAAAATGGAACAGGGGTGTTAACCCTTTCCTATGCTATCCAAAAAAAATTTAAATTATTCTTTTGGCTCGAGCTACACTTAAAAAATGTACCTGTTCCAACTTACAAAGAAATTCGACTTAAGAACAAACCTACAGACCCTATCAGGGACCGCCTGTATATGTATTTTATTAGAGGTACTTGAAGTGCCTTGAAATAATAATGCAGCTTAGCTTCCCCACTGACAGGACAGAACTCTGCCTTGTTTACATAGTCTGTCCTGTATGTCTTCCTAACGATCTGTGGGTGCCGGTGGTGTGCCCCCTACCTGGGAGTGTCGGATTATGAACCTAGTACATGATCCAGTGCAGCAAAGCCGCTGTACATGTGATACGGTCAGCAAGCGGATAATAACGCCCACCAGCATTAGTCCCAGTTTCTTAAATTATATCCCCAAGCATTGATGCCAGTTTAGAAAATAACAACTTTCAGCAGAAATGACAGTCACCATAATAACCTCCTACATCAGTGCCAATTTACAAAATAACTATCCACAGCAGCAGCAATAATAACCCCCAGCATCAGTGCCAGTTTCTACTATTCGATCCCCAGCATTGGTGGGCACTGATAGGTGGCACTGATAGGTGGTACTGAAGGACAGTGATAGGTGGCACTCATGGGCACTGATAGGCACTGGTAGGTGACATTGATAGGCATCACTAATTATGAGGCACTGATTGGCAGCACTGATAGGTGGCACTTGTGGGCATTGATAGGTGTCACGGGTGGGCACTTATAGGTGGCACTGTTGGGCATTGATAGGTGGCACTGGTGGACACTGGTAGGTCGCACTGACCTGCACAAGTAGGTGGCACTGATGGGCACAGATGAGGCAGCAGTGGCTCTCTCTCTCTTCGGGACCAATGTCCCTCTGACAGCAGCCAGTGATCGGCATTTTTTTTTCTCTTCAAACTATCAGCATGAGGAAATAAAAAAAAAAGCAGATTACCAGCTCTGTTAACATCACGTGATCAGCTGTCATTGGCTGACAGCTAATCATGTGGTAAGGGGCCCCTTACTCCGATCTGTGATCAGCCAAGTCTCATTGACTCGCTGATCACAGAGCAAGCTGCGTGTGCCCCGCAGGGAGGGTGCTGGCAGCTCATGCACTAGAGAAAGTAAATGGATGCCCTCCCCGCAATTTAGGCCTGCGCTGTAGCTGTCTTTTGGCTATAGCGCGAGCATGAAGAGGTCAATTACCAATTAGTGGCAGTGGTGTCAGTGTTAATAAACCCCTACATGGTGCAGCATAAAGGGGTTAATAAACTGACAATGGTCACTAATGCACCTTGATACCATCTTGTCTCAGAGGACTACAAACAATTCCATGGACTTCATGGCTTGGTTTCTGCTCTGACATGCACTGTTAACTTTGGAACCTTATATAGATAGTTGTGTGCCTTTCCAAATCATGTCCAATCAACTGAATTTACCACAGGTGGAATCAAGTTGTAGAAACATTTCACGGATGATCAGTGGAAACAGGATGCACCTGAGCTCAATTTTGAGTGTCATGACAAAGGATGTACTTATGTACATGTGATTTATTTTCTTTTTTCTCTTTGATAAATTTGCAAAGATTTTAAACAAACTTCTTTTATGTTGTCATTATGGGGCATTGTTTGTAGAATTTTGAGGGAGAATAATGACTTTAATCCATTTTGGAATAAGGCTGTAACATACTGTAACAAAATATGGAAAAAGTTAGGCGCTGTGAATACTTTCCAGATGCATTGTATATATGGCTAGGTCATACTGAGTTGCTTGTGCCTGATCCCTCACTGTCTGTAGAGGGTTTCTTGGTCAGTTGATCACTGTAGCTTATAGAAGCATATCGCTTGGCTTGAGCAGCTGAGGTCTGTGACAGTGTGTCTTTTTCTTTAAAATCGGTTGTAATAAGTGCCAGTAAGCCACAGATAAACCCAACCTATTTAATAGTCTTAACAGACAAGTTTACATTTTTTTACTTGAATTATGTGATCTTGTCAGCATAGGCTGTTACTTCTTTATTAATCTTTACAGTCCCAGCTGATGCCAAGTCGTCACATGTTATTTCATGTATGGTGAAAAAAAAAAATAATTTCGAAAACTTTGCATTGACAAAAAATTAGCTATAGAAGACTAAAAACAGGGGAAGGACCTGGACCAGAATAAATCAGTCCTGATACACAACCACCAGCTTCACAAAAGATGTGCTATGATTTTAGAACAGGTTACAAAACTACATAGGGGTGGCAACAGGGACTTATGAGAAGAAAAAAATGTTGAATATACAGTATACCCTTTATAATGTAATTCTCAAAGATTTGAATACTTCTTTTGGATATACCGATTTTTGAGAATTACAGGTGACAAGCATCCTGTGGGATTTACATTTTTTTTACAGATTCTTCATTTTTGGCAACAGTAAAATCTATTTACACTGTTTGAGAACCTTCCTCCAGTCAATAATAGTGGTCATGTATAAAAAGAGTACAAAGTGCAAATAGTACAGAAAGTCACTACAGACAAACTTCAAAAAGTATAAAAGAATGTGTCACTACAAGAAGCAACTATCCAGAGCGGGACTACCATGCACAGGTCAACTAATGTGGCGATTTACATTAAAGCTTCCAGAATATTTCTCTTGCCTGTGCCTGTGGGAGTAAACTGGATTATATGGTACCAATATAAATGTCAAACCACAGGATCTAAAATCAAAGCCCACCTATACTGTTGATCCCACCACTGTGCCAAAGTATATGCAAAGTATATACAAGTGTGTGCGTGTAGCTGCCACTTTGAATAAAATATATTGCAACACATTTATCACAGTATTAACATATGACCACACATACAGTATCTCACAAAAGTGAGTACACCCCTCACATTTTTGTAAATATTTTATTATATCTTTTTATCTGACAACACTGAAGAAATTACACTTTTCTACATTGTAAAGTAGTGAGTGTACAGCTTGTATAACATTGTAAATTTGCTGTCCCCTCAAAATACCTCAACACACAACTATTAATGTCTAAACCATTGGCAACAAAAGTGAGTACACCCCTATGTTAAAATGTCCAAATTGGACCCAAAGTGTCAATATTTTATGTGACCACCCTTATTTTCCAGTACTGCCTTAACTCTCTTGGGCATGGAGTTTATCAGCGTTTCGCAGGTTGCTACTGGAGCCCTCTTACACTCCTGCATGATGACATCACAGAGCTGGTGGAGGAAGAGACTTTGCACTCCTCCACATTCCGTTTGAGGATGCCCCACAGATGCTCAATAGGGTTTAGGTCTGGAGACATGCTTGGCCAGTCCATCACCTTTACCCTCAGCTTCTTTAGCAAGGCAGTGGTTGTCCTGGAGGTGTGTTTTGGGTTGTTACCATGTTGGAATACTGCCCTGCGGCCCAGTCTCTGAAGGGGGGGGGGATCATGCTCTGCTTCAGTATGTCACAGTACATGTTGGCATTCATGGTTCCCTCAATGAACTGTAGCTCACCAGTGCCGGCATCTGAACCAAATACGTTTATCTTGGTCTCATCAGACCACAGGACATGGTTCCAGTAATCCCTGCCCTTAGTCTGCTTGTCTTCAGCAAACTGTTTGCGGGCTTTCTTGTGCATCATCTCTAGAAGATGCTTCCTTCTGGGACAACAGCCATTCAGACCAATTTGATGCAGTGTGCGACACATGGTCTGAGTACTGACAGGCTGACCCTCCCCCCCCCCACCCTTTCAACCTCTGCAGCAATGCTGGCAGCACTCATACGTCTATTTCCCAAAGACAACCTTTGGATATGATGCTGAACACGTGCACTCAACCTCTTTGGTTGACCCTGGCGAGGCCTGTTCTGAGTGGAACCTGTCCTGTTAAACCACTGTATGGTCTTGGCCACCATGTTGCAGCTCAGTTTTAGGATCTTGGCAATCTTCTTATAGCCTAGGCCATCTTTATGTAGAGCAACAATTCTTTTTTTCATATCCTCAGAGAGTTCTTTGCCATGTGGTGCCATGCTGAACCTCCAGTGACCAGTATGAGAGAGTGAGAGTGATAACACCAAATTTAACACACCTGCTCGCCATTCACACATGAGACCTTGTAACATGAATGAGTCACATGACATCAGGGAGGCAAAATGGCTAACTTGGCCCAGTTTGGACATTTTCACATAGGGGTGTACTCATTTTGTTTCCAGCAATTTAGACAATAATGGCTGTGTGTTTAGTTATTTTGAGGGGACAGCAAATTTACACTGTTATACAAGTTTTACACTCACTACTTTACATTGTAGCAAAGTGTCATTTCCTCAGTGTTGTCACTGAAAAAGATATAATAAAATATTTACAAAAATGTGAGGGATGTACTCACTTTTGTGAGATACTGTATATACACAGTAAATAGTGGTGCTATACCAAACCAATTAGGGCACATGCTAAAGCAAATTATTAGTGATATAATATCACCAAGTGAATAAAATCCAGTGAAAATAAGTCCTCAAACTAACACAACAAAAGAAAAACCCAGCGTGCAATAAGCAGTGTCACTTCCAGTTGCCGTACAGTCATGTTCCCATGTGTTTCGTCATTACGACTTTGTCCTGAGATTGGCTGCAAAGCATAGCAACCATTCATATGTACATCTCCATATGCTAATGAGTGACCATCAGCCAGTGCGCTGACCCTGTGTCTCCTCAGCCACGATATGCACAGCTTTTACTCTGTCTAAAACCATAGCACAGGTTAACACTCTATATCTATAAACATACAATTAAAAAATAAATATAAAAATAAAATGCAGCTATAGATGTAATCTCTATGGAAGCTAGACCCATATTAGTATTAACTTGTATCAAAAGTACATTAACCACTTGCCTACTGGCCACCTAAACCCCCTTCCTGCCCAGGCCAATTTTCAGCTTTTAGCGCTGTCACACTTTGAATGACATTTGCGCAATCATGCAATTCTGTACCTAAATTAAATTGTTATTATTTTTTTCAAATGAATAGAGCTCTTTTGGTGGTATTTATTCACCCCTGGTTTTTTTATTTTTTGCTGAACAAACAAAAAAATACCAAAAATATTGAAAAAAAAAAAAGACCTTTTATAAATTGTTATAAAATTTTGCAAACAGGTAATTTTTCACCTTCATTGATGTGCGCTGATGATTCAGCACTGATGAGCACTGATAGACTGCACTGATGGGCACTGATAGACAGCATTGATGGGTGGCACCGATGGGCACTGATGGGCGGCACTGAAGGGTACTGATGGGTGGCACTGAAGGGCACTAATATGTGGCACTGGTAGGTGGCACTGATAGTTGGCACTGATGGGCACTGATAGGCACTGATAGGTAACACTGATAGGCAGCACTGATGATGGGGCACTGATTGCCACTGATAGGTGGCACTGGTGGGCATTGATAGGTGGCACTGGTGGGCAATGGTAGGTGGTACTGGTGGGCACTGGTAAGTGGCACTGGTGGGCACACATGCAGCAGCAGTGGCTCTTCCTCTTTGGGACCGATGTACCCTTGACAGCAGCCAGCGATCATAAGCTGTCAACCTTAGGTGAAAAAAAATCTGGTTACCGACTCTGTTTACATCATGTGATCAGCTGTCATTGGCTGACAGCTGATAATGTGGTAAGGGCCTGGACCGGCCCCTTACTCTAAAATGTGATCAGCAGAGTCTCATGGACTCGCTGATCCCAAAGCGAGCCACACGTTCTCCACAGGGGGCGTGCAGGCAGCTCATGCACGGGAGGACATAATTGACGATATCCCGGCAATTTAGGCCCACGCTGTAGCCATCTTTCAGCTATAGAGCAGACGTGAAGGGGTTAAACACAAGCTAAAGAATGTACACATAATATTACAAACTAGAAGAATTGAAAGTTCCAGAAAGTTAATTACATACTAATCAATATACCCACAAACAAATTGACAACACAAATATTAAAAATTAACTATAAAACAATATAAATCTAGTTCTATATTTAACTCTTTAAATAAAAGATCAACTTTGTTATCCTTTGTGATAGGTCTCTAACCAAATTTGAGCCCCTCCAACATCAATATACACAATGTATCCCACAAAATTAGTAGTGTTGGGTCTCTATTATGTTTTTCTCTAAAGTGAAGGGAGACACTATGTTTCTTAAAGCCTTTTTTATGTTAGCTCCATGTTCAGTAAAAAATAAACCACATGTAATGTATTACATGGGATGAATTAATCTATGGTGAATGTTTTGTTCTCTACACTTGTAATGGTGGTCCAACTATAGCTGATTTGTACCACCCTACAAGAGATACACTTTCTGCATGGATAAAAACCTTTCTTGTCAAATTGAATTTTTTGTTGACCACGTGGATCCAAGATTTTCCTCACCACCTGGTCTCCAAAATTTTGTGTGGATAAACTTGGGACAGTCCAGAAGAACTGGTCCCAAATCTTTATCCATACATAAAATGTACCAATATTTTCTACAAATATCTTCAATTTGGCTATATTGAAATATATATATATATATATATATATATATATATATATATATATATATATAATGGAAATTGGAAATAAAACCCCACTGATCAAAGTGTGATTGGTGGTCCCTATTCACAAGAGCTCTGGGTATGTCAGAAACCTCATTGATTGTTTTATCCAGAAACTCCTCATTGTAATCATTTTGTATAAATTTGTCATTTTGAATATTAGTATGCATGTAGTAGTCCTCTTGTTTACTACAATTACACTTAACTCGCAACATTTGGCCCTTTGGTATATTCTTAATCCATGCTGGGTGGTGGCCAGTCTTGATTGACAGGCAACTATTCCAGTCCGTAGGCTTAAAATAAATCTTAGTGACCAGTTCCATATCACATCTATCAATAGTGACATCCAAAAAGTGTACCATAGTTTCATTCAATTGATAATCAAATCGGATATTGTTTTCATTATGTTTTAAATGCAATAGAAATTCATATATAGATTCCTCTGACCCCTCTCAAATCAACCCGAGTCAACATTGGTCAGGTGAGACACTGATTTCTATGCGCTGGGTCCGCCGCAACCACGATATGCCAGTTTATCGCCGCTATAAAATATGCGATTTTACATTGTGCATATTGTGAGTGCAATATTTGTAGGCTTTTTATTTAGTTTTTAATAAATGTATGCTAAACGCTATTGCACTATTGAAGTTTCCTTTTGTTTCACATATTTGGATTGTCTGTGAGTCACTACTGAGGATTGGAGATCCTTGCTGAATATCATTTAACCCTAGAGGGGTTGATGCCTTTTATTTTCTGAGCATGAGAATGTGAGGCAATCATTTTTGGTGAGTCAATAATCTATGGGGGAGTGTTGTCACGATCTTCACGTGGTGTGTTGCGGAGATCCCAAGCAAGACCAATTCACACGGAAACATTTTTTTTTTTTTTTTGTGTAAGTTTAAGGACTTATTTTCACTGGACTTTATTCACTTATTAGTTCACTGGGTGATATTATATCACTAATAATTTGCTTTGGCAAGTGCCTAAATTGGTTTGGTATAGCGCCACTATTTACAGTGTATATATGTGTGTTCATATGTTTATACTGTGTTGATACCAATAAACATTGCCTTTTTTTGCATCATTAGAGTCATGGATGCAATTTATGTATTTGTAAAATTATACATTTCTTAGATACTATATGATTTGCTCCCCAGTCCCATTTGTGGTCATGAATTCATGATTTGACCCATATATTTTACTGTGCTCATCCTTCAACCTTCCAGGTATGCTAGCCTCTTACTTTTCCTTTGCCTTTCGACATTTTTCCTTCTTTTATCTATTTATTTATTTTTTTTCATGTGTACCCTATCACTTCTTCTTGCTCAAGCACACGCATCAGTCCCGGTTCACACTGCCACGACTTGTCAGACGACTTGGTCGCCTGACAAGCCGCGCTTCATTCTGTGCAATGGATCCGTTCTAATCAGAGCGACTCAAGTCGCTCCAACTTAGAAAAAGGTTCCTGCACTACTTGGGGGTGACTTCAGAGAGCGGCTTGCATTGACTTCTATTAGAGAAGTCGTTTTCAAGCCTGCGATGACGTCGCGCTGCACGGGGCGGCGTCAAAGTCGGGGCGACTTTGAGTCGCCCCAGTGTGAACCGGCTATCACTCTGTGTACCACTGCCTTGCTTTGTTACTGTCTTAGTGTGATCACTGAATTGTTTGTCAACACAGGATGCAAGACAGTATTTGCAGGCTTCCTAGCTGTGAATTGTTATGGATTTTGAGACAGACAAAGGTTTTGACCAGCTCCCACCCAGTTGGTGAGTTAGGGGCTGGTACATAGCATAGCTGTTACCTAGAAATAGTGATATTGCATTTCCCTCAGTTGTGGCTAATTTCTTTTCTGGATCTGGGAATACATGACTTTTTCGGGGGTAACTGATAGGGTATATTGTCTGATGTGTTTATACACCCTTTATGGTATACAATATGTCTGTTTTCTTATGTTTTGGTGGGTTTGTGATATCATTATGATATCATGGGAGGGTGTAAATGTTGCTGTGAGTTTCTGCAGGGTATAAAAGTATGTTTGTTGTGCTTATTATCACTCTTTTTGTATTCTTATGACTTGTGTGTCTCTGTGTTCTCAGTAAATATGTGATCAGGGTGTTGGTGGCTTCATAACATCAAATTTAGTTAATGATGTAACCCAGGATCTCCAGATTTTTTTTTTTTATACAAACAGAAACAATCCAGTCATGTATCTGTAATTTAGTTCTGGTAACACTAGCCATGGTATTGGAGGGTTTTACAATGTTATTTGTTATTGGAGGGTGTCACAATAAATCTGTGATAAGCACAGATCTTTATATTTGGTCAATGATGTAACCCAGGATCAATGGCCATGTTATATACAGACAGAAACTGGTGCTAGCACTACCACTGAGTGAAGAATATCTGGTGTGGGAGGTTGTCAAGATGGATGGATACCCCCATTTGGATTAGGGGCCCCTAGATAACCTCCCGCTCAAGGTAAATGAGCATGTTGTACATAGTGCCCCTTGATAAAAATAAATAAACACTGTCCCCAATGTCAATCTGTCCTTTAGAGAGGAAAGTGATACCTCGGATAAATAACAGACTCCTGGCCACTGTTTGTTAACACACTAACAGAGTGCAGTTACAGTTAGAGTGCAGTTTTGGAAGTGAGGCTGGATTGCAGGATCATAAAAAAGGTTTAGTTGTAAACTAGAGTTTTCAACCATATAGGGTGAGGGACTCTAGAACATGTGTTATATAGATAGAAAACAATGTTATTGTTTTTTTCAGGGTTTAGTAAATCCTGGTTTGGGTCCTGGAGCTTGGAGGCTTTGTACAGACTTAAAAGGGATGATGTCTCCAATTCTGGGTCCACATATTTGTAAGCAACTAGTTCCCACTGATTTTGCAGCTTTGCACAATCCCTTTTAGGTTAGGAGTGACTTTGGTTCAGGGTTCTATCCAGAGGTGCATAAGAAAGTTATGGTATTGTCTGAAACAACAGAGATATGATGAAAAAAACCCTTGTTCTGAAATTTTCTTTAACCAGTTCCTGCAGGGCCTATGGTCAAATGACGGCCGGATGGGAGCTCTCTTGTTCTGGGTGGACGATCAAATGAAATGGATCAATCAAACACCAGAATTGATTGATTTTCAGATTTATATACCATAGTTTGTGGACTCTATTACTTTCCTACAGACTAAATAATAAAAAATGATTTGGGTTACCAAAGAAATGTAGCAGTATACATTTTGGCCTAAATTTATTACAAATTTTATAACAAAAACAAAGAAAATGTTTGGTCTTTTTCCGTTTATTTACCAAAAAATAAAAAACCCAGAGATTTATTAAATACCACCAAAATAAAGCTCTATTTGTGTGAAAAAAAGGAAAAAATTTAGTTTGGGTACAGTGTTGCAGGACCACACAATTTTCATTCAAAGAGTGACAGCGCTGAAAACTGAAAACTAGCCTGGGCACAAAGGCGGTGAAGGTACCCAGTATTGAAGTGGTTAACTAGTTTAATACCAGACACTTTCACCCCCCTCCCTGCCCAGGCCAACTTTCAGATTTAAATGCTGTCACACTTTGAATGCCAATTAGTCATGCAACACTGTACTCATATACATTTTTTTTCTTAAATTTCATTTTTTGAGACAGATAGGGCTTTCTTTTGGTGGTATTTAACCAACACTGGATTAATATATATATATATATATATATATATATATATTTTTTTTGTTATTTAAACAAAAGAAATACCAAACATTTTGTATAAAAAAACACATTTCCTGTTATAAAATTTGGCAAATAAATAATCTTCCATCATAAGTTCGGGCCAAAATGTATTCTACTACATATTTTATTAGAAACAACCCAAATCAGTCTATATCTTTTACTCTGTGTGAAAGTTATAGTGTCTAAAAACTATGGTATATATGTTTGAAAATTGATTAGTCCAGATGTACTGATTGCCTATCTCATTAGGTTCATTCCCTTTTTTTACATACTCTAACCAGAGCAATACAGCATTGTCAGATGACTAGTGTTGCAGTGATCAGGGACACTGACTGGTGACAGCATGCAAAAAAATGTTTAATTATTTTTAAATATTTTGTTTTTACATACATACTGTAACCAGAGCACTATAGGGTAACCATAGTGGCACTCTACTGTTCTGGGGAGGTGATCAGGATTTTTTGTTCTCTATGATTGGTAATTACAATGATGAACTGATCACTGTTATAAGCAATAATTTTTATGAATGGCATCCATTCATGTGCCATTGTGTACTATTGGGATAGCTGTGATTGGTCACAGCTATACCATGGTTCAAGTCTGCTGTAATTGGCACCTGTACCATGTGATAAATGTGACCAATCACAGAGATCCCAATAGTATACAATGAATGGCTATGAATGAAAGCCATTGTGTACTACTGACATGTGATAGCTGTTATTGGCCACAATGATCACATGGTACCTGGTCATAATAGGCCGGGTGAGAGTTGGTTAAATAAAGGTGGACAGGAAAAGCCCTAAATGTCCCCTATGGTTGAGCCCAAATACTCAAGTAATTATTATTATTATTTTTTTAAAAAAAAAGCTTAGAAATTTTCCACAAAAAATACCAAAATTTGTCTCCCGCAGACGTCAGTGGGGCTCGGTGAACCTCCTGTGAACCAAATTGCTTAGAAATTATTTGGAAAAATAAATAGCTTGAGGGGCGATGGAAAATTTTTGCTAGGGAATAGGGGATAAGGGTTTTTTTTTGGGGGAGGGGACATGGGGAAGTTTTTTGCCTCTGGGGGAAAGAGAGGAATTGAAAGCTCTATTTGTTTGGAAAAAAAATTATAAAAATGTTGTTTTTGTACAGTGTTGCATGGTTGTGCAATTGCCATTCAAAGTGCGACAACACTAAAAGCTGAAAATCAGCCTGGGCAGGACAGGGGTAAAAGTGCCCAGTAGGCAAATAGTTAATCTACCAAAATGTCAGCTTATAAGTCCTGTTTCAGGCTTACAACATACAGCATTTTTGTGGATTGATTCCTATGTTATAGTGACGTCAGCCACCCCCCTCTTGTTTATTAAACCACTTTACGGCTCCCACACTCAACAATCATTCTGAAATCCAAGATTAGAAATGGGGGGGGGGGGGGTTGATTTACTAAAGACAAATAAGGTATTCACTTTGCAAGGGAAGTTGCACTTTGAAAGTTAACCATGTCATTATTTCACATAACATTTTATCCAAATGTATAAAAACTTTTAAGTCATTTTAAAAGACTTCAGATGAGAACTGGAAGTTTGGGCATTTAACATCTTAAACAGTCCTAACAGACTGATAATTTTTCTTTGTGGTGAGCTGTTTAGTCATTAAGTATCCCCTGCTATGTATCATTAAATCTTACAGATATGAACTGTACTCATTGATGGCTGTGTCTGAGATCTGCACATGATATACAAAACTTTTGCTTACATTATTCAAGCAGAAAAAGGACACTTTTATGAGTAGGTTGCTTAATATAAAATAAGAAGCTTCGCATTTGTCCCACATGAGAGACATAGAACTGGTGATGAATCGAACCCATAAGCTTGCTGTTGACACCAAACCAGAAAACATGGTTTAAATTGCAAGTGAAACATTCCCAGTATGTTTCACATTAGCACTCAGTATAATTTATCTTTTGATTTTTTTCCTTTATAACTGAATTTATGAAAATGTTTTAATTTGCCTAAAATGTCTGTGTAGGTTAGACAGAATTTTCTTTCCCCAGTAGAACTGGAAAATGTCATAGAGAATGTGTTTAATTTACTGATACTGCACTTTGAGGAATTGAGACTAACACACTTGCAGAGTCTGGAGAGCTGAGCTTATTATATTGTACACTAACCACAAGAACAATCAGTCAACTTTTAATCTTCACTAAGACTCATAGGATCCATATAATATCATGTAAGCTCCCACATGAGGTCTCATGTGAAAAGAATGCCTAGTATCTCATCACACCAATATTTTCTGTGTTTCTTAACAATCTCACTTAGTGATTTCAGTGGAGGATGGTTGTTCCAAAAATGCAATATTCACAACGGTATAATAGTTGCGTTTTACATTTTTTTAAATATTTGCATGGTAAGTTAATAAAAGCAATGAATGCATATTTGTGTGTGGGTCTCAGACATCAGTACAATTTTCTTTTGTTTTGGACAATTTGGTTTCATACTTGCAGTATATAGGTAACCAGATTCCTGCAAACAATTATTCCTGCCAACCACTCTATTTTTGTGTACTCCCCGATTCCCACAACATATGACTTAAAAATGTGCTTTTCCCTTTACACTACTGTAAGATAACAGTGACAGCTTAAAATTTTCTGTAATTGATATTTTCATAGTGCTATTGTCATTCTTTATAGATATAGAAACTATGAAATTAGCATCTCTAAGTAATGGGATTGTGGGCCGCCCGCTACTCAAATGAACATCATAAAGCTGAAAAAAAAAACACAATAAATAGCATTGAAAAAGTCATGGCACTTTATTGGTATTTAGCAAAAATTGTAAACTCAGGGTGTTCCCCTGGTAACAGGACACCTGTGATGAACAGAGGTTCAGGAAGCATATAGAGGATATTTGGGGACCAGAAAGGAACATATAAGCTACAGAACATCATCCAAAACTGACCCAAGGACTTACCCACTGTGGCGGAAGGAGAGAGTAAAATAGGGACAGATACACCCTTCAGATTAACATCCATCTGGTAAGAGGCTATTATATCTCTTCCACTAGGTCTGGAGAAGCGCACCATCCCTCTCACCACACAGGGAGTCATTATTCTTGTGGTGGCTGTCTTTTGCCCTATATTTCTACCTGCTGGTAAGAAGTAAATCCTGAAGGTGGTGGGACACATGTTATAGGAATTAGACTCGTGGTTTGTTTGGAGCACCATTTAATTTAATCTTAATCCATCACCTGAAGTTGTTCACATTTTGTTTATCGTTTTGGAGATTTTGGACTTTTATATCTGAGACACTATTTACGGGACTTTTTGCACACCCCTTGTGGGGTATTGCACATGTTTTATTTCCTCCTTGTTAGTGGAAATAATTGAGACACTCAAACATTTTATTGGACAGTGTCAACATTTCATTTGGTTTTTTACCACACCCCAGAGGGGGATTTCACATTTTTTATTTTATCTAATTTGTGGAATATTACTGTCACAATGTTTGACATATTGGATTATTAACATTTGTTTTGGTATATTTGTGATTTATCATTTTAGAGTGACACAGGTATTATTTAGCGCACCAAACAATTTATTTCATTATTTCCAAACCAAATATTTGGATCTTTGGCTGCAGCTTATTTTATTTTATTTTATCAGCGCACCCTTTTTTTTACACTTTATATTTTCATAGTGCTATTGGCGTTCTTTATAGATATAGAAACTATGAAATTAGCATCTCCAAGTAATGGGATTGCGGGCCGCCCGCTACTTAAATAAACATCATAAAACTGAAAAAAAAACACAATAAATGGCATTGAAAAAGTTGTGGCACTTTATTGGTATTTAGTAAAAATTGTAAACTCAATTCCTCACATTACTTATTGATAGTAAATATACAAATCATTTCAATCATAAAATAACCAATAGCTCAGTTATGAGAACTCGAGCTTAACTTTTACAGCAATTACAACACCCTCAACCAGTCGACGCTTGTTTCCAGAACAAGTCTGGCCTACCCCAACCCCGTGGCCCTTGCAATTCTGTAGGCCCAAATTAAAGATGTCTAGGCCAACCTCTGATAAGTGAATGCCATCCTGGCGATATAGCCCTGCAAATCCTCCTTCTAGATCTGCATGCCTGTAGGAAAAGCCATATAGAAGAGGTAAGTATTTTTTCATTGCTCTGGTAATCCTTTTTCTGATTTTCTACATCACCCTGCATTGCAGGAAAATGTAGCCAAGATAATCTAGGAACTATTTCAGAAAATATAACTGTAGTATTGGTGAAGTCCACTTAAACCTATACAAATCATTATTTTTTTATTGCAAACTGTAAATCCAGAGTCCTTATTTTAGGTCATTGCCTCCTAAATGTACTATCAAAACCAATGGAGTAGGCCAGATTTGATATCATTTTGATTTTTTTATATATAACTTAAGAATCGACTCCTGCATGACGATCTGGTCCATATCAAGGCCATTGTGGTGAGTAGGAAAGTGCGCTGATTCAATATAGGGTGTGCTGCTACCTTAGAGTGTATGTTGTAGAATAGGTAAAGAAATCAGGTGCGCTGCCCTAGTGCATATGTGCAACATACAAAATGATGTAAACAAATAAACCAAAAATGCAATAATAATTCAAAAAATGAAAACGTATGCAAATCGTGTAAAACAAAAAATGTCCAGAAGGTGACTAGTGATGCACCAATGTGCAATAAACGTCCATATTATAAGTCCATAAATAAAGTGCAAAAAATGGTGACAAAAACTTCCAGCTTGGGGAAAGATGAACTGTGATTGGAAGGTGCAAAGTCCCACCACCAGCTTGGCCTCTTACCAGAAGTTAAACGTTAAGGGCATATATGAATATGACCGCTCCAAAGGTCATGCAGCCAGGTAGAAAAGTTCCCAGAAATACAGAAGGCACTCTGACGCACTCGTGCTCCCTAGACTCTTACCGGACAAAAGCCAAACAAGAAGCCTGGTTCTATGGTGATGAGTGGTCCTGCCGGGGGTTACTGGACTCTAGGATGGCTGATGTAGTTGCTTGTGTCCAAGAGAAACAGACCCAGTCAGAAAGCCTGACGAAAGAAGATCCTGCCAAAGGTGGCTAGACTCTGATTGGCTGCTGTAACTCCTTAGTCTGGTCGACCTCAATAATAGGGGACACAACAGAGGGGACCGCAATGGTGCATTACCAACAGTAGATTTTTATTAAAACAAATGGTTGCACTTACAGTTGTGAAGACAATAATAGCGAGTTCCCTCACGGAGGAGCTGTATGGCGGGGTCCGCCTGCAGTGCGGACCGCTGCCTGGTCTAGATGTGATGACGCGGCGCCTCCTCTCTGACGCGTTTCTCCCGATAGGGCATCCACTTATCTAAGTGGATGCCCTATCGGGAGAAACGCGTCAGAGAGGAGGCGCCGCGTCATCACATCTAGACCAGGCAGCGGTCCGCACTGCAGGCGGACCCCGCCATACAGCTCCTCCGTGAGGGAACTCGCTATTATTGTCTTCACAACTGTAAGTGCAACCATTTGTTTTAATAAAAATCTACTGTTGGTAATGCACCATTGCAATCAAGGCCATTAACACTTTTTTTATTAAGAGAAACTAATTATGATATTTTTAGAGCGCCGAAAAATGCCAAACGAAATGCTATTTTAAAGAGTAAAGCCTCATACTGTAAAAAACAAATAAATGAAGTAACTTGACAAAGCTGCATTCAATTGGCTCTGGGTGTAGGTTTTCTAATATCCAGGGCAAAATGCACTTTCCTATAACCTTTTAAGGCTCGCTTGACTGAAATAAAATTGTGTACTAACAAGCAGAGGCGTAACTAGAGCCTTCAGGGCCCCGATGCAAGAAACCATGAAGGGCCCCCCCCAGATCCCTGGTCGGGGCCCTTCCCTTCAAGCCCAGGGCTCTTCCCACTAATCCTGGGGCTCTTTACTCTCGTTGCATGGCCTTTTATTACGGTCCCGCAGCAGGATCCTTTCACAAGTTCTGCAGTGGGCTCCCTTCCTGCAATCTTGGGGCCTCCCCACAGTGGTGCAATGCCAGGGCCCGGTCGCAAGTGTGACTTTTGCAATCCTGGAAGTTCACCCACTGGTTTGCTACTGGGCCCCCTGGAGCATGGGGCCCGGTAGCAATCGCAACCCCTGCAACCCCTGTAGTTACGCCCCTGCTAACAAGGAAAATTTCTTTAATCGATAAAAAAAAAAAGGAAATTCCCGCTAATGTTTTTACTATGTGGCTGTACGAGTAATGTAATTTAAGTAAGGGGGATAAAAATAATAAGATACTACTTTCTGAAGGTTCATCAGGGGAAAGGTTTCCATCCCTAGAGAAGGAGACCTATTTATTCCTGGAAGATTAATAGTCCGCCCAAGTATATGGAGCCACTGAATCCTTAATGGACTCAAAAAGTACCATTATATCAGACTCCAATAGTGTTTCGGGCATTCATGACCAACTGTATCTGCAGAATCTGCAATCAGGGCATCAGCAATAGTATTAGTTTTCCCAAGAATGAATTTGCTTTCAACCAGATATTAAATGTCAAGCACAAAATAGTCCTTATAGCTATATAATAAACAGAGATTTGGAGGATAAGCAGTTAACTGCGAAAATCACACCTTTATTATCCGGTATGTAAGACAATACACCTCAGCAAAACTTACACACCATAGCTCAATCGCTACTACCATTGGGAGTTCTGATAAACACACTTTGTTGCTTTATTAGGGACCCAGGACTCAGGTCAGCTCCCACAGCACCAGTAAATTCCCAGATGGCTGCAAAACCCATCGATCCTGCAGCATCTGTGAATAAATTAAATTCATTAGAATATATAAATTCCTACTGGAAGAAAGATCTGCTGTTGAAATCCTCCAAAAATGTAAACCAGACCATCAAATCTTCTTTATGTGATTTAGCCGGCCTAATATGAAAGAAAGGCGATTTCAGCCCAGCTGTTTAAATATGAAGCCGCCTAGAAAAAACTCTCCCAACAGACATAAAACTGCAAAAGCTAGAAAACACAATAAGGATGGCATCTTCCTTAATGTGTATTTTTTCAAGCTTTAGAAAAATTTAAATGAAGATTTTATTCTGCAAATTTTCTCTATGGGTAAACGAACTTCCAACACTGATGTATCTATTAAAATCCCCAAAAATTCCAAAAGCAACTCTCGGGAATATAGTCTTCTCAAATGTTAATGGAAGCCAAAAAAAATTTGTTATGTCAAAAAATAATTGAAGCAAGAGAGAAAATATATCAGAACCTGAACGACCAATGAATAAAAAGTCACCCAGGTAATGAATCACACTGTTACAACCAGATTCAAAATATATTACCCAATTCAAAAAAGATGAAAAGTCCTCAAAATATGAGCAGAATAACATACAGCCCATCAGCAGGCATTTATCTAAAAAATAAAATCCGTCAAAGTCAAAACCTAACGAGTTGAATGCCACTGGGTCAATCGGCAAAAGCCTAGAAGCAGATTTTTTTTGTTTAATACGTTTTTATTGAGAAATTTGTACAAACATCAGATAGAAACAAAAACATATCAACCATTATGGGAGAGGAAAAAAACATACCGTCTCCAACAGCATACTCATGACCATGAATATGAACAAAACATTCAAGTTGAAATGTGAGCAAGAATGGTAACAAAATGCAGCAAGATAACGGAGAGCATAATGATAAAGAAGAAACGAAAGAGGGGAAAGGAGATGAGAGAAGATAGGAAGAGAATGGGAAGTGGTAGGAAGAGGGTGGTGGGGGGGGATAAGGGAAGAAAATACAGGAGACGACTGGCTCCTATGGCTGTAGAAATGGAAAACATTAAAAAAGTGAATAACCATCAAAGTATTATGACATTAACGCAGCATACGAGGCAGAGTGAGTGAAGGAGATCCAATAGGCCCATGTCTTGTACGCCTTATTAGGTTGATTTCTATGTTCTAGGGTCATATCTTCCATATGATAAAGGTGATCCACAGTTTGAAGCCAAAGAGAAATAGGGGGAATAGTTTGGCTTTTCCAGTATCTAGGAATTAAAGCATTGGCAGCATTCCCCTAGAAGCAGTTTTAATGTCGGCCTTAGCCAACAAAGCCTCTAGACCAGCTGTTCTAATTTTCAAGATGGTATCTACAAAAGTTGAATAAGAAACTGAAAATATTGAATCATCTATGTCAGGGCTCAAAATTTAAAGTCCTGAGCTACTAGCCAGGCCTTAAGGGTTACTCACCACCAGTTGCCCCACCCAACTCCTACCCTGCCCCGCCCCTAATTCCGCCCCTAAACACGCCCTCATAAATTATCTCATGAAAATTACACTGTTAAATGTTTCGTATTAATGCAGAAGTTACAAAAATAAATATTAAACGTTTTCAGTGCCCATCAGTGCAGCCTAATCAGTGCCCATCAAGGGTCTGGAACCCCCCAAATCACCCTCCTAGTACCCCCCCCCCCCCAAATTTCACCTCCTAGAACAAATCCTACCCGTCAAATCCTCCCCCCATCAAAATTTTCCCTCTAGCACAAAAAAACCCCATTATTCCTACTGGCACAACCCCCCCCCCCCGAATACCCCCTTTTAACAGCCCCAAGACTTCCTGTTCTGGCACAAATCCATCCGCCCACCCCATTCCAATAATCTCTTCAAGGACGATCCCCAAATCCCTACTCCTGGCACAAATCCTCACCCCCTCCCCCAGCACGAATCACTCCTCCTAGCACCCTCCCCCCGATTCCCCTGCTAAAAGAAATCTTATATTGTCACCTCTCAAATTCTCCATCCCAGCACAACCCCACCTCCCCCCCCCCATATCAATCCCACCTAGAAGTGATCATCTTCTCCCCACCCCTCCTTGTACAAATACTTTTTGGGGGATTGTCCTTGGGGGGGGGGGGATAAGAGAATTTGTACTAGGAGGGGAGGGAAGATGATTACTTCTAGGTGGGATCAATATGGGAGGGGGGGACTGTGCTGAGATGGGGGGGGACTGTGCTGAGATGGGGGGTTGTGCTAGGAGCATTACACAAAGATATGTAACAGGGTTGATGTTCCTGGAGGGAAACGCCAAATGGAAAAGGATTTAGGAAAACTAGAAGAATGGTCAGAACTCTGGCAACTGAAATTTAATGTGGATAAGTGCAAGATAATGCACCTGGGGCGTAAAAACCCAAGGGCAGAATATAGAATATTTGACACAGTCCTGACCTCAGTATCTGAGGAAAGGGATTTAGGAGTAATTATTTCAGAAGACTTAAAGGTGGGAAGACAATGTAATAGAGCAGCACGAAATGCCAGCAGAATGCTTGGATGTATAGGGAGAGGTATAAGCAGTAGAAAGAGAGAAGTGCTTATGCCGCTGTACAGAACACTGGTGAGACCTCACTTGGAGTATTGTGCGCAGTACTGGAGGCCATATCTCCAGAAGGATATAGATACTCTAGAGAGAGTTCAGAGAAGAGCTACTAAACTAGTACATGGATTGCAGGAAAAAACTTACCAGGAAAAGTTAAAGGACCTTAACATGTATAGCTTGGAAGAAAGAAGAGACAGAGGGGATATGATAGAAACTTTTAAATACATAAAGGGAATCAACTCGGTAAAGGAGGAGAGCATATTTAAAAGAAGAAAAACTACCACAAGAGGACACAGTTTTAAATTAGAGGGGCAAAGGTTTAAAAGTAATATGAGGATGTATTACTTTACTGAGAGAGTAGTGGATGCATGGAATAACCTTCCTGCAGAAGTGGTAGCTGCAAATACAGTGAAGGAGTTTAAGCATGCATGGGATAGGCATAAGGCTATCCTTCATATAAGATAGGGCCAGGGACTATTCATAGGATTCAGATATATTGGGCAGACTAGATGGGCCAAATGGTTCTTATCTGCCGACACATTCTATGTTTCTATGTTTCTATGAGCGGGGGACTGTGCTGAGATGGGGGGTTGTGCTAGGAGGGGGGGACTGTGCTGAGATGGGGGGTTGTGCTAGGAGGGGGGGGGATTGTGCTGAGATAGG
Organism: Pelophylax lessonae; assembly: GCF_965119305.1. NCBI lineage: Eukaryota > Metazoa > Chordata > Amphibia > Anura > Ranidae > Pelophylax > Pelophylax lessonae. Next base: position 383,072,259 of record NC_138768.1, on the reverse strand, counting down.
GGGAAAGGGCTAGGAGGGGTGGGGGGTTGTGCTGAGATGGGGGGGTTGTGCTAGGAGGGGGGGATTGTGCTGAGATGGGGGGTTGTGCTAGGAGGGGGGGGACTGTGCTGAGATGGGGGGGTTGTGCTAAGAGAGGGGGGGACTGTGCTGAGATGGGGGGGTTGTGCTAGGAGGGGGGGACTGTGCTGAGATGGGGGGTTGTGCTAGGAGGGGGGGGGCTGTGCTGAGATGGGGGGGTTGTGCTAGGAGGGGGGATTGTGCTGAGATAGGGGGGAATGGGCTAGGAGGGGGGGATTGTGCTGAGATGGGGGGTTGTGCTAGGAGGGGGGGTTGTGCTGAGATAGGGGGGAATGGGCTAGGAGGGGGGGATTGTGCTGAGATGGGAATTTGGGAGGTGACAGGATAAGATTTGTGCCCCCAGTGCAGTTCTCCCTTTCCTCCAGCATGTCGCAGACCTCACATACAGCGCAGCACATCGCTCTGTGATCCTACTCTTCTGAGGCTCCTTCTCTTCATATGTCAGAGCGGAGGAGGAGCGGAGGAGGAGCCTAAGAGAAGCCTATTCCTAAAGCTTTGCACGGACAGCTGGCGGGAGAGATGCGGCTGCAAAAGCAGAAGGGGAAGAAGATTGCAGCTCAGGAATGACACTGGATGTCAGATGGGACTACACAGAGTTTGTTACCCGGCCCCTTTCCACATTGCTTGCTTTGACTCAGAGGACAGGGGATAACAAACTCTGTATAGTCCGGATCTGACATCCAGTGTCCTTCCTGAGCCGCAATCTTCTTCCCCTTTTGCAGCCGCATCTCTCCCGCCAGCTGTCCATGCAAAGGTTTAGGAATTGTCTTCTCCGCTCCACCTCCGCTCTATTTAAGGTGAAAAGAAGTCCCGATCTGACGACCGCTATTGACAGGCACCCTCCACCTCCCATACTACAGACGCCCAGGGCAGCCGTCCACATCCCTCCCTCCCACCCCTTGTACCGGCTCTGGGTGAGATGATCGGCTTACCCCCTCCATCAGTACTGCTGGCCGATCATCCCGCTGTAACAGCTTTAGTTGTAATTGTCGGGCGCTCGCCGACACACACAGTCCCGCCTCCTAGCCCGGCTTCTTTGATAGACGTCGCACGTCCTGGTTGGCCAGGTGTTCTGTCTATCAAAGAAGCCGGGCTAGGAGGCGGGACTGTGTGTGTCGGCGAGCGCCCGACAATTACAACTAAAGCTGTTACAGCGGGATGATCCCCGCTCTGACACTATCCAATCCTTCGGCCGGCTTTCCTCTCCTCTCTTCCCCTGACCGGAGCTTGCCCTACATAATTTTCCACTCGCAAAATGCGAGCAGGCGAGTGGAAAATTTGAGGGCTGATCTATGTCATTGTTCAAAGAATTCTCTTTTGGAAACAAAAAGGGCTGTATCAATCTAAATTCCTTTTTGGGAACCACTCCGAGCGGTGATATGCAGAGATTTCTCAATAGGGATGTAACGATATCAAAATCTCACGGTACGATACAATTTCGATATTGACCTCACGGTACGATATTTATTGCGATATTGTGGAAAAGCTCATGGTATTGTTAAATAGCTCATGATAGTGTTTGTGATGATAATAGCGAAAAAATACCGACATTTATTCTGCTTTTGCCAGTCAACTGGCAATTTATTGTTGTATTTATGGATCCATGACAACATAAAACACTGATCACATAGTGCTTTTAAAGTGCAAGTTGTAGTCAGGAACATCAATATTCTGTATAGTAATATTTGGTTGCATAACTGATTCTTCCGTGCAATGTTCAAGTTAAGAAGCAGCTAGAACAATTGTAAACAAACAATAGGCAATTCCCTTTAAGTGCAAACAAAGATCAAGTTAAGTCAGGTTTAAATGTGCAAGGCAAATAAAGGCAGCCTTTTAAAACTGGTATTTAGGAACATAACTTAAACTTAAATAAAATAGTCAGTCAAAAAGCCTTTAAAAAAACACTGACCTATCATTTAGCTTATGTTCACGTTTTTCATCAGAAAGATCAAACTATCTACATTGCAAGAAAAAAAAAAAACAGTAAAAAAAAATCCTTAAACTCTGGTCTATGTAGTTAACAATGATTTGTTCCGCGGGACTGTGTTTATTCCTCTTGCTTTTTGACGGACACCTGTCCTTTTAATATTGTAACCCAACCACGACGATATCGAGACACGACCACGACGATATCGAGACGACCACGACGAATCGATATCGCGATATCTTCGATATCGTTACATCCCTATTTCTCAAATGGGTTTTTTTTTTAAAGGACCATCAACCCCATCCTTTGATATCTCCTTGGAGATTTTTTTCTCCTATTACCTGAGGAAAACATAAAACTGACTTAGTTTGGAAACCCCCTCACAATTGGAACCTAAAAACTCCGGGAGTGGGAAACCAAATGTAAAACCTTTAATTAAAAAATTGGCTTTGCCCTATTTTGATATTGATCCAACCAAGGGCGCATTCTTAGAAGCCTCGCTGGTGTGCATGCTTTTATGAAGCCTATGATTGCGTTGCACTACTGTTCTTTCTATAACATTTCCCGTACAAAATGAGCGCTCATGCCTATACCGGCATGATGTGCCCCATTTACACTGAGATTCATTATATGCATAGCATGTGCCTCTTCTATATACTGTACTGACCCTGCTGTTTGAGGGTTAGCAGGTAATTTTAGCATTCAGTTTTGTTTTTTGTGTGACATAGGATTAAGCCATAGCTCAACATCCTCCATCCCTTATTTCAGGGATGGATGGATGGATGGATTGCTAGCTTCTGTCTGAATGACTCATTATTGAACCATCCAATTCCACCAATATTTTTGTAGGCTTTCAAAACATGGTGCACATGCTGAAATAACCCACTGCATAGATGTGGATGTTTCTCAGCCATTATATTTTAAAAATATGCAAAAACCTTGCAGCCAGTTAAGGAATGACCTTGAAATTGGCCTGCGCCTTTTATCATTCATTTTATCATCAGCTTTCTTTTTAGATTTTACTGTAAAATCTTTCACCAATGGAATCATACCAGGACAGCTACAAAATCTCCCATCCATACTCTTCTTTACCTTAAACTGTTAAGTGAAAACCAAGAGGAAAAACCTTGCAAAGAATCACCTCCTTAAAGCATGTTTCTAGCACATGCATTCTAGAGGCAGGGAAAGAATTTTGCATCAATTCAGAAACATTTGGATTAGGGCCAGCAAAAAACACTGGGTCATTATTTACTGCATTGTTTTTTCAGATTAGACATTGATTTAACTATTTCAGACAAAGAACTTACCAAATTGATAATAACAGACATAAAAAAAAGCACACCCTGAGTAAAAGTCTGCTGTACTCCCCGTGTGGCAGTATTACTGAAAACTTCAGCTCCTACAAACACAGCCTACCTTCCTACATTTGACAGCTGACCAACCTGAGAAATTCCTGATGTAAATTCTCCCATAAGCTGCATTGAGCCAGCTTGCTCTTGTTCGCTAGCAGCTGCAGAGGCTGAAGAAGGTGTGAGAGAATGCTGTTCCCTGCCCATGCCCATAGACCTGCCTCTCCTTCCTCTGGAATTGGACCTGGACGCTGAGAGAGAAAGAGACCGCCTTTTTTTCTCATTCGCTGGCTGGGACCGTCCTCTGTAACATCCTTCTCATACCCGCTGTCATTCATATGCTGTTCTACTTCCTGTAAAGCCTCTTTTTCCTTCCCTCTTACCAGCGGCTTGCTCTGCTGCGTGTAGCGGCGATGCACCAGCTCCCCTGGTTCACTGCAGACACTGCGGGCTCTTAATTCAGCGATGTCCTCTGTCTCCTCTTCTTGTTCTCTGGTTAGCGCTAGGCATTGCCTCAGCCATGCTTTCCCGCCGTTACTCTCTGCTCTCTTTAAGAGTCTTCATGATGACCATATATGCCGACCTGGAGTCAGGAAAATTCCAGAACATCCCAGCACATTCCAAGAATTTCTATTGGCGGAAATTTAGATTGCAGAAATCTCCATTTTCCTAAAGGGTAAATGTCCCAAAAATTGTTTAACAAGTTACATGTTTCTTGCAAACAAACAACACCTTAATTAAAGAGGGAACCACCGCTAAACCATACAGGTGGGCCCAAAGAGTTGTGCCCCCCCTTTTTTATTGTGGGAAATGAGGAAGAGTCAGTTGATCTAAAGGGTTAACCGGGGACAGGCCCAAATGATTTATTCGGACCAATAAAGAATTAGGCCCACCTTTGTTTAATTATCCTTTTTCCCACGAGTCTTCCCTTTCTCTCACCTTTAGAGCCGGTTCACTTTAGCGCGACACGACTCCTTACTACTTCGGGGGCAACTTGTGCATTACATTGCACCACAACTTCGGAGCGACTTGCAGGGACTTCACGTAATGGAAGTCTATGCAAGTCGCTCCGAGGTCGCCCCGAAATAGTACAGGACCCTTTATCTAAGTCGGAGTGACTTGTGTCGCTCCTATTAGAACAGGTCCTGTAGCGGTCAATGGACCGCGAGGGAGCGCGACTTGTCAGGCTGACAAGTCGCCTGACAAGTCGCGCTAATGTGAACCGGCTCTTACAGTTCTCTAGGTAACAACAAAAAAGACATAACATCCAGATTATACAAAATACAAACACAAAGGCAGCACTGAACAACGTTTTCCAACTATATGCATGTGATACAACATAATAAATGCAAAATGCTCATAAACGTTCATACACCAAAAGCCCAATAAATTAAAATCAGTCCCACAATTCAATGAAATGAATCCATGTGAAGTGATGGAATTTATGATGTAATCTTCATAGCGTGTCCATGCAACACCAGGGTGACCTTCCACCTGTAGGGGAAAAATTAACCAAAAGGTAATAACTTCCAGATTATAGCTAGTTTATACAATGCTTTTTCATATATAATTCTTAATATAAAATCTAAAATTAGCAGATGAAAGGCCTCTCTCTCACCACCTTGCTTTCTATGTATCTTCAGACCTCAAATAACGCAAAATTGCATAGTATATTAATATACTGTATATTCTTCACATAAAAACACTAATTACAGAAAACCCACATTAAAAAATACAAACTCAAATACAGAATGATTGAATCTGCATCCACAATCTTTCACAAAAATCTTCAGAGTGCCAGCTTTCCTGGAGTGTGTGTGATGATGTCACTTATCTCCACCCACTCCACTTATCTCCACCCAAGGGAGAATTACTTTACATTCCTACATATGCAATGTGCTGTCTAAAGTCGGCCATAGATGGTTCGAATCTCAACTGGTTCAGCAGGGACCAGCCGAGATTCTATCCATCTAGGGAGTGGCTGTAGTCGACTATTTCCAGCTGCTACAGCCACTAGCAGTAATCACTGCCCCCCCACCCCCAAGCAGGAGAACGCAAGAGCTGAAGGGATTTCCTCATCAACATTGACTGTGGCTGACTAAGTTCCACAACTACCTGTTGTATCTGTCAGTAAAGTCCCCCTAATGCACCTTCCTATGAGGTTGTAGCAACAATGTGCACTGATTCTAAATTCAGAGCAGTGTTGCCACTACCATGTAGGCTGTACCTGCTTGCACTACCGTGTTGGAAAAATTGTTGAAGGGGGCATAGCAATCAACAATCATCATTGTCATATGTGATTCACAAGCCTTTCCTTGTCAGTCATCACCTGGTCACATCTGCTCACTGCTTTCTGAATTGACCGAACTGCCTCTGTTGTGAAAACCTTCCACTGTGTCATTGCAATATCTGGAAGGGGAACATGTGAAACACAAATAAAGAAAAATATGGCTCTATCAAGGGAGGTAAAGGAAGGCCTTTGTTTACTTTATGAGGCATGTGCATGACATAGGAACTGGATATGGAACTTGTTTAGACTTCATACAGGAGGGGCCATTAGTTGTACCTTAATATTTTGGATTGCTATTATCCATTCCTGGGATAGAGGTTCTTTATATTCTTTTACAATGACATGCTCAATATGGGTTTATTTTGAACATTGTTCAGACCTCACATCGTACCTATAGGGGTATTAAATTTGATGTATTACCATGATCATCTGCTGGTGTTCAGATAATTTGGTCGTGGGTTCAGCACCTTATCCCTTCTCAGTGGCTACCCCCCATGCCCCCTACTTCCTTATTATGAATATTTTTATTTTTAGCCGCCTTCTCTTTCATTGTCTTCCCCCTTATGCCTATATCCGGTCTCCCCTCATCTTCTCTTAAACTTAAATACCCTCCTATTTCCTCTTAGATGAACCTTCTATCTCTCCTGCTATATTCTTATGCCTAAGCTTAGATGTGTCTATATCTGTACCCCAGGGGACAGACAAGGTTTGGTTCCTGTGTCCCCACCTTTTCCTACAATCTCCCACACAACACTGGTTTCAATTACTGCTTTTAAATGTTAAAAAATTGTCACAAGCCTCACCCTATTTTGGGGACCACGTTATGGATTGGCTACAAGGTGGGTATGAAACATTCACTCACGATCCCGACGTCCCTCTTGCCCTCTATCATTGGTAATCCTCGTTTCCCACCGGGTCTTTGTTCCCCCACACTTCTGGCTTTTGGCGCCTCGGGCAGTAGCCGAGCCACCCAGTTCCTGTGCTCAGGTAAATGGCCTTCTCTTGAGGAACTGACTAGTTTGGACAGTCCTTATAAACTCCCATTTTGCCAGGCTTTACAGCTACATCACACCCTACATTCTATTCCCAACCCTGGAAATTTTGCTCGGCAAATGACCACCTTTGAGGACTACTGCTCTGATGCAGGCATTATGCCGCGCTCTTTTTCCGAAACTTACAGTCTGCTTTTCTTGCCGCTGGAACAACCCTCCCTCCCGCACATCAAAATGTGGGAGTCTGATCTGCACTGCACCTTTTCCGCAGTTCAAGTAAGGAATATTATTAAACTTTCTCTTAACCCTCTTAGCGGTATTCCCGAGCGTGGCTCGGGGTTAAATTTCAGAGCCAAAAGCGGTAACCCCGAGCCACACTCGGGGTACCGCCAGAAATATCGCTGGATCCTGTAAAAGAGGTTACTTACCTTGTCACCGGGATCCCGCGATGTATGCGAGCGATATGCGGTGGCGGATCTTCCTCCCGATCCTCTCCGTGCCCCGGCTTCCGTCTCCTGCGACGTGACGTTCACAGGGGGGTGGAACCGGAGGCAAATTCAAATGTAAAACACACCAAACACACTGATACCATTCAAAATAAAATAAATTCACATTACATTGCTCCCCTGTGCCCTTTCCTGCAGTTTTACTGTACTTTTTATATATATACATATACATATATATATATATATATATATATATATATATATGTATATATATATATATATATATATATATATATATATATATATATATACAGTATATATATATATATATGTATACATACATACATACTTTAGCTTATTTATAGTTTTTTATTATATTATGATTTTGTGTTTCAAACTTTATCATACCCGAGATGTTATAAAGAAGAACGCACAGTAAAAAAAAAAAAAAAATGTAAATAGTTGGTTTGGGCTGCTCATTCTCAAGAATTACATGCAAAATAATGGTACCGCTTTCAGCACCTAAAATCCAAAAGAATCATACCGCCAGGGAGGTTAAATCTTCCATCTGCACGAAACTCCAGGAAACAAATTTCAAACTTCTGACAAGATGGTACCTCACCCCCCATCAATTATACAAATTTTATCCCAACACCCCTGACTGTTGTTGGAGGTGTCGGGGAGACCGCGTGCGCTGCTTCATATTTTTTGGGACTGCCCTAGCTAGCAACAATATTGGTCTGATGTTAGAACCATCACTCAAAAGTTCACTGATCCTACTATACCTGATGATCCTCCTTCACATCTCTGATATTCCTGTAAGACACTACAAAAAGTCCATCCTTCAGCACTTATTAATTGTCGCTAAAGCCTGTATTCCCCCCCTATGGAAATATCAACATCCACCTGCCATTACACATTGGCTCAACAGAATGGAGGATTTGGTACGCAACACAAAAGTGAACAATATCATAAAACCTGGGACTTATGGAATTTATTCATTCTCTCAGACATGGGCATTGCGTTGCTGAACTCATAGCTTTTGAGACGAGGGGCTGGAGATGTCTGGCCGGTCGGGTCTGGATGTCTTCCCCTAATCGCCAGCTCTCACACATATCACTGCCTTTCCTCCCCCCTGTGTAGGATAACCTTTATTGATTCATGGCCTAGGATGTCACCTCCCACTGCAACCCCCCCCCCTTCCCTCACCCCTTCCTTCCCTTCTCTCCCCTAAATATCCCCCCCCTTTTCTTTTTTTCGCTCGCTCTCTCTGGTTTTCTCTATTTTCTTCTTTACTCTCTGTTTCTACATACAATTGTTAAAGGAGTGGGCAATTCCACACCTCTTTAAGAGTGGATTACCTCTTAGAAAATGTATAAAGATGTTATATATCCATATTTGAACGACAAATTGAATGTTTCATTTTAGTTTTTGTAATTCCAGTAATGTCTTACTGACTCAACATGTTTTGACATTATTTTATTAAATGCGTTTCTGTTTTGCACGATTGTTGACTGGTTTGGATTTGCCTTTTTTTTTTGAAAAAAAAAAATTGTCACAATCCCAGACCAGAGGTGACAATAACGTTATGATCTTTTTATAGATATGTACATTATTATGTACTTTATTATATTTATTATAGAGATGGAATTTCATTCACAAGTTGTCCATGAATATGGAAATGTAGCCAATCTTATATACCGTTAACGTGTTGATTTTTCCTAACAGATTCAATAAGACTAGAATAAATTTAAAAAATAATGTGCAGGCATTTATCAATGGAACCTCCATCTGTAAGCAGTAGCATATGAACATTAATTCAGGCACTTGCCATGCTCCACTTCCCAAAGTCTGCACTTCTGCGCATACTGTAAGCTCGAAGATACTGTACCTTGCATACAGTATGGCCTCTGGCATTTTTCTTTTAGTAGTGTTTATAGCCAATTTTAGCATGTTCTTATTTCTATATGAAATGTGCCTACAAAAAAAAAGCTACCAGATGTCAAATATAAAAACACATTGAAAGCCAACTCAAGGCACAATATCCTTACCAGGTTTACAGCAGCAAAATGTTTCTTTGCCTAAGAAGCAAATACTGTCATGCAGGATTACTTTTATTTCACACAAATCAGTTTGATCACATATAAGGATTTGTACAACTCCCATTGTCCATATAACTGGATCTTGACAAGTCTTGAGACACAGTTGACTTACTATTTATGCTATATACATGCTAAGGATTTTAGGTGTTTTGCTTTCCAATCCAATATTGATGAATACGTTTTGGGGACTCTATTTTTGTTCCTGGTATTTTATGCTGTGGATCCGCGGTTTTATGTGAATCATAATAAACGTGTTACATTTTTATTTGTGTATCTTGTGATGTGCCAATAAAGTCTGTGGGGGCAAAGGGGAAATGTACCATTCCTACCTTCCTTTTTCTCTTGTATTTTTTTCTTTTAGTTACACCAGTTTTAGGTTTAGATACTCCAGCTTTACATTTACTGATCATGACTCTGTTGGAAAAATCCACGGCCAGCCAAAGACAGATCAAAATTCAGCAGGAGCCGGCCAAATTGTGATCCATCTATGGACAGGCTGGTTACATAGTTAGTCAGGTTGAAAAAAGACACAAGTCCATCTGGCTCAACCAATAAAAAACAAATAGAAAAACAGTAAAGAAAACCCAACCATACAATCCCATATATACAATCCTATATCCGCAGTTGATCCAGAGTAAGGCGAAAAAACCCCAGCAAAGCATGATCCAATTTGCTATAGCAGAGGAAAAAAATTCCTTCCTGATCCCCCAAGAGGCAATCGGATATTCCCTGGATTAACTTTACCTATAAATATTAGTATCCATTTATATTATGTACACCCAGGAAAGAATCAAGGCCTTTTTTTAAAGCAATCTAGTGAGCTAGCCAGAACCACCTCTGGAAGGAGTCTATTCCACATTTTCAAAACTCTTACGGTGAAGAAACCTTTCCGTATCCGGAGACGAAATCTGTTTTGTGCCCCCTTGTCCTCTGTATTGACCTTAAAGTGAACAACTCAACACCAAGTTCCCTATATGGACCCCTTATGTATTTATACATGTTGATCATATCCCCATTAATCTCCTCTTCTCAAGAGAGAATAAATTAAGTTCCTCTAATCTTTTCTCATAGCTGAGCTCCTCCATGCCTCTTATCAGTTTGTTTGCCAGTTTGCCATTCTCTGCACTTTCTCCAGTTCTCCAATATCCTATATAAAAAATTAAAAAATCAAAATGTTTTATCATTTTAGGCCAATTTGTTTTCTGCTACATATTTTTGGTAAAAAAAATTGCAATAAGCGTATTTTGATTGGTTTGGGCAAAAGTTATTGCATCTACTAACTACAGGATTGATTTATGTAATTTTTATTGTTTTTTTTTACTAGTAATGGCGGCGATCTGTGATTTTTTGCAGGACTGCGACATTTCAGCGGACAGATCAGACCCATAACTGACATTTTTGACACTTTTGGGGGTACCAGTGACATTATTGCAATAATCAGTGCTAAAAATATGCACTGTTACTGTATTAATGCCATTGGCAGGGAAGGGGTTAATACTATTGGTGATCAAGAGGTTAAATGTAAGCCTAGGGGAGTGATTCTAACTGTGGGAGGTTGGGCTTGTGAGATGATAAAAGAGACCTGAAATCCTATATAGCAGGATCACATAGCCTCTGTGATCATCCGAGGGAGAAGGACGGATGGCTGTGTTTACATCATTACCTCTGTCAGCGGGGAGAGATCGCCGGGGTCAGGTGGCAATCGGAGCCACCTGACACATGCACTGGCTCCCCGACTGATGAGCGGGGGCTGGAGTGTGCCGCCGGCGGCGCACGCTCGCCCCCTAGCCTCCTGAGAGCGAGCAACGTAGTACTAGGTTGGTTTGCCCAGGAGCAGCTGCCTGCCCCAGTAAATCTGCGGCGGCCATTCATCAAGTGGTTCAGCTTAGGATCTACCAGAACACCTAGATCCTTCTCCGCTATGGATTACCCCAGTTCTACTCCCCCTAGTATGTATGATGCATGCATATTCTTAGCCCCCAAGTGCATAACTTTACATTTATCAACATTAAACCTCATTTGCCATATAGTTGACCAATGAAACAGTGCATTGAGGTCAGCTTGAAAGTTGGAGACATACTGTAAGGAAGTTATTCCACTGCTAAGCTTGGTGTCATTTGCAAAGTCTGAAATGGTACTTTTAATACCAGACCCTATATCATTTGTAAATATATTAAAAAGTAAGGGTTCCAACACTGAACCATGGGGTACACCACTGATAACCTTAGACCATGCAGAGTAAGAATCATTAACCATTACTCTCTGAAATCCTTTAGCCAATTTTCTATCAAATTTCAAGCTGATCTTTCCAAGCCTGTAGACTTTACCTTACACATTACCCATGTATGGGGAACTGTGTCAAACACGTTTTCAAAATCCTAGAATACTACATCCACAGCCACCCTTCTGTCCAAGGTTTTACTTACCTTCTCATAAAAAGAAATCAGGTTTGTTTGACAACTTCTGTCTTTCATGAATCCATGCTGTCTGTTGCTTAAAATATTTTTTTTCCAGCAAGAACTCATCTATGTGGTATTTTATTAAACTCTCCAGTATCTTCCCACTATAGAAGTTAAACTAACAGGTCTGTAGTTATTTGGTAAAGACTTTGATCCCTTTTTAAATATAGGCACCACATTGGCCCTATGCCAATCCAGTGGTACTATTCCAGTCCTTAACGAGTCCCTAAAAATTAGAAACAAAGGCTTTGAAATTAAAGCGCTCAATTCTTTTGGGATGCGTGGGTGGATGCCATTTGGTCCAGACCCTTTATCCACCCTTATTCTGTCTAAATATTTCTGGACCATATCACTTTTGAGCCATGTGGATCATTTGGGGCTGTGTCAATACCATTCTCATTATGGTCATGAGCTCCCCCATGCTCCTTTGTATATACAGAGCTGAAGAAAGTATTAAATAAATTTGCCTTCTCTTTGTCCCCAGTCACCCACTCCTGATTATTTTGTAAAGGGCCTACATGCTCAGACATAACCTTTTTACTATTAATATATTTGAAGAGTTTTTTGGGGTTTGTCCTACTATCTTTTGCAATCTGTCGTTCATTTTGAATTTTTGCGTCCTTGATTTCCTTTTTACATATTCTGTTATATTCTTTGTAACAATAAAAAACATTGATAGTGTTCCTTCATTTTTATATTTTTTACAGCTCTTTTCTTTTTATTTATAGCTTTTTAACTTTGGCCGTGAGCCAAATAGACTTTATTTTTAGCCTTTTATACATTTTACCCATGGGAATATATTTTGCAGTGAGTTTGCATAAAGTCTTTTTGAAAATTTCCCATTTCTGTTTTGTGCTCATCTATGCCAATATTCCTTCCCAGCCTAAATCCTTGAGAGAAGCCCTCATCCTTGGAAAATTTGCTCTCTTAAAGGTAAGTGTTTTTGTATTTCCTGTATGCGTCTTTTGCTTACAGCTAACATTAAATGAAATCATATTATGGTCACTGCTACCCAGATGTTCTTTTATATGAACATTATTAATAAGCTCTGCATGGTTTGAGATTACCAGGTCCAACAGAGCATCATTTCTAGTGGGGGCCTCAATAAACTGCACCAAAGAACTGTCTTGTAATAGGTTTATACATGTTTGCCCTTTAACTGTTCCAGCAGTGCCATTACTCCAGTAAATGTCTGGGTAGTTAAAATCCCCCATTATTAACACTGTCCCAGCCCTTGCAGCCCTTTCTATCTGTGCCAGGAGCTGAGTCTCCACCTCCTCATTAATACTGGGAGGCAGTGGCGGCTGGTGCTCAAAATTTTTTGGGGGGGGGCGCAAAGCCTTGCAACAAAAAAAGCGGCAAAAAATTGCATGACTTTGAGGTCACAAAAGTGTAAAAGGGGCCTTCAGTAATCAAAGTAAAGTGTGCCACCTTCCATGCAGAGTGACCACAGCATTCCCCCTTCAATGCAGAAAGACCACAGGGTGTCCCCTTCAATGCAGAGTGACCACAGGGTGCTCCCTTCAATGCAGAGTGACCACAGGGTGCCCCCTTCAATGCATAGTGACCACAGCGTGCCCCCGTCAATGCAGAGTGACCACAGCATGCCCCCTTTAATGTAGAGTGACCACAGCGTACCCCCTTCAATGCAGAGTGACCATAGCATGCCCCTTCAATGCAGAGTGCCCACAGCGTGCCCCCTTCAATGTAGAGTGACCAGCGTGCAGAAAGACCAGTGCACTTACCTGATGCAGTGGCGGCTTCTCCTCAGTCCTCCGCGTCTCCCGAGTCCTCCTCCTCCTTGGCCAATGGCAAATGTTCCCCTTTCGGCCAATCAGGAAACTGGTCTCAGACCCGCTTCCTGATTGGCCAGGAGGAGGATCCATGTGACAATAGTGAATATTCATTCCCTATTGTCACACAATGGGTGGGCTCAGGGTCCACCCTTTTCTGAAGCCTATTAGAGCCTCTGGCTCTAATCACGTGCTTAAGAAGAAAAAAAAACCCATTGAACTCCAAGCGTCCGGCGCCCACATGTAGATTAGGGGGCCGGATGCATGGATAGCGGGGGCGGCGCCCCTGCGCCCCCAACACACCGGCCGCCACTGCTGGGAGGTCTATAACAAACTCCAATGATAATCTTTGTATTACGCACACCCATGTACATTTCAACCCATACTGCTTTAGACTCAGCACACTCTCCATCAACTAGGTCCTCTTTCACACTCACTTTGAGATCACTTCTCACATAGAGACAGACAGCACCATCCCTCCATTTTACCCTGTCTTTCCGAAAGAGAGCATAGCCAGGAATATTAATAGCCCAGTCATGTAAAGAATGAAGGCAAGATTCAGCAATACCAATTAAATCATAGTTCTCCTTGTGCACCGGAGCTTCCAACTCACCTATTTTGCTTGACAGACTTCTGGCATTGGTGAACAAACACTTTAATTCATTGTCACATTTTGCTCACTTATTTTGCATATTTTTCATTTTGGTACAAATAGTACCATTTCCAATAGTTGTTTGTAACATGGGAACCGTCTTATCCTCTACCATAACTCTCCCCCCATCTTTCCCCATTCCACCCACCAATAGGGGCTGACCCCTGTCTGACTTGTATGCCACATTATAATCTAATTCACCCTCCCCCCTCAATCTTAGTTTAAAAACTCCTCTAGCCTTCCCATAAACCTCTCTCCTAGCACAAAAGACCCCCTTCTATTTGGGTGCAAACCATCTTTAGCATATAGGTTGCACCCCAATGAAAAGTGAGCCCAGTGCTTCTTACACCAGGTCTTTAGCCATGCATTCAGCTCTCTAATCTCCCGCTGTCTTTCCTGTGTTGCGCATGACCTAGGTAATATTTCAGAGAATATCACCTTGGAGGTTCTTCCCTTCAACTTGCAGCCTAGTTCATTAAATTGGTTCTTAAAGAGGAAGTAAACCCTCCTGTAACTGTCCACTTATTACTTTAAATCTTTGTTCAGCACTTACTGCCAGGTGGAACCTTTCTGCCTTCCTCTTGTTTCCCTGGGGAATTTTTTAATCAGCAGACCCCTCCTCCTCCCTCTAGCTCTGAGGTAAAGCTTTCTGTGACAGAATTTCATATACAGAGCATGTCAGCAGCACCTCATGGAAAGGAGATTGCTATAGAGGATTTCTAAAGTTAAAAGTTGCACCCCTTGGCAAGCAGAGCAAGGTACGCAGTAAAAGTGCATTATATATAAAAGTGTATATGTTCTTAGACATAAATTGTGTCCATGCTGTTAGTTAAAAATATGCTATAGATAATCCAAATCTTTTTACATGTAGTCATGTTTCCTTAGATGTTTAATGTAATTTAGATATGTGTGCAGACAACTGAAATCCACCTTGTAATTCCACATTTGTAATTAACCTTGTAACCCCCTTTTTGGTGATCACTGTAAACAAATGTATTGTATGTCGTTTTACAGTTTTCACAGTGCTCATGGTGCTCATGGTGCTTATGGTTTACGGTGCTCAAGGAGTTAAAGAGATTAACTTTGGTGGTGTTCAACCCTCCTGCACACCTTTGATGCAAAAGAATAAAAGTACTGCACCGTCAGAAGCTCTTCTCTCATTATTTACTCGATGCCAAAGGGGCCGCTACACCTCCTCAAAAAAATGAAAAAAAAAAAACATGTAAGACAAAGGTATAATGAGCTAGTATGCATCGCATACTAGCTCATTATGAAATACTTATTTTTAGAACTAAGCCCCTGCAGTGCCACCCGCGCAGCGACAGGATGGCCGACATGTTCGGTTGTCCTGCTTCTTGGTCCGCGTCCTCCAGCCATCTGATTGGCCGGAGGCGCAATTGGGTCACTCCCACGCATGCGAGCAGGAGCCGCCGTTCACGGCACAGGGCTCTGAAGGAACGGCACGGGTGGCCGTTCCTTCAGAGCGCATGCGCCGATGACATCATTGGCTGCATTAAAAGTGAATATCTCCTAAACTATGCAAGTTTAGGAGATATTTACAGTACCTATAGGTAAGCCTTATTAAAGGCTTACCTATAGGTACAACTTCAAAGAGAGGGTGTACAACCTCTTTAAGGAGCCTCCACCTTCCATATATTCTGTCATTGGTTCCAATGTGGACCAAGACAGCTGGGTCATGCCCAGCCCCTCCCAGTAATTTATCAACCCGGTCCACCACATGTTGAACCCTGGCACAAGGGAGACAATAAACCATTCGGTTGAGGTGATCCTGGCAACAAATTATTCTATCAGTCCTTCTGATTATAGAATCCCCAATTACCACCAACTGTCTAGGCCTACCTACACTCCCCTCACCGCCTCTACTAGACAGACTGCTCTCCTGGCTGTTAGGGATAGCAGTGACATCTAGGGCTGCCACCTCTGAGCTTGCCACCCCCCTGTTCAGTAGGTATATGGATAAAACACTTTAAAGGACATGTGAGCTGCCTACATTTCCACGAGGAACTAGAGCTGGGTCAGGTAGGTGAGATGCACATAAGCTTTTTTGGGGGAAATTAATGCTGTGGAGGGAGATGAATGCAGAGTTGGGCGATGGCAGAGAGTGGGGCAGGGGTTAGAGCTGAGGAGGGGTGGAAGTGAGATGTGGACAGCCTGTGAAAGAGATCTCAATCCTGAACACTGTGTATAGCACTCCCCTAAACCTTGCACTCTCTATGTAGTGCACTCCTCAACAATGCACTCTGTACACAGCGGACCCCTGAACTCTGCACTCTTCACGTAGCGCACCCCTGAACTCTGCATGCTGTGCATAGGGCACCCCTGAATCTGCACTCTGTTCATAGCTCACCCCTGAACCCTGCACTTGGTACGTAGCACCCACGGTTAAATGCAATCCGGGGGGGGTCATGGTTGAGTTCCTGGATACATTTATTTAGTCTTTCAGATACAGGCAGCTCTTTGAGGACAATGATATTGCTGATGCAGACTGCAATGACATTGTGTTTGACACCCCTGCTCTAAAGAGAGGAGGTTCTGCTTACAGTGCAGCCTGTCTGTCACATTGAATTGGTAGTCAAGGTAAACCTACCTTGGGGGTTCAAAGTGTGCTCCAGTCCTCTCCTTTGAATGGTTTGTAAAATAAAAGATGCAATTTCTATTTGCTGCTAGAGAGATTACAAAGAAATTGCTCTTAGCACGACTCAACATTATGATCTGTGGTACAACAAAAGCTTTCATACCTTCCATTGTATGAATCACCAGCTTCTTCAGCATAGCATTTTTCTTTGAGAAAGCTATCCAACTACAGCTTTGCTTGAAAGAAAAGGCAGAAGAGGTATAGCAGCATATAGCTGATAATAGTTCCCAGTGATAATTTTGACAGATGTTAGTAATTATGAGTTAAAAATAATTTACTCTTCAGTGAACTCATTTGCATATGATTATGCTGAAAGGTTGCTCTCACTCAAATGTAACTCGTGGATTTCTTATCCTTTTATCTTACTTTAGGTATTATTAACTTGGGGACTTAATAATATGTTATAGTATAACAAAAAAGAAGCTACACACATATTCTCATTTCAAGTGCAAATTAAATGTTAGCGCTAAAATAGTTGCAAACCTTTGACTAACTAGGAGAGTTTTGCTATGTTAAATGTCTTTACAGTGGTGGACTGTTAGGCTTAAAGGGGACCTGTTTGGATAGTATAAAAACATTAGAAATGTTCAGGTACAATCTACGTGGACTTTTATAGAAACCTGAATTTTATTTTAGCATAATCAATTAACCACTTTACCACCGGAGGATTTTCCTGCTTTACGTCCAGGCCACTTTTTGCGATTCGGCACTGTACGACTTTAACTGACAATTGCGCGGTCATGCAACGCCGTACCCAAATTAAATTTACGCACTTTTTTACCACAAACAGAGCTTTCTTTTGGTGGTATTTGATTACCTATGCAATTTTCATTTTTTGCGATATTAATAAAAAAAGAGCGAAAATTTTGAAAAAATAACAATATTTTTCTACTTTGACAGTTAAAAAATATCCAATATATTCAATTTTTGTCATATATTTAGGCCAAAATGTATTTAGCTACATGTCTTTGACAAAAAAATTCTCAATGAGCATTTTTTTAACCGCTTTAAGACCGGAAGATTTTACCCCATTCCTGACCAGGCCATATTTTGTGATTCGGCACTGCGTTATTTTAACGGACATTTGCGCAGTCGTGTGATGCTGTACCCAAATTAAATTTATGTCCTTTTTTTCCCCACAAATAGAGCTCTCTTTTGGTGGTATTTGATCACCTGTGCGATTTTTACTTTTTGCGATATAAACAAAAAAAGAGCGACAATTTTGAAAAAATAACAACATTTTTCACATTTTTTTTATATGAAATTCCCCCCAAAAAAATGTAAAAATCTAATTTTTTTAACATTTTAGGCCAATTTGTTTTCTGCTACAAATTTTTGGTAAAAAGAATCGCAATAAGCGTATTTTGATTGGTTTGCGCAAAAGTTATCGCAGCTACTATCTACGGGAAATTTATGTCGTTTTTATTGTTTTTTTTTTTAACTAGTAATGGCGGCGATCTGGCGGCGATCTGCGATTTTCTTTGTGGGACTGCGACATTGCGGCGGACAGATCGGACCCTTGACTGACATTTTTGACACTTTTGGGGGTACCAGTGACATTACTACAGTAATCAGTGCTATAAATATGCACTGTTACTGTAAAAATGACACTGGCAGGGAAGGGGTTAACGTTTATTGGTGATCAAGGGGTTAATGTATGCCTGGTGCTTACTAACGCGTGTGGGGGGAGGGGACTGTGTGACACAGGCACAGATCGCAGGTTCAGCTATGCTGAATCCTGCAATCTGTCCCTGCCTGTCACTTAGGAGATCCGCCCGCTTTGTATACACAAGCGGGCGGATCTCCACACTCGATCCCCGACGATCGGGGAAGAGCGGCGGTGATCACCGCCGCTCCCCCCCCCCCTGGCCCTACTCCTGCTGTGACTGAATACAGCGGGAGCGAGCCTCCGTTGGCGCGCGTGTGCCGCCCACAAGGGGAGGAGTCCAGCGACGTAGGTCTACGTCACTGGACGATAACAAACCACTTTGCCGCAGTAGGCTCAACGTGAGCGGTCGGCAAGTGGTTAAAATATGAATTAAAAAAATTATAACACCTTTAATGCACCAATGTGAACAAAACCTTGCACATAAACGAGAGGGGGAAATGGAATAGTCATTTTATTTATCAAACATTAATTTCTGATTAAGCAAATATATTGGATGTATATTTTGTCAGAAGTCGTATTGTGTAACAGCTGTATTGCTTGTGTAAAAATGCTATTTACACCTCCAACTGTGAAGATTGTTATCTTGGCCTTTCCCCCCAAAGAGCCACTGGAAGTCCTTGTCTTGTCAGTCCTGTATTCTGTGCTCTCCAAGTCTTTTGTCTCTGCACTTACATTTTTCTGGTCTACTGTAGGATCGCTGATCCCAGCCATATGTGATAGGCCCGCTTTGAGACAGCCTATTGTTCATGATAAATGTTTCATTGAATTCAGCACAGTGTAGATAGCTTAGTTTGGATGACGGTTGAGTAACACATTATACTAATTAAGAATGGTTTCTCCCTGTACTAAGACTTTTTTGTTTTCTTTTCTTCTAGGTCTTATTACCTTTATAAAATAGATTTACTTCAGCAGAACAAAAAAAAGAGAAACTCAACAGCTTTACCGTGCCCCCATTAGCCAGCAGGGAAGCTGACTCACAGGGCCAGCAGCCGGGATTCCCCCTGGGCACCCGAGATCACTCCTCATAGAGAGAGAACGACGGTCTGCTGTTGTAAACACAGCAGATCGTTGTTCTCTCAGCAATCAGCACAGAGCGCTTGTGTTCCTCCTATTAAGGATCACAGGTCTCTGAATTGATTCCACAAGCCCATCCCCCTCACAGTTAGAAAACATCCCCTAGGCATAAACGTAACCCTTTGATCGGCCCTGAGCTATCCCCTTCCCTGCCAGTGTGTCATTATTACAGTAACAGTGTATATTTTAGCCCTGATTACTGTAGTAATGTCACTAGTCCCCCCAAAAATATAAAAAATGTCAGTTAGGGGTCCGATCTGTCCGCCGCAATGACGCTAAAAATCGCAGATCGCCGCCATTACTAGTAAATAGTAAATAAATAAATAAAAATGACAAATCTTTCCCCTAGTTTGTAGATGCGATAACTTTTGCGCAAACCAATCCAAATACGCTTATTGGGATTTTTTTTTACCAAAAATATGTAGCAGACTACAAATTGGTCTAAAATGATGAAAACATTTTATTTTCACTTTTTTTTATTTGGAATGTTATATAGCAGAATGTGAAAAATAATGTTTTTTTTTTTCAGAATTGTTGCTCTTTTTTTGTTTATAGCGCAAAAAGTAAAAATCGCACAGGTAATAAAATACCACCAAAAGAAAGCTCTATTTGAGGGGTAAAAAGGGCATCAATTTTATTTGGGTACAGTGTTGCATGACTGTGCGATTGTCCGTTAAAATAACGCAGTGCGGAATCGCAAAATATAGCCTGGTCATTAAGAGGAAAAAAACCTTCCGGGGCTGAAGTGGTTAAAATAAGAATCACCACTATTATTGAACTAAAAGATCATGTAGAGGCCCAAACAAGCTATTATCATAGCTTGGAAACCTGGTATGGCACTACAATAAGTAATCATTTAACCAAAGCTCAGCAAGAAATGCAAATAGTAAAGCTAATATCAAAAGATTAAAGGATAGAAGCCCCATATATGGCACCATATTAACCGCTTATGGACTTCCCCATGAAGATATACTGTGGCAGGGCAGCCCTCCTGTGCAAAATCACGTACCTGTAACTGTATGATTTCATGCACAGGATCTAGGGCCCGCACATGCACTGTGGGCGACCCACTTCTGCTGTGATTGGACACAGCTGGAGCCAATCAGTGGGTCCGGCGATCGTTCACAGGAGAGGCAGAACAGCGGTCAAGTAAACAAGGCAGACTGTTGATGGAGAAGAGACAGAAGATGGATGTCTTGTGTTTCTGCCAAGCAGAAACATGGATCTCTGTCTTCCTCCAGTTAAGCCACCCTCCACACAATTAGAAAGCACTCCCTAGGAGCACACTTACCCTTTGATCACCCCTGATGTTAACCCCTTCCCTGCCAGTGTCATTCGTACAGTGACACATTTTTTATTAGCACTGATCATGTATTAGTGTCACTGGTCTCCAAAAAAGTGTCAAAAGTGCCAGTTAGGTGTCCAATGTTTCAGTCCTGCTAAAAATCCCTGATCCCTGCCATTACTAGTAAAAAAATAAATAGATAAAAATTCCATAAAAATATCACCTAGTTTGTAGACGCGATAACTTTTGCACAAACCAATTAAAATACACCTATTGGGATTTTTTTTTTACCAAAAATGTGTAGCAGAATACATATTGGCCTAAATTGATGAATAAGTTTGCTTTTTTCCATTTTTATTGAGTATGTTTAATAGCATAAAGTAAAAAATATTGGGGTTTTTCTTTTCAAAAATTTCAGTCTTTTTTTGTTTATAGCGCAAAAAATAAAAACCGCAGAGGTGATCAAATACCTTCAAAAGAAAGCTCTATTTGTGGGGAAAAAAGCGTTACATTCTGTTTGGGTACAGCGCCGGACGTCCGTGCAATTGTCAGTTAAAGTAATGCAGTGCCGTATTGCAAAAAATGGCCTGGTCATGAAGGGGGGTAAATCTTTAGGGGCTGAAGTGGTTAAAATAACAAATGTTAAACATTAAGGCCTAGCCCAGACAATCATAATAGTATGGAGGCATAAAACTATACCATGTTTTTATATGATTAAAATGATGTTGGGTTTGGCGCCATAATTGAAGCCCACTTCTACTTGCTAACCTGTTAGGATAGGCTTATTGTCAAAGGACCTCACTTAAGCAGTTCACTTTGCAAGGGAAGCTGTAGAGTGCATAGAATTTTCCACTTCCAGAGCTTTGTGAATATGGAGAAATTCCACTTGCAAAAAATACCCAAACATGTTCAAGAAAAAAAAAAGAGCCTGTTGCTTGCACATGGTCGAATGATAGAGGTCAGCAGAACTTTACTTCAATTGCTAAGGAAAACTTCCCTTGCAAAGTGACCAGTCTACTTTCCTTTAGTAAATCAACCCCCATGATTGTTGTCCTCATCCCTATTTTGTTTCTTTATTGGTCACTGACCCAAAACAAGGAACTAATGCAATGTTGGAACAACTGATACACAGTAGTTGTTAGTGGCTCAGTCATTAGGAAAAATAAGGTGTGGCAGCCTTGAAGCACATACCTTTGAAACAAGGTAGCAAATGTTGTTCAAATTTTCTATCCTGAAAGGGTAGCTTTAGAAATGTTGTATAGAGCGGAGTGGTAAACATTAGGGCTGACCATTTATAAAAACATCCTTTGAAATCCCCACATGCCCATTCCTTTTTCTGGTCTTCATGTAAGGCCATCAGCATGGAATGAGAATGTGTACTATGTGGTCATCCCACTTCAGACCTCAATATAAAACGAATCACACCTCCCAATCCTGCCTGCTCTGTTTTGACTGACTGCATTGAGTTTTAATCAGAGCTATAATCTGAAAAAAAAATATTTAGATGCTCTTTACCTTAGAAAAATTATAATGCTCTGTAAGTAATGCGTGGAAGGTGAACATTGTAATAAATGTTAATTTTGTTAAAAACATTCTTTTTTGTAAATAGTATTGTCAAATGTAAAAACGTAATTTTAAAGTGTTATATATTTTTTATTATTTATTCATGAAAAGCTTTGGTAAGTTCCCCCCTTTTTTTATTATTCTTATTTAATATATTTTTCTTTTTTTTTTTAAATTAGGTTTAAAAAGAATATATTTCTTGTCGTGTCACAGTTACTTGTAACAGAGAGGTACAAAAATGATATTTTACTCTTAACAATTACCTGGAATTAAGGTAACAAACTGATTTGCTAAAGGCGAATACTGTAATGCAAGTCTGAGACCTTGGGGTGTTATGCAGTTGAGGTTAAGATTACGTACGCAGTGGATAAAATTAAATCCAGACAGGAACCATATCTGGATGAAGTTGATTAGCTGTGCTCTCACTTATGTACGTTATGAAGATACTTTGAGAAGTTTATGTTCTATGCATATACATGATTTCCCCTTAAGCATGTAAAACACATTAACATTTCTGCCTATTGGAACCTAAGAAAGAAGTAGATGACATTCTTTGAGTCTCAGAAAAAAAAATAGAAAAATCTAAACTTCCTATTTCTTAAATAAATACATTATTTTAAACCACTTAAGCACCAAGCCTATTTCTGACACATGTTGTTTACTAGTCAAAATCAGTATTTTTTGCTAGAAAATTACTTACAACCCCCAAACACTATATAAATATTTTTTAGCAAAGGAGAATAAAATGGCGGTCATTGCAATATTTTATGTCATAATTGCGCAGCAGTCTTTCAACTTTACACTTCACTGAAAAAAATAAATAAATAAAAACAGTAAAGTTAGACCAATTTTTTTGATTATTGTGAAAGATGATGTCATGAGTAAATAGATACCAGACATGTTACAGTTTAAAATAGCGCACACTCGTGGAATGGCGAAAAACTACGGTACTTAAAAATCTCCATCAGCGACGCTTTAAAATTTTTTAACGGTTACCAGTTTAGAGTTGCAGAGGAGGTCTTATGGTAAAATTATTGCTCTCACTCTGACGATCCCGGTGATAACTCACATGTGTGATTTGAGTTTAGTTTACATTTGCGGGCGTGACTTATGTATGTATTTTCTTTGGTGAGCGAGCACACAGGGGCGTAAAATATAAAAAAAAAGAAAAAATTCCTATTTATTTTATTTTATTTTTATTTTTTTCACTTTTCCTTTAAAAAAAAATCTGATCACTTTTATTGCTGTCACAGGGAATGTAAACATCCATTGTGACAGTAATAGGCAGTGACAGGTACTCTTTATGGAGGGATCTGGGGTTTAAAAGACCTTTGCACTTAAAAGTATTCAAAACCCCAAAATCAGCATTTTTTTAACACTGTCACTTTTTTTCAAATCGGCGCCATTGCTTGCTGAGTAAACCGGAAGTGACGTTTTGACGTCACTTCAGGGTTACTTCCTCAGAGACCAAGCAAAGCCAAATCCAGCAGACATGTCGGCTGCTTTCTTGAGTCTCCCTGTGGGACAGGAGACCCGGGCAGAGCGGTGGAAGGCATCGGGAGGGGGGAACATTCCTTCCCACTCCCTGGGATAATGGGCAAGCAGCTGCAGAGCTGCATCGGTTGTTATCATTAGAAAGCCGACCGCTGGCTCTAAAAAAACAGTACTGGGGTGATGACTCTAGCTGCAGGCATTACCCCGGTACAACCACTTCTTCAAGCTGATGTACAGGTACGTTAGTTTGCGGGAAGTGGTTAAAATTTCAATGGCAAATGTGTTCAAATCTTTGATGTGTTTATAAAGAAAAGTCAAATAAACAAATACAAATTTTGTAAAAAGTAAAAAAAAGGCGAAATATGAGGGAAATCTACTTATAGAGGAAGTAAACCCCCCCCCCAAAAAAAAAAAAATGAAAAAGAAAACATAGTTACATAGTTACATAGTTACATAGTAGGTGAGGTTGAATAAAGACAATAGTCCATCCAGTTCAACCTGTGTAGGTGTGTGTGGCTGTAATCATCTCACATACCCCTGAATGTTCTGATCCTTGAGATGTAAGTCTAAGTGTCTTTTGAAAGCCACCATACTACCCGCAAGACAAACCCTGTAAGACAAAGGCATAATGCGCTAGTATGCATCGTATACTAGCTCATTATGAAATACTTACCTTAGAATGAAGCCCCCGCAGTGCTGCGCGCTTAACGACAGGACGGACCGACATGGTCAGCCGTCCTGCTTCCTGGTTCACGTCCTCCAGCCATCTGATTGGCCGGAGACATGATTACATCACTCCCACGCATGCACACAGGTGGCCATTCCTTCAGAGCGCATGCGCCGATGACGTCATCGGCTGCATTAAAAGTAAATATCTCCTAAACGGTGCAAGTTTAGGTGATATTTACAGTACCTATAGGTAAGCCTTAATAAAGGCTTACTTAAAGGTACAAGTTTTACAACCTCTTTAAATAAACAGGGGAAATGTATTCATAACAAAAAAGTGGAGTTTAAAATATAGAGGGGTGTGAGATGTATGGTGGGTTGAGCGAATAAGCAGTTAGTGATCGGGGAGAAGGGGATGCCAGTGATCAGACATGTGGAATACTGTACATGGAGGTAGAGGAGTATATGTTGGTGTGAATGCTGGTTGTTTATGTATTGTTAAGACAAGTATATGGGGGAGGTATATTGCAACTACCTTTACTCCTGCCTCCAGCAGTAATAAAAAGAAAAGGACAGAGGTAAGGAAAATTCTGCACTTAGCAGAAGTAGTTAATTACTGGTCCCTAATACGCATGTCATTTAAATGTTGTCGTATGAAAAAGCTCTCTTATCAGACCAGAAAAATCCGATACAGACTAAGAGGTTGCAGCTGTAAATTTTGTCTGTTTTTTTATGGAACAGTAATATGTTGTAGACATTGTAATTTTAGCTTACAAAGGCATTAATATTATTATTATTAGTAGTAGTATTATTATTAATATTATTATAATACAGGATTTATATAGTGGCAACAGTTTACAATATAAAGGGAGACAATACAACAAAATAATTAAATACTAGAGGGTTACAAGGGCCCTGCTCCTGGGAGCTTACAATTTAATAGAGACAGGCTAAGGTAGATAATATATTTGCTTTGTTGCTACATTATAATACTTTTTAGATATATCTAAGCCAAGGTTGGATCAATCATTTTCATTTTCAATGCCATGAGATCTTGAAGAGGGAGTGAATCTATTAAAGTGTAACTGCACCTTATGATGTTGTGTCCCCTGCCTCAGACCCCACTGAAAGTAGTACATTCACCTGTCCCTGAATCAGTGTGGTATCACCCACAAAATCAAAAAGTCACTTGTAAAAATCATCTGAGCTGGGCCCATGCGTGCACACCACACTCTCTATTTAATTCTATGGAGGGTTTACATCTTTGCTTTAGCAAAACATAGGACTTAATTGAGATTATACTCTGCATGTATGAGCACAGTGAAAGGGGGTTGGGGGGTTGCATTGTTCTTATAACATTTCTTTTAATAATAACATTATTTTACTTAAATCTTATTGACCTGTTTTGGTATTAATTAATAAAAACAAGTTTTTGTACCCTGCTAATAAAAATCTTTCTTCGTGGTTTGTTTGAATATGGCGTAGAATGCATATGTTTTATTTCTTCCAAAATCAGTAGTGATAAAGTTATATAGTAGTGATGCATTTATGTATCATTACTAATTTGCAAATATATTGTAAAATGATTGAAATTAAAACCTAAAAAGGGAAGATATAATGGTTTGGGTTGTTCTTCTATTAAACAGATGTATTTAATTTATTTTTTATTTTTTAAGTTACATGTATATTCTATATGCAATCATTGTTTTGCTATGCATCTCCCTGTTCGAATAAAATATTTCACTACTGTATAAACAATATACTGTATATACAGATTAATTAAAGGAAAAAAGTATTTTAATATACATTATTTCATATATATACAGTATCTTACCAAAAACATATATATTTTTAAATAGTTATTAAACTATTTAAATAGTGTGATAATTCTGACCATAAGAAATATTCGCAAAATATGTACACTACACATTTTGGTAAATATAATGTACTCTGATTTTGGGGGTGAGCACATACAGGTTGGCTTGGATACTCTGCAGAGGAGCAAAGCCCTGTTGATTGTATGCCAAGCTGATCATCTTTGTGATCCGGGGAGCAAAGATCCTTGATGATGTTGCCTCCCCTTTGCTAGGTCTGGATGGAAGAATGAACAGATTATTGGTTTTACATAACTGTTGAGACTGCTGTAGGTATGTTGACAACAAACATGTCCAGTAGTCTAAGATCTAATTGGTAATTCTGTTCCGGTGGTTGCGTAAAACTGGGTAGCACCCCCTCCCAGTTTACATGGAATCACATAGAATCTTGGGATTACATTGGAGGTTAAGGCAGACGAGGGTTGCAGAATCACTCCTTCAGAATGAATGATGCAAAAAGGTTCTCTGCAGGATAGGGCTGATTACTCTGACACCCTTCTCGCTGTTGTAATAGCTGTCAGGAAGACTACTTTGCTGGCCAAAAACCACAGTGAACATGATTTAGAGGACCCAAACGGGGCTGCAAGAGAGACTTTGGTACCGTGCCCAAGTCCCAGATTGGGAAGAGGTTCTTTTTTGGAGGCCACATTGTTATTGCTGCTCTGAAGAACTGTTTTATTAAAGGCTTGTCTTCCCACTTATGTCCGGTGAAGGAAGATAGTGCTAAAACTTGAACTTTGCTCAAGCTATATGCAAAGCCTATGTTGAGTGCTGTCTGCAGAAAATCTAATATGTTTGCAATACTCTGAGCTAGTAGGGAGAAATTATGTTGTGACGCAAAGTCTAAAAATGTTGTCCAAATTCTAGAGTATGTAGCGTTTGTTGTAGTCCTCCTTGCTTTTAATATTGTAGAAATGATTTAGTCCAAAAAGCCTTGTGAATGCAATCTGGCAGATTCAACAGTCAAGCTGTCTGTTATAATCTCCCGAGATTGGGGTGAATGCAATACCCTTGCTGTAATATATCCCTCCTGGGAGCAGGGAAATTGGTGGGGCTGACGCCATCTGTAGGAGCAGAGGAAACCACAGCCTCCAGGGCCAGAAGGGTAGAATTATGATAGCACGAACTTCCTCAATCTTCAGCAAGGTCCTCATGTTTAGTGGGATCCGAAGGAAGAGATATACTAGGGCAACCTGCCAAGGGATCGAGTAAGTGTCCTGCGCTATTGCCTGGTTGTATCTGAACCTTGCCATGAATTTTGGTACTTGTGCATCCTCTAGTGTCGCCATCAGATCTTTGGTGGGTGTCCCCCATCTGACAAAGTTTGGCTCCACATAGCATCTGCTAATCGACCATTCTCTGTTGCTGGGAAACTTCCAACTTAGCTGGGTGCTATTTGGTTTGCTTGCCTGGAATGTGGGCCACTGTTAGAGCTTTCACATGAGTATTGGCCCAGAGGAAAAATCTTGGTTACTAATTGAAGAAATGGCAGGCTCTTGGTTCCTCCTTGTCTGGCTATATACAGTAAGCTACTGCTGTTGATTGTCCAACATTAGTTTGACTTGGGCTCCCTAAATCAATTCTTTGAAAGCCAGCAGGGCCAGTTACATTGCTTGCAGTTCCAGAAGGTTGGAGTGCCTGGTCTCTGTTGCCTGCCACCTGCTCTGAGCCTGCCTCCCAAGACAGTGAGCCCCCCAGCCCCTGAGACTGGCATCTAAGGTTTCTAAGATCCAGTCTCCCAGGCTGAGAGTTAGCATCATGACAGGGTCTCTGGTGATGTTCACCAGGCTAAACTCCATCAGGTCTGTACTGGAAAAAGGACCCTCTGGTCCAGAGAATGGCCATCCCAGTGGCCCAGGAAGGACATTTGAAATGCTCTCTCTCTCTGAAACTTTGCCCAAGGCTCCCCTTGGGTCACTGCCTTATTCCCAAAAGCGTTGTACAGTCTCTTGCCGACAATGCTGGTGATTCCATCACTCTGTAGACGCACGCCCTCAGTTAGGCCATCTATCAATAAGGCAGGAATATCTGTCCTAATTGTGTGTTTAATGTCGCAACCAGAGAGCTCTCTTCGCCATTACTGAGTCTGCCATGAGTCTTGCTAGCAGTTTTAACATATCTAAGAAAGATTCAGCTTCGAGGGCCCCAATAATTTTTGCTGCCTCTACATCCAAACTCAGTGCCATCTCCACATTTGTGACCCAAACTTTTAAAGCCCTTGAAATGGATGTTAGAGCTATAGCCGAGCAACAGGCTGTTCCTGAGACCGAATAGATTTTCCTAAAATTGGCGTCTGCCCATCTATCCATTGGGTCTCTGAAAGTGGTGGAGTCTTGCAGAAGAAGAGACACATGTCTCACTAGACGCTGAAGGGCTGCATCTACTACCCCTGGAGCTGTTTCCCAAAAAGTGACATCAGAGGGTCTGAATGGATATAATTTGCCAAACCAATTCTGGATTCTCGCCTTCCTTTCTGGTCTTTCCCATTTGTCCCCAATTAATTTGCAGCTCTCCTCCATAAACAGAAAAGAAGCTCCTTGCCTCTTAAGGTTTAGAAAAAAATCCTCTTTAACTTCTCTGGGAGTTGAGAGTCCTGATCCCAGTTATGGCCTCTTTTACCAATGTAATATATAGGTCTATCATTTTGAAATTGTACAGATGATTGGGCAAGTCCTCCAATGTGGGCGATGATCCTGAAGAAACCGCCAACACCATTGGAGACTTTTGTCTATAATCTGGAGGGCTCCTTACTTTAGGTTCACACTTTGAACTGCTTTCACTGGAGACTACGTGTATGCTTTCAGCCACTGCCTCATGAATGTGATCCTTAAAGTGATTGTAAAGGTTTTTTTTTTTTTTTTTAATAACAAACATGTTATACTTACCTGCTCTTTGCAAGGAAAAAAGTAGGAAAATGGGGGGCTAGAATGCATTAAGGTGAAAAATGATGAGGCTTTACAACCTCTTTAACTCTAAGAGCCTCCGCTTCCTTATCTGTGGCCACATCTCCCATGCATTCAGCACACAAAAGTTTTCCAGCAACCGATGGAGTTTCACAGGCCCAGCATAGGCCATTTGAAGGCTGACTTATATCCTTTGGTTTCACTGCCAGAGTTTTACTGCAGCTTGGAATGGTGGGTGAGTTGGCCTTGTGTTTAGAATGTGACCCCCAGATCGCAGGGATATTGAGTGGTGGTGGGACTTTTCTTTTCCTGATAGTCTTTTTTTAGGGCTTCCTCTAAAAAGATCAGGTAGCACATTCGTTTTGTGCTCTTTTCACCATAGTTCCCTTTAGCCCCTTCATACCTTTCTGCAGATCTTCATGCCTGCTGTGGCTGTGGTGAGCTCATGGGTAAGGAGAGAAAGAAAAGGCCTCTTTAGAAAAATGTGTGAATGTCCTTCATCCACCACCCACCCCCCCCCCCTCTTTTCCTCTTTAGTCTATTTCCTTTTTTTTTTCTTTAGTGTCCTGCCCCTTTAAATCATCCTCCATGTTACCTTTCAGCAAGCCTTAAAAGCCCTTGAGGATGGCAGGGAGAGAGGACCTTGCACTGGATACCTTTAGGGCAAGCACAGGAGGAAGAGAGAGAGATGAGGGTTGTGGGCGCAGTCACCAACAGCTTAAGCTACTTAGTAGAAAACACCTGTAGTATTTCACCGAGGCGGTGAGTGGTCGGTACACTGGCTTGTAGTGTTCTCCTAGCACCTGAGCAAACATGTAGATAAAAAAAAGCCAGCAGCTCGATCTTCCGCAATAGATACATTTATTATTTCAGTGTGGTACAAAATAATACACGCTGAAGTGCATAAGTCCGGTATTATTTTGTACCACACCTGGATTAATAAAATTATCTATTGCAGAAGATCAAGCTGCCAAATTTTTTTGTCACCAACAGCCCCTGTAGCAGCTCAGGCAGGCAGGCTTACCACTGCTTCCCTGATGTGTCAGCCACTGTGTTTAGCGCTGCCACACCTTGCAGTTTTTGGCTTTAGGGGTTGCTAAGTAACGGACGAGCTCCTGCCTGCCACGCTGCCTCCCTGCCCCCCCCCTCCCCCGTGATGTCAGCGCCAGCAACAGAAAGCCGGAATGTAATGTACCTGGTGATGGAGCCCAAAGTGTAGAGGAAGGCCTATCTTACAGATTTGACTCAGGAGCCTTGATAGTGTATCAGGGAACTTTGTGCCAGTGCCTGATAAGCTGGAGAGTGCTGGTGTGTGTTTGGATGGGCAGGAGCAGCTGGCTGGTAGCACGCAGGCAGAAGAGCAGGAACTAATGACAGGCACAGCTAAGGCTGGATCAGGTGCAGCAAGATCCAAGGCAAGCTCAGACAGTCCAAGTCAGCAACTTGCAGGCAGATCAGACAGAAGCGGCAAGCAGAAGATTATTCAGAAGTCAGGCGGGGTTCAGTAATAACAAGGCAGATGAACAGAAGTATTTCAGGGACAAGCCAAGGGCTAGTGCAGGAAGAGTTCAGGCAAAGTCAGGAGAAAATCAGGTTGGCAACAAGTGAGCAATACAGGAACAGATGCACAGATGCTTCAGGAATGAAATAGACGAAACGGTACTGACACAAGGCACTAGCCTGCCTGATGCTGATGCCCACTCGCGGATGCACATGTGCGCTCACCTGCGATCATAAATGACGTGCACCCCCTAAACAGCCACAAACAGGGCTTACAGGAACCATGCTTCTAAGCTCACAGCAAAAGGACGAGAGAAGGGAGAAGTAAGTCTCCTATCAGCAATTTTCAGCCCACCACAGCCTGAGAAAGAAATGTGCCCCGGCACCCAGAACGTCCAGTGTTTTAAGAGGGTTTACCTTTATCATTTCTGGACCTTCCAACCCCAGGAGAGGCTGAACTTGGATGGGGGGGGGGCTCAGTAGGGGGGTGAAGCTGGCGACAAAAAATATAGAATGAAGGGAGAGGAGACCTCATTTTTATTAAGGTGGAAGAAGGTGGTTTTGAGGGTTCAAAGGGAAGAGTTAACCCAAAGTGTGCTGACAGGAGGATGACCAGGAAATAAAATGTTTACATATTATCACAAATGTATTTTGATTTTGGGGGTGAGCACACTGGGGTTGGTTTACTAAAGATGTAGAGGATGTTTAATTACCAACTTTAATAAGTGTGTGTTTGCAAATGTAATAGTAGATAGGATGAAGCTGTATTCACCTTGAAAACAATCCCGTGTGAGAGAAATGAAAAAGCAGGATGTTTGTGCTAGCACCTAATTGGTTAATTACAGTAAACACCTCATCATCCTATCAACCCAATCACCTTTTTTAAAACATAGCACTCAGTAAAATGTATTGAAAATCTGCATACCCTAATGCATTACATTGCTGTAATTAAATAGTTGTGAACATACCACCTAAAGAATGCTCTACCTGATATATCTCTTAGATTGTAAGCTCTTATGAACAGGGCCCTTTTGACCCTCTTGTATTTTATTGTATTGTAACTGTACTGTCTCCTTTTTATATTGTAAAGCACTGCGTAAACTGTTGGCGCTATATAATATTTCTGTTGTAACTTCACTGATCCTTTTTTTTTCCTTCCTTTTTCACGGTACAATTATAATTTGACATAATTTATTTATATACACTGTATTTTTTTTAGGTTGATTTGCAAAATTGGGGGGTCACTAAACCCTTGCAAAAGGTGTAGACTGGAAAGTCATGGGCTTTGTGAAAGATTTACAAATCTTGATAAAAATGGGAAGAATTGTATATAAGCCCAAATGATGGCAGTAAGACTTTTTTGGAAGTTTCTAAGGATAGCATCATCATGGCACATAGTCAGAATGAAGCAACATTACTTCCTTCTCAGGGCTCAGAACTTTTCTTTTTCTCTTTCATGTTATGTAATTATTTATCTCTCTGGCAAGATTTAGAAAATAAAATAGTTTAAATCCAATTATATTGAGTAACACTGAATGTTACTATTTAGTGTACATAAAGAAATTAAATTGGTGCTGCATAGCTTAACAAAAGATAACAAAATGGCAACAAACAGATTAATAGGAAGTGCATATTATAACAATATGTATAAAATAAAATGTGATAATCAAGTAAAATAAAGCATGAAACAATAGTCCATAGCTCTATGTGTAAGCTTGACTAATAAATAGATCAGTTGATGTGTATTACTCAGTACTCTAGATGCAATCCCATCCCATTTGAGTATACATTTTTAAATAATGACAAAAGCTATCCAGCCCCCCAGTTAGGGGGAGGCTATTATCATCTTACAAGGTGAGAGTACTGATATACTATCAGTTGTTGCAGACATTTACTTGATTAAATTAATGTGGTGGCATGGCAAAATTCCAAGCCAGAGAAAATGTTAAGGACATTTGCTGATGTGCACCCAGGATCTGCATATTCTCCATACAGGCAGTCCCCAGGTTACAAACACGATAGGGACTGTAATTTTGTTCTTAAAGAGGAAGTAAACCCTCCTCTGACACTTGTACCTATAGGTAAGCCTATAATAAGGCTTACCTATAGGTACTGTAAATATCTCCTAAACATGTACCGTTTAGGAGATATTTACATTTCATGCAGCCAGTGACGTCACTGGCGCATGCGCTCTGAAGGAACGGCCGATCGTGGCGTTCCTTCAGAGCCCCGTGCCGTGACCGTCGGCTCCCGCGGGCGGGAGTGACGTCACCGCGGCTCCGGCCAATCAGATGGCCGGATGCCGCGATCCCGGAAGACGGGCGACTGGACATATCGCCCGTCATAGAGGTAAGCGAGCGGCGCGGCGGGGGCTCGTTCTAAGGTAAGTATTTGATAATGAGCTACAGCCGGGGACCGCCTGTATGCACAAAAACAGATTTTCTGTATAGTAGCAGTACTTGTAGTCTCTCCATGGCATCTGTTTTAAGATAGTAAGGTAACATCTAACCTTAGTTCACTTTAACGTAAACTTGACTCAATTCAGAATACTCTTTTTCCTGATATCATCACATTTCTGACTGATTGATTGGGTAATAAATGTTAAGCTTCTGGGAGGCATGGACTTTTTGCGGATGATTGTAAACGACTGTACAAATAACTGCCCACTATTTATGCTTTACTACAGTTAAGCTTTATCAGTTGCAACTAATAATATACTATTCAATGCATAATGATAAAAAAAACTTCTGTGTACAGCAGCCCCCCTCAGCACCCCTAATACTTATTTGAGCCCCATTTTGATCCAGCGATGTTGCATGAGAAACTCGGCTGTCTGAGACTCTCCCTCCTGATTGGCTGAGACACAGCAGTGGACACCATTGGCTCCAACTGCTGTCAATCAAAGTCAATGAGCCAATGAGGAGATAGAGGGGGAAGGGCTAAGCCACGGCTCTGTGTCTGAATGGTCACACAGAGAGCATGGACTTTTTGGATGCAGATGATTGTAAATGACTGTACAAATAACTGGCCACTATTTATGCTTTACTACCGTTAAGCTTTATCAGTTGCAACTAATAATATACCATTCAATGCATAATGATAAAAAAAAAACTTCTGTGTACAGCAGCCCCCCTCAGCACCCCTAATACTTATTTGAGCCCCATTTTGATCCAGCGATGTTGAATGAGAAACTCAGCTGTCCGAGACTCTCCCTCCTGATTGGCTGAGACACAACAGTGGACACCATTGGCTCCAACTGCTGTCAATAAAAGACAATGGGCCAATGAGGAGAGAGAGGGGGACGGGCTAAGCCACGGCTCTGTGTCTGAATGGTCACACAGAGAGCAGCAGCTCAGCTGGGGTTCCCCCATACTAAGCTGCATGCTGTGGGGGCACTTGGTAGAAGGAAGGAGCCAGGAGCGCCGGGGGGGGGGGGGGCTGAGAAACCACTGCACAGAGCAGGTAAGTATGACATGTTTGTTATTTTTAAACAAAAAAAAAGAACAAGACTTTAGTATCACTTTAATAATGTTACTTTCACTTTTGCTGACTTTCTGTTCAGAGAGCAGAATGTTGCCCTTAAGTGACACAACAAATGACAGAGGAAGTACTAATGAATAATAAGGATCCTTGGCTGTGCCATAACTGGGCATCTGTACAGTCATTCCATTTACACTATTACCATGACTAACACATTTCTGTGGGGTTAGTTTCATCTACTGTCACTAATATAAATCTATGCTCAAGATTCAGAAACTTAACATTTTTAAATACATCTCCATTTTAAACTCTCGTAGGGAAATATAAAATCAGTTTATTATGTGAAATATTATTTAACTTTTGCAGAAAATGAGCAATAAATGGGATAGCCGAGAGACGGCTTAAATCAAAGCTTTATTACAGTTTATACCATCACATTTTTAAAAGTTGAATCAACAAGGAACATAATATTTCAAATGACTCCCAACCATTTGATTTAAATGCATTATAATGTAATGTCAGATTAATAAATCTCATTTATTTTGAGTGAAGACAACAGGAGGCTACAACTGCTATGATAAAACAGAATGAATAAAGATTTTTTTTGCCTTCATTGCCAAGGACAGAAACCTAATTGCATTAAAATTGAAACTGGGAGTAATGAAATAACCATTTGACCACTTAGGCTTTGATTGACTTGAACTTTCAATACCAAATTTTTGCTTTGAGAAATTGCTATCAATTTATGTAGAATACAGAATGGTTTTATCAAGAGCAAAGGTTAGCTAAAATGGACAAATTATGCAATATGAATCAATTTATTTAACAAAATTTTGCATTAATTTAAATAGCAAATTCTAGGATTGTCTGCTCCAAAGTGGCAGTCACATGACATTATCCTGCAGTGCTAGACTGTGAGCAGAGCAGAATGGTGCACACAAATCATAGCTGCACTCCTATAGGCTTCCAAGCACGCAAGTCATTTTGACTGCTTCTCCTGTAGGCCAGAGGACTTCAGAAGGTGTGGCCATGACTACAGTATATTTGATAGGAGGAAGGGGTGGTATGATGCTGGAGAGAAGTGCAGTGGAGAAAGTCACTGAGTAATGGGGATTGGTATAATTGAGAGAGGGAGGTGGCCAGTTAAAGATACCAATTTGATATCTGCAGTGTCAAGCTAACTCCTAATGTAGGTGGGTAGACACTATAGCTAGCTTCTGTGATCTTCAACTATAGCAGCCCCCTTCCCATAAGACAAGCAGGCCTACCAGTACTCGGTTGCCCCCAGGTTTTATGCACAATGCTATAGTACCTGGCCACCATGCTGGGGCAAGCGCAAACTGAGCAAAGCAAACGGGTACTTGCGGTTGGCAGACAGGCAGAGTGGTTCAATGACAGTCCAGGTTTAAAGCAGGCAAGGTTCAAAATAGTCAGGGTCAATCCATAAAAAGGCAGGCAGAGTTCAGAGAATAGTCGATATCTGATCCGAGGTCATAAATAGAGGAATCCAAATAGCAGAGCAAGACAGGCAGACAGAGAGCTTGCCCATATTACACACGCTATCACAAGCATGTGACTGCAGGCTTGGCTGGCTTTAATCAGGTTTGGCCGCCACCCAGAGACTGGCAATATTAATCAGTTTGTAGGTGGACAGACAGACAAAGAGAATGCCACAGCCAAAACCAGGATGCAGGAATGAGGAGCAGAAGCGCTAGACGCTCCTGACATGCAGGGTTCATATGAATCAAAAATTTGTAAACCAGGTAAGCAAGCTACCCGTGACCAAACTACAGACATTACAAAAAAACATATTCCTGATTAGCAGTAAATGAGCTTTAACTCTTTTGTGATGGAGGGTAAAACAAATGTTAATGCCTGAACACAACTTTGTTAGTAAAACTGTACATATCATTACAACTACTGTGTATCCAGGTGGATAATACCATTTTTTTTTTTCAGGATTAATTTTAATTTAGCTTTATATTACTTGCTATTACCATAACATACCACCAAAGAACAAACCCAAAATAAACTTTCCTGCTCCTGATGATTGCAGCCATACCACATATATGTACGATATTTGTTATTTGTATCCGCAGTAGGGCCCAGACACAATAGTGTACATTTTGCTTTTTTTATCTTACCTAAAATAGACTGACACTAG
This sequence comes from Pelophylax lessonae, assembly GCF_965119305.1. Lineage (NCBI taxonomy): Eukaryota > Metazoa > Chordata > Amphibia > Anura > Ranidae > Pelophylax > Pelophylax lessonae. The sequence continues at coordinate 383,035,843 of NC_138768.1, read as the reverse complement.
GTGACACTGAAACTAATCTAAAAAATTCTACCAAAAATATAATGACCCTGATCTTTGACCCTAATTTTGACCTTTGATTCTTATCTTGACCTTAGCTGACACTAACCCTGACACTGACCTAAATCAAACTTTAATCTAGTTTTTCTTTTTTTTTTTTTTAATTTACACACTTTTGATTGTTGACTTTGTTCTCCCATGCAAGGAGAAAAAGATACACTGTATCTTTCTCCCCGTTCAGAGGATAAAGAAAACACATGGGCAGGCTGCACGGTGACTGATTACTGTGACAGCCAATTAGAGGCTATCTCAGCTATTAAGTGAATGGGAACCAAGAGTCCCAGGTTCCGATGGTTAGTATGAGACCCCTGTCTCTGAGCGGAGAATGCACAGTGTGGCTCAATTTCAGGACCAGCATAGGTACGCATATTTTCTGCCTCACGGATAAAGATCCAATTCTGTGAGGCCGCATATGTGTGTACAGTCGGTGGGAAGGTGTTAACTGCTTGCCAACCGTATACTGTATATATACCGTGGCTCTCCTGTGCTGAATCACGTAACTGTACGTGATTGTGCACTTCCGGTCTGGAGTGCATATGTATGTCACCAGTGACCCGCTCCCGCTGTGATTGGACACTCGATGTCCCCTGGGATCCACCGATTGTTCCAGAGAGAAGCAGCATGGTGGTCTGAATATATAAACAAGGTTTGAGCATAATATTGGTGTCACTGGTTCCCCAAAAAAGTGTCAAAAGTGGAAGATAGAGAAAGGTGCACTGTACTGCAGATGTTACATATATTATTTCTAAAGCATTACAACTTATATAATATAACATTTGTTTAACATATGTTTATTATAACATATGTTTAAGAGGAATATGTTGTATTCTTCAAACTTTTCTCAAATAGCATATGGCTGCTGCCATTGATCAACTCTTCTGAACTAGAATGAAAATGCTAGTGTCCTGGCTGTTAGACTTGTCCAGCGGCTTCTCTGCTTTTGGAAATTTACACATATCAGGAATTCAGCCGTCATGCTACATGCTTCTCTCTCTCAGTACAGGTTTCTTTTAATAATTAAGATACTGTTGTCAATCCTAACACTATTCATGCCAGTCTATTATAGCATTGATTACCAATAATCTGTATTTGAGTATAAAACCTGCAGGTTTGATATATTTATTTCATTTTGTGCTCAGTGACTCAGACTTATGACATTGGTGTGTATGAAAAGTACAACAGTTTAAAGTGAGTACAAATGGCACCTAGTAACATACCCTGCTACAACCATTCAGTTCAAGATAGCTAAAGGCTTGTACATAGCTAAACTCTAAATGGATATTTAATTTGTTATAGCACCAGGGGTGTTACCAGGATGGTACAAGACATGGGGTACTCCTGGCACTAGTGAGAAATGATAAATGCGTACTGTAGTAAATAGTGGGTGTGGTCACACTGTGCTTACAGTGGGAGGGGCTTAAAGGGACATTGTTAATCATGACCTGAGCCTACTCGCTGTATACATGGAACATTTATGCCACCATTCTTGTAATAAAAAAAATATGATTTAATTACTCCACCACAAATAAGAGTCTCACAGGTGCATGTAAACACCAGCATCATAATTTGAAATATGTATTTCCAGCAAAACTTTTTTTCTTTTTTAAAGTAGTAGAGGATTACAAAAGCATTTAGATTTTTAGGGATATGTGGTACTCCTTTAGAGATACACTATATTACCAAAAGTATTGGGATGCCTGCCTTTACACGCACATGAACCTAAATGTCATCCCGGTCTTAGTCCGTGGGGTTCAGTATTGAGTTCAGCTCTTCAGTGAAGGCTGTCCACAAGTGTTAGGAGTGTGCCTATGGGAATGTTTGACCATTCTTCTAGAAGTGCATTTGTGAGGTCAGGCACTGATGCTGGAGAGAAGGCCTGGCTCGCACTCTCTACTCTAATTCATCCCAAAGGTTTTCTATCGTGTTGCGGTCAGGGCTTCGTGCAGGCAAGGCAGCAGAGAGGTCCAGGAGGAAAAGTACAGAATGGTGTCCGTTGATGTTGGCCATTAGTAGGTCATTTGTGAGTTTAAGGAGAGCAGTTTCCATGGAGTGTTGGGGGCGAAACCAAGACTGAACCAAGACCGGGTGGAATAGTTGCAGCTGCGCAGTTTTGTTCTCCAGCAAACTCCATGTTGCTTCTCCTTGCTTGTGTCTCCCTCTCAGTCACACCCGAAGGAGGAAGTAAAAGTACAGAATGGTGTCCGTTGATGTTGGCCATTAGTAGGTCATTTGTGAGTTTAAGGAGAGCAGTTTCCATGGAGTGTTGGGGGCGAAACCAAGACTGAACCAAGACTGGGTGGAATAGTTGCAGCTGCGCAGTTTTGTTCTCCAGCAAACTCCATGTTGCTTCTCCTTGCTTGTGTCTCCCTCTCAGTCACACCCGAAGGAGGAAGTAATTTATGGACTTCCCTTGTCACTCCTGATTGGCTGGGGGCGACCGACGTCTCCACCCACATTCCTTGTTTGTCGGTTGCTCCTCCTGTTAGGCAGAATCTTCTAGCTCGCGCTTTCCCACGTATTGCAGTAACCCCTCCAATGCCGCTCTCTCTCACCTCAGCTGACACAGAAATTACTGCGAAGCCATTAACCAAAGCAATTTCCGATATCGAGTTATAACAACGTCACTTCCAGTTGCCGTGAAACGCTTGGCGATTATTCACATGCTGTGGTGGGTATTCACATGCTGTTTTATAACTACTGTCTTGTAAAAGTAAGTTTTTATTGCGCAATTAAACTGCAACCCTACGGTACTTCACTATGGGCATCTGCTCTTTGTTCTGCGCTTGAGGATTATTTGGAACATCTAAGAAGTTACTGGGGAGTCCTTGATCTGTTCCTTATGACCCATCAGTCTTATTTTTATAGACTGAAAAGCTGGGGGTCCATCGATTCTGGTAAGCAGGGACACAAAAGGGGGTGTTTGTCACATCACGGAATGAATTCATGTGGAGCACTTTAGCACTTACGCACTTTTAAGAAGATTGGAGCACAAGAGCACTTTATATTGATTACATCAGTTTATTTGGACTTTTTTTGTATATTTCACATGTTTATTTGATGCTAGCGCTTTTTTTAATATTTTTTTTAGTGTGAAAGGGATGTTTTGTGGTGTCATCCTCCACATTCTAACAGCCAGTGGAGGTGACACTCTGGGTATTACCCAGTATAATGGTGGTTTTATAAGTCCTCCTCTTGACCACTGTGCCCGATTGGACATCTGGTGTACTACCAGCTGAAGTATTTATTGTGGAACGGGAGGGGATGCTACTAGTCATCTTGTCTACCGAACTTTACAGTTAGTATAATATGATATGATATAAAAATTTTCCAGCAAGCATTGTTGGACTTTTACAACAGATCTTAGCCTTATCAATGGCATTTATTGAGTATGGAAGAACTGCTATCTAAGCATTTGTAGAAGATCAATCTCTGACATCACCTGTTGTACGATACAGACATACCATTCTTTTGCTACCATCTACCCAGCTGCTGCAATTCCCCTCCCCTAGTAGGAGTGGGTTCCCAATCCATGATAGGTTTGGAAGTTAGAGGATATCTCTTAAAGTGTGGAACTTTCCTCTTAGACAGATGTCACAAGAACAAGTGTCCCCATAGGAAGATTCATCCCTGCCTCTTGCCCTTGGGACAACTCCAAAAGTTTCCCCATACAATGGAGTGGTAAATCTCCCCAAGGGGACACAAACAACAATTAAAACTTGACAGAAAGTCTCTATTCGAACTAAAAAAAGGTTTTATGGCTAGAGATGAACTTTAGGAGTTAGTTATAAAAAAAAAAAAAAAAGAAAGAAAGAAAAAAAAAAGGTTTCTAATGTTTGAATAAAATGCCAAATTTTTTATGTGTTTGTAAATATTAGTTAAATACCTGTTGCTATCAATCAAAGATGTCATCTGTAGCATCAAATAAAAACTAGATCACCTATAGCATCCAAGCAGAATTCACTTTACTAAAGGTAGTTTAGTAAAATTTACATTCTGATTAGTTGTCATTGGTTTCTGCACATTGCTCATATTGAATACATTTGTATGAGTCTTACTTCATGCTACAATGTCTGCTATGTGGCATGTGCTGAATGTGATTTTAAGTTAGATTACACTGAATTTCAATTACTCAGGTATTCTACCGCTTGCAGCTAGCTAGTAGTATCAGATTGGCAGCCAATGCACATTTACGGCAATAAACTGTAGGGCTCACCATATGTTGCAATGATAAATTACATATTCATTGCTGTTATATCTTCAGCACAAGCATAAAAAGAAACTTTATTTTCTCATTTTTCGCTTAAAAAGACGTCTCCTGATAGTGAGATGTTTGAAAATCCTTCTTCTGGTGATAAGCTAATATCCTAAACATGTAAAATATTTTGCTTAACATAGTGCTAAGTACATAATGCAGAAATAAAGAATTAATTTTCCTGGAATAAAGTTCATTTAAATACTAGAAATACTTTGATTGCTTTCCTTAAATGCTTATAATGTTTTTAACCCTTGGAAAATACTATCTCAATCTGTTGTGTGGAAACAACATATAATTAAATTGTTTTTGTTGCATTTCACTAGTACTGAAAATTATATTTGCTCCTTTACTTTTGACCCAATGTCTTAGCTGCCAGCCCCAAAATCTTATTTTATCAAACCAAATCATATACATACAGTAAGTGGAGCACTACCCTCTTATTACTAGGGATAAAATTTAGGTATGGGTTGAACAAGCCCAGACTGTTCTAGGTACATGGACACAGCAAACTGGTGCTCCTCTTTGGAAACAGACAGCTAGGACAATGGGACTTTAAAGGTCCTGTATAATTGTTAAATCATGGAGAAGAAATTGTTTTTTTGTGTAAAAAATATTACAAACATGTTTATTAAGGACACAAATACAGACATGAATTCTTTTAAAATATATAAAAGAAGAAAAGAGGCACTTGATTATGTTTGCTCAACATGTTTCACCATCTTGACATGGCTTCTTCAGGAGACTAACGAACATCTTTTCACAAGTGAACACTCTCAAGAGACTGAACTTTGGCTCACATATGGAGGGGGGCTGTAGATGGATAATGCCCTTTGGATAAGAGGGGAGACAGAGCTGCTCGCTACGCATGCGTGACACCACAGAGGACGGACGAGCCAAGCCACAAGAAACAGATGATACCTTCAGATCCAGATAAGGAGATTGAGGGGGATAAAAATTGATGCCAAAAGATGTACACCTAATGTATTAACTCCTGAGAACCATCCCAGTTGGACCGGAAGTCAGCCAATGGGGTTAAACTTGTCTGTAGTTAGCTTTAATAAGCCAGAGAAATATAATATGTGTCACGGTTCTCGCCATGGTTTACAGACAGCCAGGCGTGGTCGCCGTTAAGTACCTGACATCGGATTTGAACCTGTGTACTTTGACATTCTGTCCTGTTAACCTGCCTCTGAGCCACACTTCAGCTCATATGGATCTGTAAGAATATTTAATAATAAATATCTTGCGCTCGTACTTATGTCAGAATATTTATACTGCTCTCTGAATATAGCAGTGTATTTATTTATGGTTAATAAGCAAAGATCTGTGAAAAAGGAGAGTCTTCACCTATTGCCATAAATCACTGTCGTGAATTCTTTTTAATTGATTAATTTCTTTTTAAAAGCATATACCAATCTTAGTGAGTACAGTCTACAGCGTGGAATATATATAAAAATATTTATTCTCAAGACATGCAAACACGATATATGATCAAACAAGAAGTGACACAAAAATAACTCTACATAAAAAATACTAACTTCAAATAATCAATGCAATGTCATGTTTAGCTCAATAATGAAAGTGAAAGTAAAACAAAGTGAAACTAAAACAAAGTGAAATGAAACAAAGTGAAAGTAAAACAAAGTGAAAGTGAAACCAAAGTAAAAGCAAGATTACCATTTCTTCCCAGGTATAGTATAAGCCATAAATTAATGTTCTATATAAACAGACTACAATGGTCTGCGAATCACATAGCCAAAGTCATTCCACTGCAGATGAAATGAGAATAAGCCATGCAAAACGGAAGACTTAAAATTGCAAATAATGCACTTAATCTGATATTAATAAAAATGTATAAAAACAAAAATCAGCTTTTTAGAGAAAAATCTACTATGGCTTATACGGCTAGGATTGTAATCTCATTACCCTTAAATATGCAATATATAACATATAAGGAAGGAATAAACAATTGTTGAATAAAATCAAATAATACAGCAAGGCATAATTACCACACTTAAGATGGTGTTACCAGAGTCCTAAGATGGATGCCAGTGAGGGAGGAGTTTCCTCCAAGTTTCAGATGAATGATGTGGATCAGGGAGTATGTCTGCATGAGTCTATTGAAAAATGTAATAGCGTGTGTGGTGTAAGTGTGAGGTGTGTTGTCAGTAGTGTAAAGTGTGTGTCCTATCTCTCATCTGGGTTGGTCTTTTATATGGTAAGAACAAAGAGCTATAAAAATTACCATAAGTAAAACCCAGAGGGATGAAACATTATCCGAATTGGTCAGGATATTCTATACCTAAACTAGTGAGGTCAGAGACACACCCTTTTTATAATTAACCCCATACTTGGATAATAAAGTTAAATGATGATTTCTCTATATGCAAGATTAATCATAAAACACAACATAAAACTTTATCCAGACTCCCAGTACATACATAAATGTTCACCTGTATTTCCATCATTCATCTTGGCAAGTAATGCCATTTCAATAATTATATTATTTAACACAATATAATATTTTTATATTGGAATATCTCAAATTATCTCAAGACTGCACCTGGTATTTCGCCTCCAGAGGGCAGTATCGTACCGTTCATTAGATTTTGTATGCAACATAATTAAAACAATTTGTTATCTGATGACCTATTGACCTGTCGGCTAGTGAATAGCCATTACTTCTTTGGCCATGTCTTACACTGTCAATTAAGATGTCTGGCCTGTAGGATTTACAACACCTTGAGCACTTAGACTAGACTTCTCTGAAATGAGGCAACTAGTGACGAGATACATATGTCCTTACACTTATTAGAAAAAGAATTCTAAGTAAGATTATTACTGAGAATATAAACCCAAAATGTGATATAACATTCCTAAATATATATGTATATGCCTTACATAATATAATGACATAATTATGGCTAATATCTTCTCACATATGATAATGTATCTATAAAAACTTATATGGTTCATCTTTAAATGTCTGCTAGAATATACTGGGGTATTGTCCATTGTTATATACTTATAGACAGACTGAGATATCCCCCCTTAACATAGCGTCAGACTGACTGAGTCTTATCTGATAAATATGTCAAAAGAAATCTTATTTACGATTACATAGAAATACAAAGATCTCTGTTGAGACCATAGACCCTTTGTAAGCCTGTGAGAGACATTTTGTTTAACAAGTATATATGAACTTTGTTTCACCCTGAAAACAAGATGGACGCCATCCTGTTCAGAGTCTCTTATGCATAATATGAAATACATGGCTTTTAAAATCATTTTTCTTTTTACCTATTATTATTTGAATCAACCCCCCAATAGTCCCGACATATCCCCCCCTTTCTTCCCAGTAGACAAGTGAGCAACTTAGGCCTATCTGGAAAGAAAGCCTTTTAAGGAGTAGTAAAAAAAAAAAATGTCTTGTTCTCTTTTTGTAAGAGAATAGTTCATATTGGGAATTGTTCATAACTTTTAAGTAAAGCGGTAAAAAATAAATGAGAAAAAAAATCAGTTCAAAATGTCAGTTCGTAGCGACTTTGCTGGTGTTAGCTATGTCACAAACTGTTCCTATTTAGTCTCTTTGAATTCTGATCTCCTGGTAAAGAAACACAAATGTTCCTTGAAATCTGCATCTCCAGCTTGCAAAGTCTTGATGGAGACAGAAATTAACTGCTGCAATGGCATTGACAATTACCATTCAAAGCGCAGTAAAACAATGTTGGCAATCAGGAATCCGAGAAATCTGTTTGGACGTTCAACCTTGGATGTTGGTTGGATAATGAATGGTTTCAGCACGGTCTAGAGTGTCATACACCTAGACTGAGGTTTGCTCACATGTGCAATGCACCATTCTCACATCTCCTTCAACCGAAAATAGGAGGTAGTGCGATTTCTCTCAATGGATTTCCTCGGATCAAATGCACAAAGATCTGTAGAAACAAATCTTCCTCTCCGTCAACAAGAATCTGGGGCATCTCGCAGCTTGATTCCTGTAGAGGGACCCGATTCAATGAGGGGTTCCGTCCTGAGCTGGACTCTAAGGAGAGATGACCCATCCAATCGCTGTGTCTTTGGCAAACATCATCGTCTGTACCAATCAACGACCTGGCATGGAAAGTTAATCTCTTCCTATTGGATGAAACATATAGTATGAATATACATTCTTATCAATTGACATTTCAATGCGATGTTGGTACCCTAAGCTTTCTCAGAGTTCTCCTTTAATCCACCGTGTGATCAGTCCTTTATATGACCACCAGGGAAGGTGAGACTATATATGCGACCTTTCCTAGGGCGACTGACTTCTGGGGCTTATTAACCTGGTGATGTATTCATCGCCATGGATACTACACATTGGACAATTGTACATTGATACAATATTTTGTTAAAATTTACCTACTACTTAGGAAAAAAAAAATATATATATATCTCCCCCTATGGGGCATCAATGCAATTTATTGTAGGCAACAAACTACCTTGCATTGAGGATTCCTTCTTGGTTACCGTATACAACCTTTAACCTCTTGACTGCATTACGTCATAAGGGTTTGATCCTCCTTGGTATCACCGTCATTGGCGATTGATTTGAAAATGTGTCCGCTTTAAGCGACCTGTTTGAGTCAAAGGGATGAAGTGACCACTGAAAAATAGGAGGGTAGTTAGTATATAACAACCAAGATTCCCTGGCAGGAATTCAGGATCCTCAATGCTGTGACCTGGGAATAAAATGGTGTTAGAACCTCTGTATCCTATGCCTCTATTCAGTGTATCCTTCTGATTCCTTACCACTTGGGCATTTAAAGATTTTGTGGCCTTTGGCTGGCCATTGGATTTGTTCCTAAAGAGGAATTATTTTAGTTCTGGGCTGTAGTGCCCAAAGTGAATCAAGTGATCAGCTGATCCCACTTGGCTTCTACTCTGCTGAAAACTTTTTAGAATTGAATTATTGGCTCCGCCTCCTGCGGTGCCTATATCTCTCGGGTTCAGACAGAGGGGACAGATCCCCATCAGAACCATTTACTCAGTTCTGGCGTGAGGTCTGGGCCTTAATGTCACTCGATCTTCCCGAGGATTTTGGGGAGCCCTAGGATGGGGCAAATCCCTATTTATTTGTGGGTGCCCCCCCCCCCCTGTTAATGGGATGTCCGGTGTCCTCCTTAAGGTATCCGGTGTCCCCTTGGGGCCTAGGTGGCATATCTTGCTCCTTTGCCAAACGTATTACTTTTATGTACATGGGCAATGCCTCAAAGCACAGGGATTTAAATTCCTGATGGTTGTACTCAGCTCCTTCATTGAAGGGTGTTAGGCACTTTTGAGTACAGCAGAAAAAAAATTCAATGGGCCTTTGGTGCTGTGTACACTTTAAATTGTAGATAACAGCTTTAGCAGCATTTAGGTTTTTGTATGGGCTGACTTTTAAATGACATCCTGCAGGCACAACACAGAAAGTTGTTTTCATAGGCCTCAGGGTAATCAATAATGTTTAAGGACCCTTTCCATGACAAAAAAATCAGGACAGTACTCTTTTTAAAAACTTTTTAAATTTCTAGAGGTGTATGGTGTCTTTTTTTTTAGGGGTGCTAGTCTTTTTGCAGTGACCTGATATGACTCATACCTATTTATGCATGGCTGCCCAATTTCTGCCCTCCTATTTTAGGAATATGGCCGGGGTAGGACATGGACTCTTTGCCTGATTCCCCCCCTGGTCTGGGTCATAACCAACAGACTGGGAATCATATCTGGGTCTATGAATAATTATTATATTTAAAATGCAGGACTAATAAAGCATTGCCCTTTTGCATGGACACCATGACCTTATGGAACTCTGCTATGTATTTACTGATGAGTTCCTGTCATTAATTGAACTGTTACATTTTTATTTTATTTATTTTTTCAAAATTTTCCACTGCTGATTACTCGGCAACTTTTTGCTAGAAAACATTTTTCCTTGCTCAAAACTTCCTAATTATTGCATTAATCATTTACATTTCACTTTCAAATGGTTACTTTCATTACAGTTTACTTGATAAAACTTCTGCCACAGTTCTACTTTATTTTGCAGCTTCACGCTACATTCCCTTAACTTATGTGTCCCAATAGAGGTTACTTTCACCTGCTCAAGGAGGTTCCTAATCTCATACTCTCATTTATTTGGAGTGGAGATTGAAACTTTACTAAACTCCTTTTTTGCTGAGCCTTCTGGTGCAGTTCCTCATAAAGATACAGTAAGATTGGCCATGACTCAAAAAGTATGTGATCACACTTTCCGACGTCTTTTGGTGTTAGATAAGCTTATTGGTGAGTTCATACATACAGGTTGTCCTCTACCCATGTCAGATGCCCTTTATTGGCCCGACTTTCTGAGGATTTTGATATATGACTCTAACCAGCATTTACATATTACACCATTTCAGACTCAGAGAGGTGTTTCCACACATTTATGATCTGTGCCAAATCTACTGGAGTTGTGGCATTACCACTAGGGACTGACACCTTGCCAGAGTTGGCAGCGTGAACATTACCTGCTATAAACATTTTTAATTAAGGCATTTCTATCACATTCACAATTAATAAAAAAAAAATTTCCAAAAAAAAAAAAATTTTTTTTTTTAAAGTTATTGATTATGTCACCTGATCAATATTTATGATTGGCATATGTAAGAAATCAATAATTATCTCGCTGGGGCCTCCATTATATGTAAGAATATTTAATAATAAATATCTTGCGCTCGTACTTATGTCAGAATATTTATACTGCTCTCTGAATATAGCAGTGTATTTATTTATGGTTAATAAGCAAAGATCTGTGAAAAAGGAGAGTCTTCACCTATTGCCATAAATCACTGTCGTGAATTCTTTTTAATTGATTAATTTCTTTTTAAAAGCATATACCAATCTTAGTGAGTACAGTCTACAGCGTGGAATATATATAAAAATATTTATTCTCAAGACATGCAAACACGATATATGATCAAACAAGAAGTGACACAAAAATAACTCTACATAAAAAATACTAACTTCAAATAATCAATGCAATGTCATGTTTAGCTCAATAATGAAAGTGAAAGTAAAACAAAGTGAAACTAAAACAAAGTGAAATGAAACAAAGTGAAAGTAAAACAAAGTGAAAGTGAAACCAAAGTAAAAGCAAGATTACCATTTCTTCCCAGGTATAGTATAAGCCATAAATTAATGTTCTATATAAACAGACTACAATGGTCTGCGAATCACATAGCCAAAGTCATTCCACTGCAGATGAAATGAGAATAAGCCATGCAAAACGGAAGACTTAAAATTGCAAATAATGCACTTAATCTGATATTAATAAAAATGTATAAAAACAAAAATCAGCTTTTTAGAGAAAAATCTACTATGGCTTATACGGCTAGGATTGTAATCTCATTACCCTTAAATATGCAATATATAACATATAAGGAAGGAATAAACAATTGTTGAATAAAATCAAATAATACAGCAAGGCATAATTACCACACTTAAGATGGTGTTACCAGAGTCCTAAGATGGATGCCAGTGAGGGAGGAGTTTCCTCCAAGTTTCAGATGAATGATGTGGATCAGGGAGTATGTCTGCATGAGTCTATTGAAAAATGTAATAGCGTGTGTGGTGTAAGTGTGAGGTGTGTTGTCAGTAGTGTAAAGTGTGTGTCCTATCTCTCATCTGGGTTGGTCTTTTATATGGTAAGAACAAAGAGCTATAAAAATTACCATAAGTAAAACCCAGAGGGATGAAACATTATCCGAATTGGTCAGGATATTCTATACCTAAACTAGTGAGGTCAGAGACACACCCTTTTTATAATTAACCCCATACTTGGATAATAAAGTTAAATGATGATTTCTCTATATGCAAGATTAATCATAAAACACAACATAAAACTTTATCCAGACTCCCAGTACATACATAAATGTTCACCTGTATTTCCATCATTCATCTTGGCAAGTAATGCCATTTCAATAATTATATTATTTAACACAATATAATATTTTTATATTGGAATATCTCAAATTATCTCAAGACTGCACCTGGTATTTCGCCTCCAGAGGGCAGTATCGTACCGTTCATTAGATTTTGTATGCAACATAATTAAAACAATTTGTTATCTGATGACCTATTGACCTGTCGGCTAGTGAATAGCCATTACTTCTTTGGCCATGTCTTACACTGTCAATTAAGATGTCTGGCCTGTAGGATTTACAACACCTTGAGCACTTAGACTAGACTTCTCTGAAATGAGGCAACTAGTGACGAGATACATATGTCCTTACACTTATTAGAAAAAGAATTCTAAGTAAGATTATTACTGAGAATATAAACCCAAAATGTGATATAACATTCCTAAATATATATGTATATGCCTTACATAATATAATGACATAATTATGGCTAATATCTTCTCACATATGATAATGTATCTATAAAAACTTATATGGTTCATCTTTAAATGTCTGCTAGAATATACTGGGGTATTGTCCATTGTTATATACTTATAGACAGACTGAGATATCCCCCCTTAACATAGCGTCAGACTGACTGAGTCTTATCTGATAAATATGTCAAAAGAAATCTTATTTACGATTACATAGAAATACAAAGATCTCTGTTGAGACCATAGACCCTTTGTAAGCCTGTGAGAGACATTTTGTTTAACAAGTATATATGAACTTTGTTTCACCCTGAAAACAAGATGGACGCCATCCTGTTCAGAGTCTCTTATGCATAATATGAAATACATGGCTTTTAAAATCATTTTTCTTTTTACCTATTATTATTTGAATCAACCCCCCAATAGTCCCGACAGATCCAGTCTTGTTAATCTGGTATTGCCTGCAGCACTAGGGGGCTGGACTTCACCTGAGTGTGCTCTTGTCTTTCATTGACCACCTGAAGCTAATTGCCCAATTAAGCAAGCTATAAAACACTGTCTCTCACTGAGAGCATTGTCAGTTCATTGCTGATCCTTCCTTGTTTCTCGTTGCTGATCCTTCCTTGTGCCTGTGTTGCTGATCTATGTTCCAGACCTTGTTCCTGTTGACAGACATTGTTCCTGTGTTCCTGTTTCCCAAGCGTGTGTTCCAGACTGACTCCGGCTTCCATCCTTACCTTGTTGTTCCTGTGATCCTTATCCGGACTCCTGTCTTCCAGTGACTTCTGTTATTCCTGGACTTCCCTTTCCATTGCATTCCTGCCGGTCCTGCCTATTGGAGCATTGTCCCTGCCAAGCCCCCGTGCACAAATTCACAGGCCAGGTGGCTTTCTTACCTGGTCACCTTGGACTGTGGATATCTGCAAGGGTGAGCGTACATCTCTGCGTTACAGACTCCGACAAAGGTAAGCCCCGTGACATAATGAACTGACCATATGGAGTCCGCAGAGATGTACAAGCAGCTCACCCAGCAGGTGTCCAGCCTGGCCCAGACTGTGGCTGAATTGCAGCAAGAAGTGCTGATACTTAAAGGCACAGTACGCCCAGCCCTGGAACCTGCACATCCAGAACCCTATGTCCTGTTACCTGACAGATTTGATGGTTCCCGTTCCTCATGTACAAACTTCCGGATGGATTGTGAGCTCCTGTTTGTCCTTAAGCCCAGGACCTATTACAATGACTTTATCAAGGTTCATTCCGCTATTAATCTGCTTTCCGGAAGGATGAAGACATGGGCATACCAGATGCTGCAGGAGAAAAGTCCTATCTTGAACAATTGGGAGTCATTTATAACTGCCATGGACTCTCAGTGTCTTCCCTCCCAGAAGGCTACTTCCAAGCCTGCTCCCAGTTCCCGCAGACCTCGTGTACCTAGAGAAAAAGCAAACCCATACCAATATGACTCTGCCTGGTCACAGTACAAGCCTGCCTGCACCAACCCGCCTTGTCACCCTGATACTACTCCAATATGCCTTGATCCTCCAGAGCCTAAAGAGGAGCCCATGGAGATCGGCGCCGTGCGCACCAGGCTGTCTTTCAAAGAAAGAGACCGTAGGAGAAACAGTGGCCTTTGTTTCTATTGTGGAGAGAGGGGACATTTTATCACATTTTGCCCAACTCGTCCATCCAGGCCTACGGCTCTCCCAGTGGATACCATGCAGATCCGTCCTATCTTCCCAGAAACACAGCCTGGAAACTGCCAAGGTTGCTTCCAGCCCTGTCCCCGTTCTGTGTCTGAAAAGGGCACCCAGACTATGGCAAACGTGGAAACTAATACCCCTGTGGAAGTCCCTCCTCCAGTTCCAGTAAAGTCTGTACCTCTTTCTAAAGAAACTCCTGTTTTAGCAAGCACCCTTATTACTTCCTGCCCAGACAACGAAGTTCTTTCACCTGACTGCACTTATGCTTCTAATGGCACTGTGGTACGTAAGGAGGATCTGAAGTTGTTTGAGGAAGTATTAAAAGCTGCGAATGCCTATCCTGTAAAAGACCTCTGCAAAGAACCTGTTCCGGTCCGGAGGGTGTCTTTAAAGGGGGGGTACTGTCACGGTTCTCGCCATGGTTTACAGACAGCCAGGCGTGGTCGCCGTTAAGTACCTGACATCGGATTTGAACCTGTGTACTTTGACATTCTGTCCTGTTAACCTGCCTCTGAGCCACACTTCAGCTCATATGGATCCAGTCTTGTTAATCTGGTATTGCCTGCAGCACTAGGGGGCTGGACTTCACCTGAGTGTGCTCTTGTCTTTCATTGACCACCTGAAGCTAATTGCCCAATTAAGCAAGCTATAAAACACTGTCTCTCACTGAGAGCATTGTCAGTTCATTGCTGATCCTTCCTTGTTCCTCGTTGCTGATCCTTCCTTGTGCCTGTGTTGCTGATCTATGTTCCAGACCTTGTTCCTGTTGACAGACATTGTTCCTGTGTTCCTGTTTCCCAAGCGTGTGTTCCAGACTGACTCCGGCTTCCATCCTTACCTTGTTGTTCCTGTGATCCTTATCCGGACTCCTGTCTTCCAGTGACTTCTGTTATTCCTGGACTTCCCTTTCCATTGCATTCCTGCCGGTCCTGCCTAATGGAGCATTGTCCCTGCCAAGCCCCCGTGCACAAATTCACAGGCCAGGTGGCTTTCTTACCTGGTCACCTTGGACTGTGGATATCTGCAAGGGTGAGCTTACATCTCTGCGTTACAGACTCCGACAAAGGTAAGCCCCGTGACAATATGGTCAAAACAAAATTATTTGACTCCTGAGCAGCATCTCAATGGAACTGAAAGTCAGCTTAATGAGGTTCTGCTTGTCTAAAACTAGCTTTAATAGATCAGGCATATATACTAAAGTCAGAATAGTATTGCACTTTCAGAAGGAGAGACATCAAGAGGCATCAAATCCCCAATTTGAATCCTTTCTGTGGTTTCACTTCCTATGTCGCCACACAGTCCATCCACAGATATATGGATTTTCCAGCAAATATAACTATTACAAATGGTGCTCCTATTTACCACTATTGCAATCAACTACTAGCAATGCATTTCATGGTTTTTAAACTTTGGTCAGATGGCTTAGAAGAGCCAGCTAGATGACCTCTGGATAAGCCACTCCCTCACTGTAAAAGGTTGGGTGCACTGAAGCCATATTGGCAATGAGGGGAATTTTAGTGGAGCAGCCAGAATCTGGAGCAGCTGTGCATGGCAATCAATCAGCTTCTATCTTACATTGCATGACAATCAATCAGCTTTAATCATACATTTTCAAAGCCTAATTGAACAAGTTGATAGAAGCTGATTGGTTACTATGCATGGCTGCTCCAGATTCTGTCTGCTCCATGTTTGATAAATCCTCCCCCAGTGTGCTTAGCTGTAAAATAGGGTGAGGTTTGGGTTTGTACTTTTGTCAAATTTAGTCCAAACTTTGCCTGTTAAAAGCTTGGCCAAACTCTGAATCTTCTGCAGGAGTCCAGATTGATCAAAATTATATAACTTTGGACTATGGTAGGTGCAATACTGTTGCTAATACTGTATTGTGAACAATGTGCCAGTTCCCTCACCATAAAAGCCAGCTCTCCTAGCAGCCCTATGTCAGTGTGTGTTGTAATTATAGCAAGGGAAAGCTAACAGTGATTACAGGGAGAGACAGTGCTAATGTTTTAGTTAGTGCTAGTGTTCTACCATAGAGCTAGAAGGTGCTATACTCAGTGCTGTATATTGCCACTAATATATTACGGTACATTGCAGTTTTGGGTCTCTGTTTCTATTCTGTTGCTGTGTTTCTTGCTCCTTTTCCATATTATTATTTTTTTTGTTTTGTTAGGGGGAGTTTTTTGCTTTTTTATTTTTATTTGTAGTCACGTTTTTTTTTAATTTTTTGAAAATTTTTAAAAATAAAAGTTTGGTTATAGTTTTGGGGTTGGTGTTTGGGTTATAGTTTTTTTAGTTCCTAATTTTTTTTTTTTCATGAGGTATATTTTATTTCTTTATATTTTTGTTAGGGTCTTTTAATATTTGTTTTTGTTTACTGGGTCAGTAAAAACATGAACTTATTGATGACACAGAAAAGGCTTCCCTTTGTTAGCACAGCTACTGGACTACCATTGTTGTCCAGTTTAGTTTACAAATGCACCACATACAGTAGGTAGAAATTATGTAATAATTTAGGAATGTGGCACAGGCATTAGAGCCAAAACTTCTAAAAAGTATACAAAAGCACTACAGTTTCAAGTTCAGCAAAGCACCACATTCCTCCTCTAGCTGTGGCCATAGCTGTTAATAAAATTAGGGAATCACCCAGTACCATCCTGTCTCTGAGCTTAAAATAAGAGGCAGACATTGTTCATGTTCAGAATTAAGGTTGCAAGGAGATTCTGTCAAAAGTTCACACATTTATTTTGCCTGGCACACATCTTAGGTAGGTACCCTGGCTTACATGATCTTCTAGGGCATGGCAAAAGAGCATGTAGCCACTTCAGGCAGGACATATCCGCCTGATATGTGATATGCCCATAACCTGGAACTTCACCTCAGCTATGCTGCAGTGGCTGCACTTGCATTAGTAAGCCATCAACGAGTATTTGTGTAAGTATAGCATGATGACAGTATTGGGAATCTGGGTTTTGTTTTTTGTTTTTTACCACATCAGTGTCTCCTCATTCAGGACATATATGCAGGTATTAGCAACACCATCCCTCCAGTGTTCTTACTGGAAAAAACATTGCATGGTATAATAAATTGGGCACTGGAGACACAGCAGCAAGCGAAGAGTACTTCTTGGTTTCTTAGGGGCCATTTTATCCAGATTCCATCCTTCTGAGACAGCAACATGCACAAGAGAAGCATGAAGAAGAATGGGGTTGCTATGGTGGGGTTAAAGATGATGTACACATGTGACAGGCTTCTAGAGGTACATTTCAATGCTCTCAAGCCCTGTAAGTTGTATGGGGTGACGGGAGTTACCTGAGGGCAATGTTGTTGGAGGACTTGGGTTCCTCTGCCTCAAAAAATTGAGACAGAAGCTCATTCATGCTCCAGTGCCTTGAAAAGCCCCCCAGGATTTGGGCCATCAAGGAGAGGGGCCAATTTCTGGTTGGAAACTCTATTAATTAACATTCTAAGGAAAAATGACAGAGCTAAAAAAAAAGTACATACATGAAGGATGTACCGAGTCCCTAATGCTGATGCTAACAACTACGTATTTTAGTTCTTATATGATATAGTGTAAGCATCTCTTTATAGCATTACAGGCCTGTCACAAATACCACCTCTTGCCACCATCCCCACATGCTGCCACGATTACCAACTTCTACAGCTGCTAACCTCACACTATAACCATCTCCTGTCATGACCGTAGGCCTGCCAGCATTACCATTTCATGCTGCCTCCACATCTGTGGTCAGGTGCTACAGCAATGTCAAAGTGCCACATCAGAGTTGCTTCTCAGTTTGTATAAATTGCTTTTTTCTCCACAGGGTCAATTCTGCACCGAATATCTGTGTTTGCATGGATTATGGAGCTTCAGTACTGAACACATCCAACACTGAATATTTTTGCATCTCTTTCTCAATTGAACAAATTGATAATTTTTTTTTCTGCAGGGCCAATCCTGTGTTGTGCATCAATGTTAGAGTTTCATTATGGGGATTGGACCTTATTATGTTTGCTGCAGGCTAAATCATGCTGTTTGACTCTTTTTTGGACCTATTTCAGTGCACTGATGCAACCAAGAATATTTGTGGATATAATCTCTCTTAAATAAACAGTTTGGGCTCTCCCTCTGAAATTGTGGACAACAAAATGGCTTAAATACCGTCAATTCAATCTGTGCAATTTTCCTGTTTTTTTTTTGTATAAAAATATACTGTCAATTTTATTTGCAGTATATATCTGCCTGTCCTCTACCTTTTTTCAGGCTTTCCTCTCTGAAAAAAGATATTATCATTTTAATTTCGGTTGAGATCTGCCTGCTCTCTCCCTTTGAAATTGCATTTAAAGGATAACAGTGTGCAACACGTCTGTACAATTTTTTAATTCTCAATTAAATCTTCAAGCTCTCTTCTCCTGAAATGTAATCATATTAAAAAGTATTCTATACTGTCCATCAAATATGTACAAT
Source organism: Pelophylax lessonae (assembly GCF_965119305.1). NCBI lineage: Eukaryota > Metazoa > Chordata > Amphibia > Anura > Ranidae > Pelophylax > Pelophylax lessonae. Next base: position 383,016,974 of record NC_138768.1, on the reverse strand, counting down.
TGTTCTGCCTTTTGTCACATAGAAAAGACACTACAATGTTTTAACCAGCTTGCATTCTCCCTCTGAAACTGCAGCATAGGAGAAAGGCTTACATACTGGGCATCAAATCTGTAAAATATGTCATGCTATTCAATATAGCAAAATATAAAGAATGTGGTGTCTTTTCAAAAACAAACTCATGATGCAGTTTTCTATTAGCCTTGAAAATAGCCAATTATTAATTTGCAAGATCCACCCTTATATACTTCAGTGGGGTTCAGATCGATGTTTGCAATTCACACATTTTATGGTTTGTTCAGCAAACTTGCTCCAAATCCGACAAAGCCACATTCCACCCACCATGTTTGAGGAGGAGGAAATGGTGCATTAGTGGCAGTATAAAAAAAGGACTGCTATGCATGTGACAATAATTAGGTCTGGTAAACTCCAAAGTGTGTGGAGAGAACTGGGGGTTTCCCCAAAATTCACAAGTTGATAAAAAAACATGGTCAAATTTGATTCTATGCTAGGCATTCATGGAAAGTGACACATTTGATGAAGCACAGACTAATAACAATATCACTTATAGGGTACATTTGGGAGAAGGCTTTCCGTGCAAACATGCTAAAGACACCATATAATGACAGCATAAGTATAATGCCAGTTTGCAGTTGTCCTGAACAGGCAGAGGCAGACCCACTGTTAACTGGCATGTGGGAGTTTGGAGCTGACCTCAAGATCAATTCACACCTCACACAGGAAACCCAGCTGCTGGAGGTTCTTGCAGCACACCTTGTTTGTTTTAAGGGAAAACACCTTGCAGTCCACAAGGTAGATACAGGGAGCATCCAAACACCAAACAATCTACGTATTACTTTACAAGGTTTTTTCAAACATGGTCAGATTTAAATCTCACATTTGTGCTAGGCATTCGTGGAAGGTGACACATTTGTTAACACGCAGTCAGCTTAAGACACATTAACCAAAATGAAAATGTATTATAAAACCCAGCTAAAACAATCCAAATTAGAAGAAAAGCAGAGGGGCCATAAATATCCATTAGCAAGGTCTTATAAAAACTTCTAATGAGACCTATCATAAATGACCAGGGCATAAAGCGTGGAACTACCACAGTCTAATTCTGTCCATATATCAAAATTAATGCTGGGATAGAGTTGCGGTCATAAAAATTGGTTATCCTAATGTATGGAAAGATAGCAATTAGACACCAAACATACCTATATTACAAGATTCAGACAGCTGATGGGACACATTAAATCTGCAAAGAGAGACATACTGTTCATAATGACCTGTATTATACTGAATCATAATTTTATTCTGGTGCAATAATTTGTTGGTTGTCAAATTGAGAAGCATTGTTAGATGGTTATATAGATGTATTTAAAGTGGAGTTCCGGGCACAAAATTGATATTTTTTTTTTGTGCCCCTCCGCTAGTTAGACATCACCTGAAAAGGAATTGGATAGTTAGGTTTTTTTTTTTGTTTACTCACCTTGTAAATGAAGATCGTAAATACTCACCTCAGAGTACTTCCTCCCTCAGCGCCGCGGCTCCGCTGTCACTTCCTGTCTCGCGGTGATTCCTGGGAGCTGAACGTCATCGCTCCCAGGAATCAATGCGACGGCACCGGCCCCGCTCGTCACTTCCGGGCGACGCCGCATTCCCCTGTTAAACAGCTTCTGGGCATGCCCAGAAGCTGTGGAGGAATGCGGCGCCGTACCGGAAGTGACGAGAGGGGCCGGTGCGGGCGCATTCTGGGACAAGAAGACGCGGAAGAAGACACAGAAGAGGACCGCGCCGGCTTCAGCTGCCCACAAGAGAGATGGAAACGCTGTGGAAGAAATTTTATAAGTAAGTATTTCTTCTAAAAGGTAAGTGCGAACCGGGACAGATCAGAGGCTAGCCATTGTGGAATGTGCTAGCCCTGACTGTCCCGGGGGTATGTTCAGTGAAAAATGACTTCTGTGCCCGGAACTCCGCTTTAACACTCTCTTTCACACTGCTCAGACCATTTACTTTGGACTTCTAATGTTGTTTAAGCAAAATAATTCTGTGACACCCTCCAGAGCAGCTATGCCCAGCCAGGGTTCTCTGAACCCCTAGGGTTCCTTCAGAGGTTGCTAGGGATTCCTCAAGCTGTGGCTGATTGACCTTTCATTTGACTTTGTCTACACAGTTCTAGTGCCAACGGCACTTGGTAAAGCCAGCTGCATGACACCAAAGAATTTGTAGCCTGTCTGTAGGTGGCATTCTCCCTTTCTGTAAGGAGGACATTATTCCCACTGGTCACCAATGTAAGGATCTTTTTTTACACTGACTGCTAATTGGTTTTAGAAGGGGTTACTGAGACCTAAAATTTATTTCAAGTGTTAGGCCTCTTTCATACAAAGGGTGCGATTGGGTCCGCCTATCAGTTTTTCAGGTGGACTCAATCAGGCCTTCCATTCAGCTTTATGGACCTACGTGTGTAAACAGACTTGTAACTGCGGATCAGATTGGAGGAAAGTCCATGGAGCAGATTGGGCTTTATCTGTGTCTGCTCAAGAGAACATGGACATGTCATCCGCCCACTCTGCTCTGATCAGCAGGGGATCAGTGGACAGATCCCCTGCTGATCTAAACGAAGTCCATCCTGTGTGAAAGGGGCCTTTCTTAAAAGTGTAAAACTAAAAGTTTACCTCTGAAACTATTGCTAAAAGTCATTTATGAGTGTCAGTGACTCCGAAATGTCACATTAGATTTACTCTGCAAGCGAACTGGACTCTGCATGGAACCAAAGACAAGGAAAACCTTGCCTAAACTTTTTTTACTACCAACCCTTTCAATTTTGCTGTTGCTTATGCTTGTTTTGTAATATCTTAAATAAAAAGTATCTATTTAAAATCTGCAATTATTTTCTCGCACTGTTTTTTTTTTCTTTTCATCAAAACTATATTTAACCACTTGAAGACCAGGCCCTTTTCTCCCACTTCTCTCATACATGTAAAAATCCGTTTTTTTTTTTTTTTTTTTTTTTTGCTAAAAAATTACTTTTTGGGGTTTTGCAATTTTTAATGTCACACAGTATTTGCAAAGCCTTTTTTTCACAATTTTTTGGGAAAAAAATACACTTGAAAAAAACACAATATAATGCCCAATTGTTTGTTAATATATTAAAGATGATGCTACACCAAGTAAATAGATAACAAACATATCACGCTTTAAAATTGCGCACACCCGTTTAATGGCGATAAACTATGTAAATTATATTATCAATAGGTGATGCTTTAATAACCTTTACAGGTTACCACTTTATATTTGCACAGGGGGTCAGGTGCTAGAATGATTGCTCTTGATCTGACATTCGCAGTGATACTGTGTGGTGCAATTGCAGTTTACATACGCACAGAATGACAGGGGTGCTTTACATTGTTTTTTTATTTCACTGACATTAGTGCTTAGAAAATGAAGTAATTGAGCCAGCTCACAGGCAAATTATCTTCCAAACAAGTTAGGATACTGTGTAAAATCTACATAAAAACAGAATGCATTGATTTGCATATCTCATAAACACATATTTTATTCAAAACAGAAAATAGAAAACATATCAAATGTTTAAACTGAGAAAATGTACCATTTTATTAGAAAATAAGCAACAGCAGCCGACTTACAGTTAGGTGTTTATTTTAGGTTTTAATTTTGATATATTAAATCATCATTGTGACAAAATGAAGTGCAGTAGCTGTAGATCTGAGGGGGACATTTAAGGACAATAAAAAACAGCATACACTTGCACATGATTGGATTATAGAAATTAGCAGAGCTTCTCCTCATTTCAGATCTCCCCCTCAGATCTACAGTGACTGCACATTCAAGTGCAATTGCAGTGCACAGTGGATTTGCCTCTAGTAACTCAACCCCTATGTACATCTGGGGACTTGGTTTTCCTTTGGTATTATCTATAATGAAGTCTGAGCTTGTAACAAACAGTAGAACAGCTTCAGTAGAAGTTTATTTTATTTTTTATTTTTACACTGTGCCCTTAATTTTTTTAAATCATGTTTATTGCTATCACAAGGAATGTAAGCATTACTTGTAATAGCAATAGGAAGTGACGGGTTCTCTTTACTGAGACATCTGGGGTCTATAAGACCCCAGATATCTACTCGGCATTAAAAGCTTCAGATCATACCAAGATTGGTATGATCTGATGCTTTTTAAAAACCACTAATGGTTTGTTTAAAACCTGAGAACCTGGAAGTGACAAAATACTCAGTGCATCTGGTTTCTTAGACCACAGAGATGTTTAGAGCCATTCTGATCTGATCAGCTCTATGGTCAGCCAGCTATTTAGCCGCTAAGATTTATTTTACAAGAAAGTGCTCCGCTGGCTGAAAAAAAACAATACAAGGATGATGCCTGCCTGATCGAAGTCCAGCGCCAAGTGGTTAAAAATGATTATGCCCATTCCATACTGCAAACATTCCTGTGTGGGTGTAGCAAAAAGTGATATGAACATTTTCTTTAAAAGATAGAATTGAAAAAAGGGGACCTGCCAGGGCATTGTATTGTTTTTTGCACTACTCATAAAGGCATTGCTTCATAAGGTCAGAGAGAACCCAAGGTTGACTGCCATCTGGAGCTGCACTGTACAGCCACTGTGTAATGTTTGTTGCTGTCTCTCAAATAATACACTCCATTGTCTAAATTCAAAATAAAACCTTTATGGTCTCTCTTACTTATATTACAGCCTAACCAAGCTACTTACACATTGTTCACCTACTGTATAATATTTATGGTTATTTTCTCTAAAATAATATACTCTAATGCTCATTTCAAGATAACTTTACCTCTTATAGTGTGGCCTAACCAAGCTGCTTACATGATGTACAACTACTGAACAATAAAACCTGGTTTGTCTCTTTATATTTGCTGCCCTCTATATTTAAGAGCACACATGCTTTCACTAGCCAATTTCAGCAAACATATGACTAAAGTCTATATTTTACATTTTGGGCGAATAATTGGAGATATAAGGATGGAAGTGGGTTCAGAGAATATGGGGTTGTGGTTTTGAAGTGTTTTTGTGCATTCTATGTTGACATTTTATTAAACTTTGGAAACAATGCAGTGTGATACTAACCAACTATACTACTAAACTGTCGTGCCACTGTCCAATTTGTATGAAGCTAAGGGTTTTAGTTTTAGTTTTATAATGGTTAACTTTCTCATAACTTTTAGGTCTGTTGTGGCAGCTACTGCCACAATTAATTTCAGGCCTATCACTGCTGGATAAATATCAGATGTTGTAGTCAAAACTACCCAAAAGTTTTATTTTCTTAAGTTGTAATGCATATGATTGGAGCGTTGCTGCTGTGGTTAAACCAAACTAGAAAAAAGGTAAAAAAAATGACACTGCCTGTAAAAATCATACTGTTTGGTAACACCACGTACAGCCTAAAGCCTTCTTCTTGGCATGTTATATTAAGAATTAGTGTATTTCCCTCATCACTTATGAAGTCATATTAAAAGGAGGGCCCTCTCTCACTGTACAGAATTTTGTTTATTATTATTTTGTTTGCTTTGTTAAATGTTCCCTATAAGAGCCCATTCACACTAGCACGACTTGTGAGGCGACTTGTGTAGCCCCAGGTCGCTTGACATAACAAAAGCAATGTTAATCAATCAGTGCCGTCTTAATTGGCACTACTGAAGTCGCTCCGACTTCAGAAAAGGGTCCTGTACTACTTTGAGGCAACCTGTGATCTGACTGTCCCATATACTTCAATGGGAGTCGCCTCCTTATCTTAATTGACACGACTTGTTATCAGACTTTCCAGGAAGAAGAAAGAGATTAGCCAGGCATTCCCCACAGACAAAGTCGCCTGTCTCTTCAAAGTAGTGCACAAGTCTCTTCCAAGTCTCTTCCAAGTCTCTAAACAAGTCTCTTTCTGGTCGTGGTAGTGTGAACCAGCTCTAACAGTGGCAAGGTCCCTGTGCCCTTTTTTGGCATTACCTTGCCTATTAGTCTTAAAAATGTGCCAAAACGTATTATCAATATTCACCATAGACTTCAATAGGGTTCAATTTTAGGTTTGGATGTTTTGGACTTCAGGCAGCTTTCAATAGATCCCTTACAAATTGAACTCTTTACATTTAGTCAGCCCTACTCATTACTAAAAAATAACCCACTAACTTTGAACAAAAATAGTGCAATACACAGCAATCACATAAAAAATAAAAAATTAAAGTACACACATTTTCATATACATTACTAAATACCCTTTAGTCCAAGCTTTACATAAGGAAAAGCATCTATTTTGTGTAATAAATGAAAGGTACACTTTATGCACTATTTCACATTTTTTGGATCAGGACAAGTCCAATCCTTATTGTACACAGGACAATTTCATGTGTGTGAAAGCAAAAAACATACCCTGGCTCTACCGCTTGTGTCTGAAGTAAAAATGCTGAAGACTGGTGCAGGCTGGGGTCCACTGTAGAAAGAAGCTAGAAAAATTGGCGCTCCTCTTATTAATCTTTTTTAGCTTCATAGCATGGATACAGTACAAAATGCTAATGCATTTCAGCCATTTCAGCCTTCCTCATAGCATATCATATTTAAAAAATGCATGATGTTTATATTCTTAGCCCCTACTTCACACAGTTGCGGAAGGGTTACACTCATTAAAAACAATTCGTATAATCAAAAACACGTGGAGAGAGCATTCTAAAAGTAGCTAAGACTCCCATCTAAACAAACAAAACAGAATGATTACAAAGTTACACGCCATATGTTTTAAACAATTTCAGAAATAAATAATTCCTGCAGGCAGTAGAGCTGTGATTAGTGTTTATGGTGGAGTTGGAGATACTCTTGTATGTAGCCTATAACACACATTGCTACTTTCTAATGGGACTGAGACTTCCTAATCCTTTAGAGGTGTTTGCATTTTTGATTATCAGAGACTGTCAGTATCCGAGTAGGACAGTTCAGGATAATGTACATAGGGAGGAAGTTGTCCCTGTTTATTGTTGCAGTCAAGCTGGGCATCCCATCATTTCTATTCCCCATCCAAGGTATTATCCCTAATAAAAAACAAGCTCAAAGACTGTTCCTTGTGTCTGAATGAGAGTGTAAAATACTTGTGGCCTGGCTGTGCAGGAGTAGGGAAAACAGTGTTACACAGCCCTTGTGAGGATAGTGCTACACCAGTGTGCTCCTTGCACTTCAACACACATGATTGCCTCCTTTTTCTGTCTCGATCTGAGCTCTGCTTCACAGGGACAGAAAGAGGCTGATACTAAGTCAAATCAAGGTACTTACATTGCTTGCATCTAAAAACAGACAGACATTGGAGGATGTAATAGAGTAAAGAAAAACCTAAACTCTAAAACACTTTTTAAATGTTGCATCTACAGTGCTCCCCTTCACAGCGCATACATATCCTAAAATTTCATCTGTGTAATGTAAAGAGCAGACAACAGTGCAGAATTCAATAGAGAAGCGATGTCTGGCATCCATTGCTTTAATTTTTCGTTAGTGACATTTCTTCCAAACAGCCACAGCAGCTGCTCAGAGAGAGCCAGGGCTTCGTGGTCACAAGACTGCAAAGATTTAAAAAAAAAAATAATAATAATTTATATTGTAATTTATTAGAAAATATACAGTATGTGGGACAATAATTGGCATTTAAAAGTTGTTTTTTTAATTTATTTCTACGTTAATACATTCTGAAATGTATATTTTTAAATCCAAGCAGTGTTAGTACTTTCTTTTGACTTAGTATTAATCTATCTCAGTCCCTGCACTGTCTCTTCTTCTTTAACCACTTCTGGGCCGGAAGATTTACCCCCCTTAATGACAGGCCATATTTTGCGACTCGGCACTGCGTTATTTTAACGGACAATTGCGCGGTCGTGTAACGATGTACCAAAATAAAATTGATATCCTTTTTTTCCCACAAATAGAGCTTTCTTTTGGTGGTATTTGATCAACTGTGCGACTTTTATTTTTTGCGCTATAAACAAAAAAAGAGCGACAATTCTGAAAATAAAAAACAGTGTTTTTCACATTCTGCTATATAACATTCCCCAAAAAAAAATTTAAAAATCAAAATTTTTTAACATTTTAGGCCAATTTGATTTGTTTTCTGCTACATATTTTTGGTGACAAAAATCGCAATAAGCGTATTTTGATTGGTTTGCACAAAAGTTATTGAGTCTACTAACTACGGGAAAGATTTATGTCATTTTTATTGTTTTTTTTTTTTTACTAGTAATGGCGGCGTTTTGCGATTTTTTTACAGCATTGTGGCATTGCGGCGGACAGATCGGACCCCTAACTGACATTTTTGACACTTTTGGGGGGACCAGTGACATTACTACAGTAATCTGTGCTAAAAATATGCACGGTCACTGTAATATTGACACTGGCAGGGAAGGGGTTAACACGGTAATGTGTACCTAGGGGCGTGTTTCTAACTGTGGGGAGGCGTGGCTTGTGAAATTATCACAGAGACCTGTGTTCCTATATAGAAGGATCATAGGTGCTCTGTGATCATTCCAGAGAGAGGAACGGTCAGCTGTCTTTACAACAGCTACCGATCCTTCTCTCTCAGCGGGGAGCAAACACAGGTGACAGGCGGCAATCGGAGCCGCCTGCCCAGTACATCAGGATCCCCGCTGATGAGTGGGGGCGGGAGCATGCCGCCGGCGGTGCACCCTAACCCCCTAGCTGCAGGCGGGCGACTGACGTATACCTACGTCGGGTCGCACAGGAGGGCCGCCCTGCCGTAACTGCAGCGGGCGGTCGGGAAGTGGTTAAAGGGGATCTATAGTCATAGCATATATAAAGGAAACAAATCGGCACTAATGCAAAAAAAAAAAAAAAAAAAACAACAACATGTGACATATAAGGACCAACAAATAGACCAAAATGTTCAAATCTAATAATGTGCATACATGAATAAAGTGAAAAACATGCTAGGAGTGAAAACACAGGTGAAATAAAAATCACACATAAATGGTGCAATAAATGTGAAGAATATTCTCAGGGAATACTAAAAATCAAAGTCCATTGCAGTCATAGGTTGGATAAGTGCCCGTTTGCTTTGGGATTTTGCACAGAAGACACCCTTTTATTAATGATTATCATCACTTATTATCTGTGGACTTTATATAAATTTTTATATCTTTCTGCACGATTTTATGGACTTTGATTTTTAGTATTCCCTGAGAATATTCTTCACATTTATTGCACCATTTATGTGTGATTTATATTTCACCTGTGTTTTCACTCCTAGCATGTTTTTCACTTTATTCATGTATGCACATTATTGGATTTGAACACTTTGGTCTATTTGTTGGTCCTTATATGTCACATGTTTTTTTTTGCATTAGCGCTGTTTTTTTTTCTTTATATGAGCTCTATTGTATGTGGTGACACTACAGAAATTGGCTGCTATTGCTCTTTATTTACACTATTTATATCCCCCCGGAATTTAATTATTGGTTAGCACATTGGTTCATTGCCCTCATCTTTAAACACCAGTCATAGCATATACTTCCTTTTTTAACATTAGCATTGTAATACCAATAAAAATGATAGTTAGTATTGACAATCCAGAATAAGTAAAAAGTATAATTTTCCTTTCAGGTTGTGATCGCTGTCTGCTGGACATCTTTTTCTCCAATTTTCTGGATTCCCTGCATGCTTTGGAGCTTCTCCTCTGCTGTTTACTTTAAATTATTGGGGACTTTATATCCTATGGTACCTTGCTGCCTCTAAGCATTGATTCCTGTACTGACTATGCCTCTCGAAACTTCTCTTCTCAGTAGTTTGGGAGACAGATATCTGTGAAATATGCTACACAGCAGCACCTACTTATAAGGCATAGTGGGTATGTGTCACATAATTCAGGAAAGCAACTGTAAGGAATTGTTCAAAAAGTTTTCAAACTATAGGATGGTTCAGATTAATGGGAGTAGGGCAAACATAATTGAAATACAATGTGGAAATAACTATGTCATTTTACATTTTGATCAAAGATACACTTTACTGATTACAGAGCTGTATTAATCTGTGTCTTTTATATCGGCTTTGAGTTCAACTTTAATAAACAGTACACACATTTTACTTTTTATTCTACTTTTAGTCATATCTTTACTGATACCAAAAAAGGAGAAAAACAACAAACATTGGACTTTATGTATTCCTCCAATTGAAAATACAAATCGTTTAAAAGGTATATTATGCATTTTTATTCTTAGAAAAATAAAAGCAATGTGACACATACAATTAAACATTAAAAAATTAATTAGATAGTACTTAAGGTCATAGTTACACAATGAAACTATCATTAAAAAATCCAAGTTTGGGTAGTCAATGTGATAGGGTCAATGCGTTTTGTGGGCACCCACGCTTCTTCAGGACCTTATAGACCTCACTTAAATCCACATAAGATTATAGTGCCACATATGAAACTGAAAATAAACAAAACATCAAATGAATATCACTATAAAAGGAAATGTGAAGCAAAAAAAATATATATATAACAAAAGATTATCTTCACAGGAGATGAGAAACAGAAAACAAACAAACAAGTGAAAAAAAAAAATCTAATATCTCACATCTTTACTGACTAAACCATAAGAATCCTCTGTGAACAAATGTAAACCTCTAATAATGACTTTTGCTAAGGGACTATAAATGTTAAATCATACGTCTAATAAATACTGAGGTGTGGTTTGAAGATATTAAGTTGTTTTTATCATAAGACATTTTACAGTACCTTACTAAAAGAAATGCTGTGATGCATAATGCTTAAACATGCCATAAAGACATTTCTCAAAACCTTAGCCTTCATTAATGCACAATAAGACAAATTGACTACACATAGAGTAAATATTTTATTCTCACTACTCTACCTGGCTTCCAGCAAAGAAGAGCAAGGTTTGTTGTCACAGAAATAAGGGGAGACATCGCTGTATGATAGAAAATACCCCTAAACCATCAGCAGAGAGGTAAAAAGTCTCCCTCCAAACTTGCTAATTCAAGAGCCACTGCTGGAACTTGTGCACCATCCCCAAGAGGGGTCATTGGTGGACACCCATATGTTGGTACATGCCAAGGCAGAGTTCTGGATGTAGAGACAGGATCATAGACAGAGACAAGGCAAAGATTTAATACAAGAAGGTAATTTTCGATGGTAAAAAATAAATAAAAAAATAAATAATTGGGCCATCTTTGGACCCAGATTCAAAACCTGTGAACATAGAAATAAACTAGGAAAACAGGATTAGGATGACAAACCTAAAGGCTGCATATTTAAAAATAAAGTAATTAGTGGAACCTCATATTTTCTTCACAGGGGACTGCCTTTATTTAGGTTAAATAAACATGTTATCTGTAAATAAAATGGTGACTACCTCCACTGTGATGAAAATAATCACAGACTGAAGTCTCTTCAGAAGCCAAAATGTCCGGAGTGTTAACCTCTGCTGCATAGGGATACCTTCTGCTGACCCTTATGTTGCTAAAAGAGATAGCAGTGACATAAGGGTTGGTGGCAGGAACAAGAGATCAACACTTTAGTTAGCTATTCCTCTTCATCACAGAGGTGTTCTGTGACACAGGCAGCAGGAGAGGTACCTATCCACTATTTTATATACAGGTAACGTATGTTTCCATTTGGACTTTAGTGAGAGGGTCACTTTAAACTACATTTACACTTAAATGTTAGCATATACTATGCTAATAGCCTTCCTTGGGTAGATAAATAAAGAGTGACAGGGGCATTAAAATGCCTAATTTTGCAGGAGAAAATACTGCTACAAGTGCTGACCACAAGCTTTAAGACCCATACACTTGATCATGTGATCTCTGGTGAAGATCAGCTAGTATAAACCTTTTGGAATGATACCCTTTTATTCTTACCATCCTTTTGCTTACTCTTTATTTACCTATATCATAGGCATGCGCAGGGGGTGTGTCGGGTGTGCCCAGACACACCCTAATCAACCCCTGCGCCAGTAACATACGTTGGTTGCATGTGTCAAGGCTGTGTGGCTCTGACATTCTCACAGAGCCTAGCCAGTGCAGTCCTACCCCCCCCCTTCCCCAATCTCTCCGCACAAACAGGAGAGCAGAAAGCATCGGTCTACTCCTGCTCCCGTTCTTCTCCCCTCACTCCAATTCCCATGGCTGTGCTGTAAATGTGAAGAGGATTTGTGGGCGGGAAGCAACTAAAATAGGATGGAGTTTGAAGTGAATTTATAGACCTCAGCGGAGCACTTTGAGGACATTGTTAAAACCAGAGATTGGTGGACTTGCAGTAACCGAAATAGTATTGTACAAGTAGAAGTTAATCCTAATGCTAAAATCTGTAAATCTACAGGCATCCACAATCTAAGACTAACCTATCAAGCCCTGTAACAAGGAAATCGTTATACATACCTTTTCTGAAGCTGCTCCTGTCCAGTCCCACGCTAAGCTGTCTGTCAGTGGCAGTTTCTGTGTGTAGGCAGTCAACAACGGAAGCCCCATAGTAAATCTATGGGTGACATCACTTCCCATCCATTTCACAGCTGTTGTCAGCTGTCTCTTATGTAAAACCTCTGCCGGTGGAGAAAGGGCCAGCTTCAGAAAAGGTAAGTATAGCGATTTCTTCTTTACAAGGTTAGATAGGATAGTCTTAGATTGTGGCAGCAAGTAGATTTAGAATTAATATTAGGATGAACTTCCACTTTATTGCGGACACTGATATCAGAAATATATATACAGAATGTTAGTTTTGGGGGGGGAGTAATATTTTATTTTATTTATAACACATGAAAACAGATGTTATTTATATGCACATTTGCACACCTATTGTTAGTCATGTTGTGGAGTACATCAAGATAATTTTATAGGTTTAGCACATCTTTCGGCGCTGAACAATATTACATCATCTTTTATAATACGCAGGACTTTAGCTCCCCCTCTCCCCTCTTTCTTCCCTCTCTTTCTGTTCCTCTGACCTCTATTTCCTTCCTCTCTAGGTGCTATGGCTGAAAACATTGTTTGCCCGTACACCAATCAGCCATAACATTATGACCATCTAACAGGCAAAGTGAAAATATAGAGATAAGGGTGCCTTCAGACCAATGTGGTGCAAGAGTTTACAAGAGTGCATGTATGTAAAAATAAATAAATAATTACTGCTGTATGACCAGCAGTAGGTTGTGACAGACTCCATAGGTAGGTTCCTGTTTTGTGAAGGTAGACGTCCCAAGTGGCCAGGGTTTTATTTTATGTTTGTTTGATTTATGCTGTTTGGATGCTTGCACTTGTTTCCAGCAAATTGGAAGAATAAACCATAGACCGTTGTATTCAACCACTCCTCGGCTGTCTCTCTGTGTAACGAACCCAGGGGGGTCACCCACACCCGCTACCAAGCCAACCCCTTACAATATATTATATATATATATAGTATCTTTTGTAAATATTTTATGATATCTTTTCATGTGACAACACTGAAGAAATGACACCCCGCTACAATGTAAAATAGTGAGTGTACAGCTTGTATAACAGTGTAAATTTGCTGTCCCCTCAAATAACTCAACATGCAGCCATTAATGTCTAAACCTCTGGCAACAAAAGTGAGTACATCCAAACACACCTCCAAGATGCCCACTGCCTTGCTAAAGAAGCTGAGGGTAAAGGTGATGGACTGCCCAAACATGTCTCCAGACTTAAACCCTATTGAGCATCTGTGGGGCATCTGTGGGGGCATCCTCAAAACGGAAGGTGGAGGAGTGCAAGGTCTCCAACATCCCACAGCTCCATGATGTTGTTATAGAGGAGTGGAAGAGGACTCCAGTGGCAACCTGTGAAGCTCTGGTGAACTCCATGCCCAAGAGGGTTAAGGCAGTGCTGGAAAATAATGGTGGCCACACAAAATGTTGACACTTTGGGCCCAATTTTGACATTTTTACAAAGTGTAATTTCTTCAGTGTTGTTACATGAAAAGATATTACAAAATATTTACAAAAATGTGAGGGTGTACTCACTTTTGTGAGATACTATATACAGTGGTGATTGAAAGTTTGAGCACCCCAGGTAAAAAATTTGTATTTATGTGCATTAAGAAGCCAAGGAAAGATGGAAAAATCTCCAAAAGGCATCAAATTACAGATTAGACATTCTTATAATATGTCAACAAAAGTTAGATTTTATTTCCATTATTGACACTTTCAAAATTACAGAAAACAAAAAAAATGGTGTCTGCAAAAGTTTGGGCACCCTGCAGTTTTTTTTAGCATGCACTGTCCCCTTTGCAGGGCTGAGACCTGCCAGTGTCATGGATTGTTCTCAATCATCGTCTCGGAAGACCAGGTGATGTCAATCTCAAAGGTTTTAAATGCCCAGACTCATCTGACCTTGCCCAAACAATCAGCACCATGAGATCTTCTAAGCAGTCGTCTAGAAAACTGAAACTGAAAATAGTTGACGCTCACAGAGCTGGAGAAGGCTATAAGAAGATAGCAAAGCGTTTTCAGATGTCAATATCCTCTGTTCGGAATGTAATTAAGAAATAGCAGTCATCAGGAACCGTGGAAGTTAAAGCAAGATCTGGAAAACCAAGAAAAATATCAGACAGAACAGCTCGCAGGATTGTGAGAAAAACAATTCAAAACCCGTTTGACTGCACGATCCCTCCAGAAAGATCTAGCAGACACTGGAGATGTGGTACACTATTCCACTATAAAGAGATACTTGTACAAATATGGTCTTCATGGAAGAGTCATCAGAAGAAAACCTCTTATATGTCTTCATCACAAAAATCAGCGTTTGAACTTTGCAAATGAACATATAGTCAAGCCTGATGCATTTTGGAAACAAGTTCTGTGGACCGATGAGGTTAAAATTGAACTTTTTGGCCGGAATGAGCAAAGGTATGTTTGGAGAAGAAGGGGCACAGAATTAAATGAAAAGAACCTCTGTCCAACTGTTAAGCATGGGGGTGGATCAATCATGCTTTGGGGTTGTATTGCAGCCAGTGGCACAGGGAACATCTCACGAGTAGAAGGAAAAATGGATTCAATAAAATTTCAGCAAATTTTGGATGGTAACTTGATGCCATCTGTGAAAAAGCTGAAGTTAAAGAGAGGATGGCTTCTACAAATGGATAATGATCCTAAACACACCTCGAAATCCACAGGGGATTTCATCAAGAGGCGTAAACTGAAGGTTTTGCCATGGCCTTCACAATCTCCTGACCTCAACATAATTGAAAATCTATGGATAGACCTTAAAAGAGCAGTGCGTGACAGACAGCCCAAAAATCTCAAAGAACTGGAATACTTTTGTAAGGAAGAATGGGCAAAAATACCTCAAACAAGAATTGAAATACTCTTGGTATCTACAAAAAGCATTCACAAGCTGTGATACTTGCCAAAGGGGGCAGAACAAGATATTAACTCTGCAGGGTGCCCAAACTTTTGCAGACGTCATTTTTTTCTGTTATTTTGAAAGTGTAAATGATGGAAATAAAATCTAACTTTTGTTGACATATTATAAAAATGTCTAATCTGTAATGTGATGCCTTTTGGAGATTTTTCCATCTTTCCTTGGCTTCTTTATGCACATTAATACAAAATTTTACCTGGGGTGCCCAAACTTTCGATCACCACTGTATATATATATATATATATATATATGCATATACTGTGTGTATATATATATATATAGATGTGTATGTATAGATATAGATATATATATAGATATATATACATACACTGCTCAAAAAAATTAAAGGAATATTAGTATAGCATCAAGTCCATTAAACTCCTGGGATATTGATCTGGCCAGTTAAGTAGTGGAGGGGGTTGATAATCAGTTTTAGCTGCTTTGGTGGTAATGAAATTAACAACAGGTGCACTAGATGGGCAACGATTAGACAATCTCCAAAACAGGAACGGTGGATGCCATTGACATTTTTTTCCCCTACTCATCTTTCTGACTAATTTTCACTAGTTTTGCAATTGGTTAGGGTCAGTGTCACTATTAATAGCACTGGAGGCGATACTTAGACTCTATTGAGGTTGCACAGGCAGTCCAACTCCTCCAGGATGGTGCATTAATACATGCCATTGCTAGAAGGTTTGCTGTGTCTCCCAGCACAGTCTCAAAAGCATGGAGGAGATTCCAGGAGACAGGCAGTTACTCTAGGAGAGCTGGACATGGCCGTATAAGGTCCTTTACCCATCAGCAGGACAGGTTTCTGCTCCTTTGTGCAAGGAGGAACAGCATGAATACTGCCAGAGCCCTACAAAATGACCTCCAGCAGGCCATTGGTGTGAATGTCTCTGACCAAACAATCAGAAACAGACTTCATGAGGTTGATCTGAGGGCCCCACATCCTCTAGTGGGCTCTGTGCTCACTGCACGGCACTGTGGAGCTCGATTGGAATTTGCCATTGAACACCAGAATTGGCAGGTCCACCACTGGCGCCCTGTGCTTTTCACAGTTGAGAGCGGGCTCCCCCTGAGCACATGTGACAGATGTGAAAGGATCTGGAATAAGCATGGAGAACATTATGCTGCCTGTAACAATGTTCAGCATGACCGGTTGGGTGGTGGGTCAGTGATGGTCTGGGGAGGCATATCCATAAAGGGACGCACAGGCTTCTATGGGCTAGACAATGGCACCCTAACTGTCATTAGGTATTGGAATAAAAATCCTTTGACCCATTATCAGACCATACGCTGGTGCAGTGGGTCCTAGGGTTCCTCCAGGTGCTCGACAATGCCTGGCCTCATGTGGCGAGAGTATGCCAGTTCCTGGAGGATGAAGAAATTGATACCATTGAATGGCCCCCACACTCGCCTGACCTAAACCCAATAGATCATCTCTAGGGCATTATGTTTTGGTCCATCCAACACTACAAGGTCGCACCTCAGTCTGTTCAGGAGCTCAGTGATGCCCCAGTCCAGATATGGGAGGAAAAACCCCAGGACAACATCCGTCCTCTTATTAGAAGCATGCCCCGACATTGTCAGGTATGCATACAAGCATGTGGGGGCTAAAAAACTACTGAGTACAATTTTGAGTTACTACAATGAAATTTCAGCAAAATGGACAAGTCTGCTGCATCATTTTTTCACTTTGATTTTAGAGGTCTTCAGCCCTCTGTAGGTTGATCATTTTCATTTCCATTAAACGATGTGGCATCCCTTCATTTCTAAAATATTACCAAGTCCATATCAGTAAAGATATCCAGCATGATATTTTTCCCCATTGAGATCTGATGTGTTTTCAAAGTGTTCCTTTATTTCTTTTGAGCAGTGTGTGTGTGTATATATATATATATATATATATATATATATAAATATATATATTATATAGAACATATACAGGTACACACACACACACACACATTTGAGCTTTGGGGTGCACACCCTAATGCAATAGGCTGCGCCTGTTACCTATATCAGCAAAACTTTACCACTTATTGCTTTATTTCAAAATGTAACAATAGGTATAATTTAACAGTAGTATTCAATCCACGATGGTACTCAAGATAAATCAATCATGTTCCTTAGTAAACAGGCAGGCTTTAGCTACAGTTACCACATCTTACCCATGCCCCTCTGATGCATTTCACCCTGATTTGACTTAAGCCGACTATAGACGGTTTGAATCTCGGCCAAATTAACAGGGACTGTCCGAGATTTAAATTATATATGGGCAGGCTGAATATACCCAAGTTGATTGATCTGTCAGATTTTACATGTGATAATTGCTAGCGGCTGTTACAGCTGCTAGCAGTAATCACTGTGTTTTCCCGATGGGGGTGGCACCCTTCCCCCAGGGGGGGGGGGGACACAGTGACTCAATAGGAGGAATTTCCTCTTCAACATTGCCTGTGTTGATGAGGGAATCAAGCGATTTTCTTTCCTGCAACCTGTGGTTGTAGGAAGAATAATCATTCCATCTATGTGGAAGGGATTTCCCCATCAACATTGCCTGTGTTAATGGGGGAATCAATTGATTTTCTTTTCCTGCAACCCGTAGTTGTAAGAAGGAAAATCACTCCATTTATGGCTGGCTTTAGTCATAGAGGTAAGAGTTTCCAGGAATGGAAGGTATAAATCCCCCACGAGTCATTGGATAATCATGCCTAGCATGCCGAGTAAGTTACAACTCAATACATCATTTATCATATTAGAGCATGGAAACCGAGCCCTCTATTGGATCAGGCAGTAATGATATGACACAAAAGTGTGGCAAAAGATGTATATCAAAAAACTCAAATATCCATACCATTTTGTGCTGATGGAATGTTGGAATGAAGTATTTTTATATACAGAATAATCTTCTACATGCACCGCACATGAAAATAAATCTACAAACTGAACCAACTACAGAATCTACAGACAGAACCAATTATGAAATATTGCAAAAAGTCAGATCTAGACCTTCAGAGGGTATATTTTGTTTTGGAAAATAATTTTGAGATTTTCTTTGGTAATGTGATGTATACGTCTGCCTTTTTGCAATGTTTTAAGGTGTATGCATTTGCATACTTTGCTAAATGTCATCAATTGGTTTTTGGATACTCATGGGCAGTTATGCATGTTTTTTTTTTCCATCAGGGCTGGTAGCTTGGTATCTGCTATTCCTGAGTTGGTTCAGTCTGTGGTTTTTTTTCAATATGCCGGGCATGTAGAAGATTATGATGAATAATATAATATTGCTTCAGTATAACATTCCTTCAACACATGACGTTATTGATATTTTGACACAGGTTTTGGTCAGATTACAGTTTGATTACAGTTTGATCCACTAGAGGGCTCTAGATGTATTGAGTTGTGACCTACTTGGCTGGTCATGGTTATCTACTAGCTCAAGATGCATTCATAACTTTCGCTCCTGGAGACTCCTATCTCTAGGGCTAAGCCCAATCAAGGTGAAATGCATTAAAGGGGCATGGCAAAGATGCAAGGGCTGCAGCTGAAGCCTGTATGTTTACAGCGGGATATGGTTGATCTACAGTATCAGAAGTAAGGTCCTGGATTTATTATTGCAGTGGATAAACAGAGAGAAACGTGCTTCTGAAGAAGCCAGCACCCAGTGTGGGAAGAAAGAGCTTACAAGAGGGGGCACAAGAGGCTTTTGAGAAATGCTATCTCTTATATGCTATACTTTACAGTGCCTTTGAATAGAGGGTTTTTTTTTACTAAAAAAACCTCTAGATTTAAATTTCAACTTTAAACGCTATAATTTGGAATCCTTCCAATGCAGAAATAGATGTTAAGTTTGAAACATGCCACTGGGAATTTAGGAAACATACGACATTTTAAAAGGATGTGATACAAATGATATACAGTATACACTATTAATTATCTCAGTTTTTACAATAGGGGTTGATTAATTTCATATATAAAAAAATTACACAAATAATCTGCATGATGTCAGTTACTTTAAAAATGGGCCATTTTGTTTTAGCATGATTACAAATAAAAGGCTCCCATGTCTATTATCGGATACCATTTTTATATATATAATGTAACATAATCCCAACATCTTATGAGCTCATTTTCTTTATTTGCTTGCAATAAAACACTAATCCTTTTATATTTTGTAAATAGCAGCCCCAAGTGCTGCGATACTAATAACTAGATAAAAACAAAATGCCTATTAACTGCTAACAGTATCAAGGAAGATACTTGTTAATTTCACTGAGAGGATTAAACGCAGCATTCACAAATACTTTTCCCATCCAGTTTCCTTAAACAGACAGTCTTGAAGACAAGTTTATACTTTTTTTGTGGGCAGCAGATGCTGGTTACCTAAAGAAAATAATTTTACCATGGGAGTTTAACTCTAAAATGTAAGGGTATACCCCAATAAAAGTAATACATTTGGTATGTAGGTAATAACATCTACTTCCATGTGAATGGTTTTTATTTATTTCATGCGCAATTTAACAGAAAAAAACAATCCTAGTTTGGATAAAAGCACTTTTCGGGGGTTAGTTACCTTAAAATGGTTTTAAAGTATTGTTTTTTTACTCATAAAAATAACCAACATGTTATACTTACCTGCTCTGTGCAATGGTTTTTCACAGAGCAGCCCTGATCCTCTTCTTCTGGGGTTTGCCACTGGCACTCCAGGCCCTTCCTCCTCATCAAGTGCCCCCAGGGAAAGCAGCTTTCCCTGCAGGCACCCTAAGTGCTTGCTCCCAAGTCCCGCTGCTGCATCCATTGACACAGACAGCGGGACTCGGCCCCGCCCCTACTCCCATGTCACCAAATTTGATTGACAGCAGTGGCAGCCAATTGTTTCTGCTGCTATCAATCTGTCCAATGAAGAGAGGGACAGCAACAGGAGCCGCTGAGCTCATGAACATCGCTGGATCGGATGGGCTCAGGTAAGGAAAGGGGGGGGGGCAAATTCATAAAGAATTACTGCCAGTTCTCAAATAGGGAAACTGGCAGTAATCAAGAACAGTTCTGTGCTGTGTACAGAAGTATGCCAGAATTCAGAGTGGGCAATGCCTCTGCAGGAAATCTGTCATGTATGTGAAAGCTTCCTGCACACTACTGTATCCTTGGCCCCATTTAGTTCTCAGGTGGGAGATTCCCTAGTTGAAAGCTAAATATAAATGGGGACACAGTTGATGTCATTACCAAAATATGAACAATTCCCATATTTGGAAAATGGCTTATCAATGGGTGTGCGGCGCCTGATGGGGAACTGAGTAACTAGTTTCCCATCAGGCTTGCTTTAATTTTTATTGACAGAACATGGTAGTGGGCAGATTCAAAAACCACTATTGGACTGAATAGTGGCTTTGGATCTACCCTCTGCTGTGTGCTGTGAATCAAGAGTAAAGTAGACCTGATAGGGAATTTAGTTTATAAATGCCCCATCAGGCTCCGCCCTTCCCAGTACAAAACTCCTTGGCCAGACACCTATCAGTGTAATGGGCACAGTGGCCGGGAAGGGAGAGCAGAGTGCACAGAGGAGCGAGTGTCCAGGCAGATAGGCTTTTTTGTGCAGAAGAGACATGTAATGATAGGTTCAGTGTTTGTAATGCAATCAACAGATGATTCTGCCCTAAAATAGGTGCTCTTGCAATGGCAGAAGTTGCAGAATAGGCTTGAACGCAGTTTCCAAACGAGCATGGAAAATGTTACCAACAAAAATAAGTAGTTCCTTTATATAGAGGTGTCCAAACTTTCTCAATTGAAATATGAGGCATCATGGAGCATGGTGATACAAACAAAATTTGAAACAAACCCAGATGCTATAATAAATATTAAACAATATGATGTATGCAATAATGTAATATTTTATTGAGTCCTATGAATTCTGCAATTGTTCTATTGTTTCGTGCATATGAGTGTATAATGCAGACAAATTCTGAACACCTGCAAAGATATTGCTAGGGGTAACATTAAAAGCAGCTGAATGCTACATGTGGTTTCTGAGGAAGTAGCTGGTAGCACATGGGAATTTTGATTCTTTCACTGGGGCTATCATATTAATGACAGAAATCCTGGAGGTTGAGGAAGAATTTGGAACATGCAGGTAATCTTTCTTCTGCTATCTCTATATCTGTCTCTTGGAAGTATAATTTATATTAGTTCATTAGTAAGGATAATGATTGGCAATATACAGTGGGTACGGAAAGTATTCAGACCCCCTTAAATTTTTCACTCTTTGTTATATTGCAGCCATTTGCTAAAATCATTTAAGTTCATTCTTCTTCCTCATGAATGTACACACAGCTCCCCATATTGACGGAAAAACACAGAATTGTTGACATTGTTGCAGATTTATTAAAAAAGAAAAACTGAAATATCACATGGTCCTAAGTATTCAGACCCTTTGCTGTGACACTCATATATTTAACTCAGGTGCTTTCCATTTCTTCTGATCATCCTTGAGATGGTTCTACACCTTCATTTGAGTCCAGCTGTGTTTGATTATACTGATTGGACTTGATTAGGAAAGCCACACACCTGTCTATATAAGACCTTCCAGATCACAATGCATGTCAGAGCAAATAAGAATCATGAGGTCAAAGGAACTGCCTGAAGAGCTCAGAGACAGAATTGTGGCAAGGCACAGATCTGGCCAAGGTTACAAAAAGATTTCTGCTGCACTTAAGGTTCCTAAGAGCACAGTGGCCTCCATAATCCTCAAATGGAAGACGTTTGGGATGACCAGAACCCTTCCCAGAGCTGGCCGTCCGGCCAAACTGAGCTATCGGGGGAGAAGAGCCTTGGTGAGAGAGGTAAAGAAGAACCCAAAGATCACTGTGGCTGAGCTCCAGAGATGCAGTCAGGAGATGGGAGAAAGTTGTAGAAAGTCAACCATCACTGCAGCCCTCCACCAGTCGGGGCTTTATGGCAGAGTGGCCCGACGGAAGCCTCTCCTCAGTGTAAGACACATGAAAGCCCGCATGGAGTTTGCTTAAAAAACACCTGAAGGACTCCAAGATGGTGAGAAATAAGATTCTCTGGTCTGATGAGACCAAAATAGAACTTTTTGGCCTTAATTCTAAGCGGTATGTGTGGAGAAAACCAGGCACTGCTCATCACCTGTCCAATACAGTCCCAACAGTGAAGCATGGTGGTGGCAGCATCATGCTGTGGGGGTGTTTTTCAGCTGCAGGGACAGGACGACTGGTTGCAATCGAGGGAAAGATGAATGCGGCCAAGTACAGGGATATCCTGGACAAAAACCTTCTCCAGAGTGCTCTGGACCTCAGACTGGGCCGAAGGTTTACCTTCCAACAAGACAATGACCCTAAGCACACAGCTAAAATAACGAAGGAGTGGCTTCACAACAACTCCGTGACTGTTCTTGAATGGCCCAGCCAGAGCCCTGACTTAAACCCAATTGAGCATCTCTGGAGAGACCTAAAAATGGCTGTCCACCAACGTTTACCATCCAACCTGACAGAACTGGAGAGGATCTGCAAGGAGGAATGGCAGAGGATCCCCAAATCCAGGTGTGAAAGACTTGTTGCATCTTTCCCAAAAAGACTCCTGGCTGTATTAGATCAAAAGGGGGCTTCTACTAAATACTGAGAAAAGGATCTGAATACTTAGGACCATGTGATATTTCAGTTTTTCTTTTTTAATAAATCTGCAACAATGTCAACAATTCTGTGTTTTTCTGTCAGTATGGGGTGCTATGTGTACATTCATGAGGAAGAAGAATGAACTTAAATGATTTTAGCAAATGGCTGCAATATAACAAAGAGTGAAAAATTTAAGGGGGTCTGAATACTTTCCGTACCCACTGTATTCCACCCATTTGCATGTAACACACTCTTACCTAAATATATACAGTAGGTAGTAGAGTTGAGCGGACACCTGGATGTCCGTGTTCGGCGGGTTCGGCCGAACTTGAAAAAAAAGTCCGGGTCCGTGTTCCGGACTTTTGCCGAACTTTTCCCGGACACCGAACCCCATTGAAGTCAATGGGGACCCGAACTTTAGGCACTAAAATGGCTCTAAAACACCAAAGGAAAGGGCTAGAGTGCTGCAAATGGCAGCAAAACGTATTTAAGAGCATGGCAAGTGCTCTGCAAACAAATGTGGATAGGGAAATAACTTAAAACAACAAAAAAAACACAGAAAAATAAAACAATGTTCTTCATCTCTGTAGGACGAGGCCCATATGGAGTAGGAGGGAGATTGAGGTGGTGGTGGATGTGGCGGTGTCATAGGCGTGCGCACAGGGTGTGCCGGGTGTGCCTGGGCACACCCTAATCACCTAGGGCACATTAGCATTATCGCTCTGTTTGCCAGTGAGGAGATGGGAAAGATCTCCCTCGGACCTGCTCTGCTCTATTTCACATTTCCAGCAGGGAGAGTAATGTATCGGGGCCATGTACATGTAGGCAAACACATGCATGTGTATTTAAACTTTGGGGTGCACACCCTAATGCAATAGGCTGCGCACACCTATGGGCGGTGTAGGTGGAAGCGGCGGTGGAGGAGGAGGACGAGGTAGCCAACACTGCTTCTTTTCACAAATTTTAAATGAGGGTACACCCCAAAAGAGTGAGAAAGAGCAAAAATGGAACAATGGGTGGGTAAGGTCGGTATCCATCGCTATTCTGCACAAGGTACGGAAAAGTCCCGTGGGATCCATGCCTGGTTCATTTTAATGAACGTGAGCTTGTCCACATTGTCTCTGGACAGGCGGCTGCGCTTGTCTGTTATAACGCCCCCAGCCGTGCTAAATACCGTTCAGATAATACACTGGCTGCAGGGCACGCCAGCACCTCCAAGGCGTAAAGGGCAAGCTCAGGCCATGAGCCCAATTTGGAGACCCAGAAGTTGAAGGGGGCAGACCCGTCATTCACTACATGTAGGCGTGTGCACACATACTGCTCCACCATGTTGGTAAAATGCTGTCTCCTGCTAAGACGTTCCATATGAGCTGCTGGTGCTGCTGTTTGTTGTGGCGTGCTGACAAAGCTTTTCCACATTTCGGCCATGCTAACCCTGCCTTCTGAGGTGCTGGCGGTGCCCTGGTTGCGTTGGCGACCTCTTCCACCTCCTCCTCCTCTGCCTTGTGCTTCCACTGTGGCCCCGCTGTCAGGTGGGAATGCCAGCAGCATCGCGTCTACCAGCGTGCGCTTGTACTCGCGCATCTTGCGATCGCGCTCCAGTGAGTGAATTAAGGACAGTACGTTGTCCTTGTAACGGGGATCCAGCAGCGTGGCCACCCAGTAATCAGCACAAGTTAGAATGTGGGCAACTCGGCGGTCGTTGTGGAGACACTGCAGCATGTAATCGCTCATGTGTGCCAGGCTGCCCAGAGGCAACGAAAGGCTGTCCTCTGTGGGAGATGTATTGTCCGTGTCCTCTGTATCCCCCCAGCCACGCACCAGTGATGGCCATGAGCTGGCCTGGGTGCCACCCTGCTGTGAACATGGTCTCCATCTCCAGCTCCTCCTCCTCATCCTCCTCATCCTCCAGAACTGTGCCCCTGCTGGACAATTGTGTCCCTGGCGTTTGTGTGTGCAGGAACCCACCCTCGGAGCCCCTTGCGAATGACTGCCCTGAAAGCCTTGGAAATTTTACCTCTTCATCCTCCTCCTCCTCCTCCTCCTCCTCATCCTGTGCCACATCCTCTTCCATCATCGCCCGAATTGTTTTTTCAAGGAGGCATAGAAGTGGGATAGTTAAGCTGAGAACGGCGTCATCGGCACTGGCCATGTTGGTGGAGTACTCAAAACAGCGCAACAAGGCACACAGGTCTCGCATGGAGGCCCAGTTATTGGTGGTGAAGTGGTGCTGTTCCGCAGAGCGACTCACGCGTGCGTGCTGCAGCTGAAACTCCACTATGGCCTGCTGCTGCTCGCACAGTCTTTGCAGCATGTGCAAGGTGGAGTTCCACCTTGTGGGCACGTCACATATGAGGCGGTGAGCGGGAAGGCCGAAGTTACGCTGCAGCGCTGACAAGCGAGCAGCAGCAGGGTGAGAACGCCGAAAGTGCACACAGACGGCCCGCACTTTCTGCAGCAGCTCTGACATATCGGGGTAGTTTTTAAGGAACCTCTGCACTACCAAATTCAGCACATGCGCCAGGCAAGGGATGTGCGTCAAACCGGCTAGGCCCAGAGCTGCTATGAGATTTCGCCCGTTATCGCACACCACCAGGCCGAGCTTGAGGCTCGCTGGCAGCAACCACTCATTTGTCTGCTGTTCCATGCTCCTCCACAACTCCTGCGCGATGTGTGGTTTGTCCCCCAAACAGGCAAGTTGTAAAACTGCCTGCTGTCGTTTACCCCTGGCCGTGCTGAAGTTGGTGGTGAAGGTGTTACGCTGTCCGGATGAGGAGGCGGTAGAGGATGAGGAAGCGGAGTAGGAGGAGTTAGGAACAGGAGGCAAACTGAAGCGCCCTGCAATCCTCGGTGGTGGAAGGACATGCGCCAAATTGCTATCCGCCTCAGGCCCATCCGCCACTGCATTTACCCAGTGTGCCGTTAGGGAGATATAACGCCCCTGACCGTGCTTACTGGTCCACGTATCGGTAGTTAGGTGGACCTTGCCAGAGATGGTGTTGCGCAGTGCACACCTGATTTTTTCCCCCACTTGGTTGTGCAGGGAAGGGATGGCTTGCCTGGAAAAGTAGTGGCGGCTGGGCACGACGTACTGTGGGACAGCCACCGACATAAGGTTTTTAAAACTGTGCGTCTCCACCAGACGGAATGACAGCATTTCAAAGGCCAAGAATTTTGAAATGCTGGCATTCAGGGCCAGGGATCGCGGGTGGGTAGGGGGGTACTTCCTCTTCCTCTCAAGTTTTTGGGAGATGGAAAGCTGAACGCTTCCACGGGACATTGTGGAGATGGTTGGTGACCCAGGTGGTGGTGTTGCTGACAGATCCTCTGTTTGCGGGGTGGCAGGTGCCGGTATCACTACAGATGTGGCTGGAGCGGCCGAGACTGCAGCAGAAGAGGAAGCAGGATGAGCCAGAGACGTTTCTTGGTTTTGAAGGTGTCTACTCCACTGCAGCTCGCTTTGCACTTAGATGCCTGATCATGCAGGTTGTGCTCAGGTTGAGAAGGTTTCTCAGGCTCTGATTGCACAGGGTGCAAACCACTCGTGTCCTGTCATCAGCACATTTTCTAAAGAACTTCCACGCTAGAGAACTCCTTTGAGCTGACTTTGGTGCGCTCGTTCCCTTTCTGCGTTGGGCAGTAGCAGGCGTAGTGTCTAGGGCACGGCCGCTCCGCTTCTGCACCCTGCTCCCTCTTCTGCTGTGCTGGTGGCTCTGTGCGACCACCGCCTCTTCCTCCAAACTACTCAGGTCACCTGCATGACGTTCATTCCATGTGGGGTCGAGGACCTCATCATCCTCCACATCATCTTCCACCCAGTCTTCACCCCTGCCCTCCTTGTTGGTCTCCACAATGCTGAACGCCGCAGCAGTTGGCACCTGCGTTTCGTCATCATCGGAGACGTGCTGCGATGGTCCTTGCATGTACTCATCTTGAGAAATAAGTGGTTGGGCATCGCTGCACTCAATCTCTTCCACTTCTGGGGCAGGGCTAGGTGGATGGCCCTGGGAAACCCTGCTGACAGAGTCATCAAAAAGAAGAAGAGACTGCTGTATGGCTTGGGGCTCAGACTGCTTGCCTGATTTGCAAGGGGGTGAGGTGAAAGACGGTTGGACATTGGCTGCAGGTGCCAACTCTGACCTTTCTGCAGTAGACTGGGTGGGAGACAATGTGAAGGAACTGGAGGCACTGTCAGCAGCAAACCAATCTACTATCGCCTCCACTTGTTCTGGCCTCATCACTTCTAGAGGCGTATGATGCCCTACCAAATACTGATGCAGGTTTTGTCGCCTACTCACACTTGAGGAAGGTGTTTCACTTGTGCATGTAGCTGGCACAGATCGACCACGTCCTCTCCTTGCAACAGGAGCTCTACCAGCATCACCACGACCCAGGCCATGGCCCCTATTTGACGGTCTCCTCATATTTCTGTAATTTAAGATCTTGCCCTAGAAAGGTGTTTATTGAATAGCGGAACAAAACAACAACAGTATCGCACGGGTGTATCTCACAGTCAAATATGCAAACTATGCTGCAATTTAATGTTTTTTACCCCAAAAGGGTGTATATTGAATAGCGGAATAGGATAAAAAACGGTGTATCTCACACGTACAAACACAGACTAGGCCCGATTAAATTTTTTTGTACCCTAAAGGGAGGATGAGGAAGAGGAGTAGGAGGAGTTGGGAACAGGAGGCAAAGTAAAGCGCCCTGCAATCCTTGGCGGGGGAAGGAGATGCGCCAAACTAATTTAAAAGGTGTATCTCACACGTACCGATACAGACTATGCCGTAATTTAATTTTTTACACTCCAAAAGGGTGTATATTGAATAGCGGAATAGGAAACCTTTTATAATACGGTGTATCTCACACGTAAAAACACAGACTAGGCCCCGCCGATTACAATTTTTTGTACCCTAAAGGCAGGATGAGGAAGAGCAGTAGGAGGAGTTGGGAACAGGAGGCAAACTGAAGCGCCCTGCAATCCTCGGCGGTAGAAGGAGATACGCCAAACAAATTTCAAAAGGTGTATCTCACATGTACCGATACAGACTATCCCGCAATTTAATTTTTTACACTCAAAGAGGGTGTATATTGAATAGCGGAATAGGACAAATTTTACAAAACGGTGTATCTCACACGTACAAACACAAACTAGGCCCCGATTACAATTTTTTCTACCCTAAAGGCAGGATGAGGAGTAGGAGGAGTTCGGAACAGGCAGGAAGCAGACTGAAGCACACTCAAATCCTCGGCAGTATGAGATGCACCCAAAAAATTGGAAAGGTGTATCTCACACGTACCGACACAGACTATCCCGCACTTTAATTGATCCCAAAGGTTTTTATTGAATAGCGGAATAGGAAATATGATCAAAAAAACTGTATGTATATCACACGTACAGAAGCACACTAGGCCCCAATTACTATTGTTTGTACCCCTAATGGCAGGATGAGGAGTAGGAGGAGTATGGAACAGGCAGCACCCTCAAATCTTCAGAAATATGAGATGAACCCCAAAAACTTGGAAAGGTGGATCTCACACATACCAACACAGACTATCCCCCAATTTAATTGATCCCTAAAGGTTTTTATTGAATAGCGGAATAGGAAATATGATCAAAAAAAGTGTATGTATATCACACGTACAGAAGCACACTAGGCCCCAATTACTATTGTTTGTACCCCTAAAAGCAGGATGAGGAGTAGGAGGAGTATGGAACAGGCAGCACCCTCAGATCTTCAGAAGTATGAGATGAACCCCAAAAACTTGGAAAGGTGGATCTCACACATACCGACACAGACTATCCCGCAATTTAATTGATCCCCAAAGGTTTTTATTGAATAGCGGAATAGGAAATATGATCAAAAAAAGTGTATGTATCTCACAAGTACAGAAGCACACTAGGCCCCAATTACTATTGTTTGTACCCCTAAAGGCAGGATGAGGAGTAGGAGGAGTATGGAACAGGCAGCACCCTCAAATCTTCAGAAGTATGAGATGAACCCCAAAAACTTGGAAAGGTGGATCTCACACGTACCAACACAGACTATCCCCCAATTTAACTGATCCCCAAAGGTTTTTGATTAAATAGCGGAATAGAAAATATGATCAAAAAAGTGTATGTATATCACACGTACACAACCACACTAGGCCCCAATTACTATTGTTTGTACCCCTAAAAGGCTGGATGAGGAGTAGGGGGAGTATGGAACAGGCAGCACCCTCAAATCTTCAGAAGTATGAGATGAACCCCAAAAACTTGGAAAGGTGGATCTCACACGTACCAACACAGACTATCCCCCAATTTAACTGATCCCCAAAGGTTTTTGATTAAATAGCGGAATAGAAAATATGATCAAAAAAAGTGTATGTATATCACACGTACACAACCACACTAGGCCCCAATTACTATTGTTTGTACCCCTAAAAGGCTGGATGAGGAGTAGGGGGAGTATGGAACAGGCAGCACCCTCAAATCTTCAGAAGTATGAGATGAACCCCAAAAACTTGGAAAGGTGGATCTCACACGTACCAACACAGACTATCCCCCAATTTAACTGATCCCCAAAGGTTTTTGATTAAATAGCGGAATAGAAAATATGATCAAAAAAAGTGTATGTATATCACACCTACACAACCACACTAGGCCCCAATTACTATTGTTTGTACCCCTAAAAGGCTGGATGAGGAGTAGGGGGAGTATGGAACAGGCAGCACCCTCAAATTTTCAGAAGTATGAGATGAACCCCAAAAACTTGGAAAGGTGGATCTCACACGTACCAACACAGACTATCCCCCAATTTAACTGATCCCCAAAGGTTTTTGATTAAATAGCGGAATAGAAAATATGATCATAAAAAGTGTATGTATATCACACGTACACAGCCACACTAGGCCCCAATTACTATTGTTTGTACCCCTAAAAGGCTGGATGAGGAGTAGGGGGAGTATGGAACAGGCAGCACCCTCAAATCTTCAGAAGTATGAGATGAACCCCAAAAACTTGGAAAGGTGGATCTCACATGTACCAACACAGACTATCCCCCAATTTAACTGATCCCCAAAGGTTTTTGATTAAATAGCGGAATAGAAAATATGATCAAAAAAAGTGTATGTATATCACACGTACACAACCACACTAGGCCCCAATTACTATTGTTTGTACCCCTAAAAGGCTGGATGAGGAGTAGGGGGAGTATGGAACAGGCAGCACCCTCAAATCTTCAGAAGTATGAGATGAACCCCAAAAACCCAAAATATCATTCAGCTCTGCTGCAGGCCACAACTTAATTTTTTTTAACCCAAGGCTGTATATTGAATAGTGGAATAGAAAAAAAGTGTATGATTTTTGAAACCTCTCAATATTAGCACATGTGAACTGAACACAGCAGTGTATGATCAGTCACTCAGCACAGCACAGCTGAAGGAAAAATGCTGCATACAGTGCCTGATAGAAAAATACTTTTCTCCCTCCTCCTCAGTGGGCAAAAAAGATTGTGTTCACTGCACCACAAAAAGGTTTTGTTCACTGTACCCCAAAAAGATTGTGTTCACTGCACCCCAAAAAGATTGTGTTCACTGCACCCCAAAAAGATTGTGTTCACTGTACCCCAAAAAGATTGCGTTCACTGCACCCCAAAAATATTGTGTTCACTGCACCCCAAAAAGATTGTGTTCACTGCAGCCCACACACAGCAAAATGGATGTGGACCACTGACACCTGCCTATCTCCTATCCCACACCACACAGCAATATCGATTGTAGTTTGTAGAACACACTTTCCCTAAAAATCAGCAGACTCTATCCCTAACAGGATTGATAAGATCGTAGATCGGGTGACTGAAAACCCCACCCCACACAGCAATATCGATTGTAGTTTATAGAACACACTTTCCCTAAAAATCAGCAGACTCTCTCCCTAACAGGATTGATAAGATCGTAGATCGGGTGACTGCAAACCCCACCCCACACAGCAATATCGATTGTAGTTTGTAGAACACACTTTCCCTAAAAATCAGCAGACTCTATCCCTAACAGGATTTATAAGATCGTAGATCGGGTAACTGCAAACCCCACCCCACACAGCAATGTTGATTGTAGTTTGTAGAACGCACTGTCCCTAAAATCAGCAGACTCTCTCCCTAAAATGCCTACAACTCGCCCTGCCTAACACACTCCGACCTGTCCCTCAATTCTATCCGGACACAAATGTTTTTTTTTTCCTGTCTGTCCCTAATCAGCAGCCAGCACGTTGATGTGTGCTCTCTCCCTGATCTAAACAGCAGAATGACGCCGCAGCGGCGCTGCCTCGAACTTATAAAGACTTGGTCACATGCTTCAGACATCACAGCTACTGATACATTTGCAGGCATGGCTGGGATGGCTTAGGCACACCAGTTAAACGCTTGTTGATTGGCTGTTGAAAGCCCGCCATGAAAAGCGCGCCAAAGCATGCAAAACCCGGAAATAAAACGACCGAACACGGATTTTTACCCGAATATACAGTAAAGTGTTCGTGTCCGTGTTCGGGTAAAAAAAATCCAATTATTCGGTACGAACACAAATAATACAGTCCGTGTTCGCTCAACCCTAGTAGGTAGTCAAAGTAGAAGAATATTTTGAAATTATAACCGAATAAAAAGGAACAATTTCAAATCCATTTAATTTGATTCCATTTAGAAATGCTGGCAAAAGTTCAGTTGTTCATTGTTAATAGTAATAACTGTCACACCAGAGATTTCTTATCTCATGTTAGCCATTCAGTATTATATTACAATAATAAAGCATTTGTCATACACCAAATACTTGACTTGCATTAAATGTTAGATGGTAGCTTATCATAATTAAAATTTTGAATATTCTTTATTTGCTTGTGGCAAAGATTTAAATTGTATTATCCAAAGTTATGCATAGAGATTTTAATGTAAAAAGGCAGGTTAAACAAAGTAAAAATTAGATATCATAAAGCCAAACATACAGTACCTGAAATATTTCTTATAAAAAAGCAAGTATTTATTTGATTTCACCAGAAGAGTTAACAGAATTTAACTTTACTTTTTTATTTCTAGTTATTTATTATGATAGTGCATACAGCAAAGGAAATGTGCAAGGCATAGTTACCCGTAACTGCCCATCAGATTTTAGCTTGTCAGTCAAAAATTATTTCTGGATGATGATATTTAGCTTTGGATTGCTGTAATTTGTGAATGCATTTCTTTTTGATAAATGTGCTTTGATTGATTCCTTTTAACAACTGTGTGCTTGAAAAAATATATGCATTATGGAAACACAGGTGATGTGTCACCACTTTCACAGACAGTCTTCTGGATTGTTAGACCTACAAGAGTTCATTCATACTGCTTCTGCCCAGCCATCTAGTTCACAAGGTGTAAGATACTTCTTTCACCACTTAAGGACTGCCCACCGCATATATATTGCGGCAGGCAGCCCCTCCTGCACGAACCAACGTAGGGGTATGTCGGTCGCGGGAGTGGTGCTGGGGGGGCGAGCGCGCTCCCGCCCCCACACGTCAGTGGGGACTCCTATGCACAGGGCCGGCGGCACCCGCGATCACTCCCCACTGAGAGAGAAGGCGGTTGTAAACGTAGCTGACCGTTCTTCTCTCTGAAATGATCACAGAGGGCCTGTGATCCTTTTTTGTAGGATCACAGGTCTCTGTGATCATTTCAAAAGCCTAACCACACACAGTTAGTAAACACGCCCCTAGGCTTACATTTAACCCTTTGATCACCAACTAGGTTATCCCCTTCCCTGCCAATGTCATTATTAAAGTAACAGTGCATATTTTTAGCACTGATTACTGTAGTAATGTCACTGGTCCCCCCAGAAGTGTAAAAAATGTCAGTTAGGGGTCCGATTTGTCCCCTGCAATGTTGCAGTCCCGCTAAAAATCACAGATCGCCGCCATTACTAGTGAAAAATAAATAAATAAAAATTACATAAATCTTTCCCCTAGTTTGTAGACGTGATAACATTTGCCCAAACCATTAAAAATACACTTATTGCAATTTTTTTTAAACAAAAACATGTAGCAGAATACAAATTGGCCTAAAAGGATGAAAAATGTTGATTGAATCTTTTTGGGAATGTTATATAGCAGAATGTGAAAAATATATATATTTTTTTTTTTTCAGAATTGTCGCTCTTTTTTTGTTTATAGCGCAAAAAATAAAAATCACACAGGTGATCAAATACCACCAAAAGAAAGCTTTATTTGTGGGAAAAAAGGACATCAATTTTATTTCAGTACAGCGTCGCAAGACCGCGCAATTTTCCGTTAAAATAACACAGTGCCGAATCATAAAAAATGGCCTGGTCATTAAGGGGGCAAATCCTTCCCGTCCAGAACTGGTTAAAGGCTAAATTTACCTTTGTGAAAAAAAATTATAAATTCACATATTTTTGCAGGAAAAAGTGTCAATTTCTGTTTTTTCACTGGAACCTGCAGAGCATTTCACCCACGATTAGTGGATCACAGTTGCAATGCAACATTTCTGCACATTCTGCCTATAGGTCTCTGTCCATACCTCTGTATGATGTTCCTGAGCTTAGGCAGTGTGAATGAACTGCACACGCAGTTCATTGATACCACAAGTCAGTCTGCCACAGTGATGGAAGGGAGAGAGGATCCCTCACCCACTCTGGCAGCTGGAGGCCAGTGCATGGGGGCATGTTACACCTTAAATATGGATGTAATAGGTAACATGGTCCTAAAGGTGAACATTATCCTTTAAAAGTTTGTAACTATTAATGATTGAATGTGCTTGGGCTTGATTTGTTTGGCATGGGAGAGCCATCACTAGAGGTAATTATGAAGGATTAAGGGTTTACATTGTATATTTTATTTGTGTCGGTCATAGTGTGTGTATATGAGTCTATACTCTATGCATTGTATTTGTGAGTGAAACTAGGAATCTTTTTCATTTTGTAGTATGTACAATAGTTGGATTGTTGTAAATTACGTAGGCTTTTCAAACCTTATACAAATAAATAATTGTTGTGTTAAAGTTTTCATTCAGTCATAGAACTCTCATTATTAACCAAACTCTTCAAAAATTCTGGCGGATGGCCTCTCACTTCACATCTGCAATGTGCAAATAGGTCAACTTTGTCCTACTGTCCTTGACCTTCCTCAGCATAATGTTACCTTTATGAGTGCAAACTTGTATACTAGATACCACTAGCACTGGGGATCACCCTTTTTGCCCCTTTTCTTCTGCAGCCTCCATTTTAAGCTATGTGCTTTCACATACAGTACCTTTATATAAAGGAACTGTCTGGGTTTATGTACACATTACTTTTCGGAAATCCATGCTATACCTTTCCAAAACTATAACCCGTCAGCTTATATATATAGTTGTAATCCTTACCAAGAGAGCCTCTTTGTATGGTTGATTTTCTGTATCATGTATTCAGTTGAAAGTCTTGTTAACCTATTATACCTGCTTCCTTCACTGAAATAGTAACTCCACTTTTGTGGGGGAAAAAGTCAGCAAATTAAGAAAAAACAATGTAATATAAATAGAAGAGAAATTTCCGCGCTAGATGTGATAGAAAACCAAATGATTGAGAACAATAGTGAGCAGCTGGCACAAAATCAACTAACAGTGATTCAAAAAATACAATAAAAACCAAAAAGTGCAGCGCTGAAATCAGTATACAATTATATAGCTCATAAGAAGTCTTTCTTATGACATAACGTCGGCGATCCCAGACGTAAACGTCCACACGCCCCCCAACGAAGCCGGCTGTTTATCCATATGCTGATCTGGAGACTTGCGGGACGCCGCGGTTAGATCCATGACCGGCACATACTACATGCCTGTTTTTGTCTTTTAAATTGTAAGTCGTTTTTTTAATAAATTTACCTATTGGTTTACGGGATTACGCTATGGGCCTCTGTTTCTTTCTTCATATGGCTTTACGTTCAATGGAGTATATGAGAAGTTCCAAGTGTGCCACATACTAATGTGATCGGTTTAACAACACACCGGAAACGGCTTTCGGCTTTTGGAGTCTTTGGAAGCACCTGAGCTTGATATCAGTTGACCTACTGGTTTATTACTAGCTGGGAGAGGCTGTCTCATTAAATTGAGCAGCCACGGAATTTCGGTAAGTTGCTTGTTATACCTGAGCACAAGGGTGTCCCCTTCCTACACTTTTCCCTGGTGTCACTGGAAGAAAATTATTTTGCACGTGGATTCACATCTCTGCACTTAATATTGGGACTATTCATTTGGACACTATCCCCTCTCCTTTTTTTGTTTTTTTTGTTTTCTTTATATGAGCTTTTCAGCTATATAATTGTATACTGATTTCAGCGCTGCACTTTTTGGTTTTTATTGTAAGAAAAAACAATGTAGCGTATACAATTGCGCCACAATCATATTGTACCGGTAATTGAATGTTATTAAAAATTACCTTTTCTTTTCATCTTCAGCTGTTGTCATTTTCTAAAAATGCAATGCAATATAACTACATGGAGCTAATCTGTACACAGAATGTGTACTGACCACACCCCAGAAAAATAATTTCCTGCTTGTGTGATGGGTTCAATTTTCCCAGAAGTCTGCCTAGGATACAAGTCAGATTTCTGGCATCCCCTACAACAAAAATGTCATTTTTGGTGAGATACTCCCAATAGGAACACGTCCAAAGGGATGCAGGCCCAGCAGCTTTCCTTATTAGAGCCCTGCAGCTGCACAGCTGAAAGATAATTATGAAACCACTCTCATTTGACCCACTCAGCACAGAGGCACAAAGGAAAAAACAGTGATTTCTTCAGAATAACAAAAGGTAGGAATCTGCAACATTTGTTATAATCCTTGCACTGTACATAGAGGGGAATTTTTTTTTTTTCTCATCAAAAGTGGAGTTACGCTTTAACTACTCTATTGATTTCATATGTCTCTAGCTATGGTAACTCCATTTTATTAGGGAAGACATAGGTATGAGATATGTGCAATCTATGGCTGAGACCTATGGCTTGGAACCCCCGCATTGGGGAGACTTGTCACTCATCCTTCTATAAGCTTCAACATCTTCTTTATTTATGGATTCTATGGAGCCTTTTACTAAATCTACTACACAAGGCACTCCCCACAACCATTGTATTTTGCACATTGTTATCATATTCTATATATGTTATAAGCCTTTTAATATGGTCTTAACATATAGCCTGTTACTATGGAACTCAATAAAATATTCTGAAGGTCCTATTCCACACCACACAGCTCCATCTTCCATTGCTTCACCTTTTATTGACATCTGTCCTCACCTGGGTGAGGAGTTCATGTTTTATATATATATATATATAAATAATCTTTTATTTTCAGCTTTCATGAATTCAGACCACAAGTGGGTGCAGACCAGGGTATAGTCATGAGTAAATAATTCTACTGTATAATAGTAAAAGGCATGAGGTGTGAAAGTACACTTGGCATACAGTAGTTAAATAATTTGTGATATATCCATCAAGCATAGTGACATGTTGATCAGATAGATCAAAAATTCAGAGAGCAAGATGTCATATAGGGGAGTTATAATCTCCTGTTTCCCCCACAAAACTAAACACAATATAACAATTAAAAAAAAACAGAAAATTAAGGAAAGAAAGGTGGGGATAAGGGAGATGGTATGGTCTAGAGGCAGCAAATGAGATGGAGCTAAAGAATTTGATTCCATTAATCATACAGTTGGAGTTCCACTAAGGCAATTCAATATGACAGCCTAATAGAGTCATACATATTACATTACTTGTGCTGGAGGTAAGATATTGTGAGAAGAAGTTTCAAAACAGGGATCAAGGCTGCGAGACAGCGGGTAAGTTTGGCTTCTAGGAGAAAAAGATTTGGGCTGTGGCAACTGGCTGGAGCAGTGGCCTATGGAGTCACACTTGGAAAAACTGTCATGATCAGGAACCCGAATAGGACTGTAATAAAGGCACGTGACTGGTACTGACCACACAAGAGTTACAAATGGGCAACTGGTCAGCAGTTTCAATGCATTTTTGGTTGCAGGTCTTGGACCAGGACCTAATCCCTCCTGTAGCCCAATCTATGTGCGGATTATGAAGTTTAAGCCAGGAATACCCTAAGATAAGGGGATAAGCAGGAGATGTTTTCAAGTAGAAGCTCATTTTCTCCCTTTGAAATTCCTCAATGGTCAGAGTAATAAGTACAGTGCACAAGGTTACCAGGCCCATGGACAAGGGAGAGTTATCAACAGCTAAGACTGAAAAGGGTCTGTGAACCTTAGTCACAGGAATCTGTAGACGTGTGCTAGGTCCCTATCGATCAAATTGCTAGCAGCACCAGAATCTATGAAAGCTGAGAGGTGATGAGAAAACTTGGCAGACCTAAGTTGTGCAGAAACAAATAGTGTATCTCTGAGGGAAACTGACACAGTATAGTCTATAGAAGTAAACCCCACCCTAACTAGACTCTTAGCGTTTCTCCGCTTTTTAGGACAGCAGGTGACAAAGTGGCTGTGTTTGCCACAGTATAAGCAGAGTACCTGGGATCTTCTTCTATCCTATCCCCAGAGGATAAATGGGTAGCACCAATTTGCATGGGCTCATCCTCCAGGGGAGGCTGAGATGGCTCAGGAAGGGTTGATGTAGAAGAAGAAGTAGGAGGCATTCTGGGGGGCAAAGAAACAAACCTATCTGTATGCCTTTCTCGTAAATGCCTGTCTATACGGATAGCTACTTGCACAGCTTTATTCATTGACTTTAGTTCAGGGAAGTGTAATAAGGAGTCTTTGATGGAGTCTGATAAGCCTAACCTGAAATGGCTTTTTAGAGCAGGGTTATTCCACCCTGAGTCAGGAACCCAGCGGCGGAAATCAGAACAGTATTGTTCAGTGGTGCGCTTACCCTGACGTAATGGCCTAAGGTTAGTTTCAGCTGAGTGGGCATGGTCAGGATCAACATAGAGTAAACCTAAGGCCTTGAAGATGGCTTTAACTTACCCTCTGGCTGGGTCATCTGCGAGGAGACTAAAAGCCCAATACTGGGGATCCTCCTGCAACCATGAAATAATCAGGGTTATCTGCTGTGCTTCAGAACTGGAAGAGTGTGACTTAAGCTTAAAGAATAGCATACAACTATTTTTAAAGTTGGAAAACACATGGGGTTCACTAGAAAACAGTCAGGCATGTTAACCTTGGGCACTGGCTCCTGTGTTACTGCTGAAGGTGCGTTTACACGCAAAGATAGTTCCTGGACTTGGTGTGTCAGTTTGCAAAATTTCCTCAGCAAATAAACGAGTCCATCTTTACAGAAAAAGTTTTTCTTTTTGTTAAAGGCTTGTGATAATGTCAGGTCTACCCTAACCCAGGTGGTCAGACGCTATAGCTATCTACTGTGTTCTTTACCTATAGCAGCCCCTTTTCCCATAAGGCAAGCAGGCCTAACCGTACTCGGTTGCCCCCAGGTCTTATACACAATGCTATAGTGCCTGCCCCCCATGCCAGGGCAGGCGCAAACTAAGCAAAGCAAATAGGTACTTACGGTTAGCAGACAGGCAGATTGGTTCTATGACAGTCCAGGTAAAAGGCAGGCTGAGTTCAGGGAATAGTCCAATATCCGAGCCAAGGTCATACACAGGGAAATCCAAACTAGCAGGGCAAGGCAGACAGACAGGGAGGCTTGATTGGGAACTATACATGTATCACTCTCTATCACAAGCATGCGAGTGAGTGTTTGGCTTTCTTATAACAGGTTTGGTTTCCACCGAGAGACTGGCAACATTAATCACCTTGCAGGTGGACAGACAGACAAGGAGAATGCCATAGCCAAAACCCCCATGCTGGAATGAGGAGCAGGAGCACTAGATGCCCCTGACAATTATAGATTTTAAAGTCTACATTCAACAGAGACATTGGCCTTTAGCTTGAACATTGGACAAGATCCTTCTACATGTTGTTGGAGTTCAGCGATGGCCTTCTGGGTGAAAGAATGGCTGCTGTTGCAGCCCAAGCAGCAAAGTTGCAGACTCCACCAGCTGCAACTGGACTAGCTGTAAAGCCATAATTGTTTCCAAGCTAGTTTGGATATGCTAGGCATGGGGATTATTGGCTGAATATTGTATGCAACAGCAGCTTGGTAAGAGACACCTGTCTGGTCAAGGATGCTGATGGAGATGTCTGGATTGGGTTGGGGGACTTAGGGCGAGATTGAAGCCCATGATTATCCCTACTCTGTTTGGCAGCATCCTGACCCTCTTCTCTGCTTAATGTGCTAGAGGTAGGCCTCTAACACACCTTGTCAAACTTCCATTCCTATTGCTGGAGGACGCAGATGTTACAGATGAGGCAGATGGAGATTCTTGTGAAGTGGGGGGACAGGTGGAAATGGGGAGATGTGCAGGTCGTTTGCTGGCCTGCATCCATGGAACAGTGCTATCTGGTGTAATAAGGAGGCTGCTCCAGCCATAACTCTGCAAGCTTCTCCTGGAAGACATTTTGCTATGCTGAGGTTGTACTTCTCCCTAACTTTTCTCCTCTACAATCTCAGGCACCCATCTAAGGTCTGCCACTTTATCATCCCCACCCTCCTTATAATTTGAGTCCACTTAGCAAAAAACTGCAGCTGCAGAAAAATCTATGGGCATGTGGTGCTTTGGTGCACTAATCTGTAATGCATTAGCATACAATGATATGCTGCTATCAATTGTCAGTTTTGCACGTATCACTAAAAGCTTAATGTTGGGACTTGGATCACCTGTTGGTGGCACTGTTGCTCCCAAAGTCAAATGGTGCAGTTCTGATGGCCACCAGTGGGTATCTCCCAGCGGTCAGCTGATCTTAGTAACTAGGCTCCACCTGATACTGGCTGCAGGGAAGGTAAAAAATCCCTCCCTTAGTTAGCTATGCTTCAGTGTTTGGCCTGCCAGCCATATTCCCGCTTGCTGAAACCTGCCCTTTCTTGTACCTTGTATCCAGACCAGTACCCTGTATCCTGTTACCTCTATATCTGTTCCCCTTGTTCCCAGTCCCAGTCTTGATCATGCCCTGGGTATGTCACCTTTCCTCCATTTTTATATAGTGCATATAGTTAGGTACTTGATTTGGTTTGCTTCACTGTCACATTTTTCACATTTTTTCACCTTTGCTTTGCTTATGATCTATTGGTGTTGGATTTGTGTTGTGTGAATACATAAAACAGTTTCCTAAGTGCAGCTACACAGATCTGGTCATCCCTGCTGCTGGATACCCTCACACTCAAGCTGCTGCTGTCAGGAAGTTAGTGTTTCCTCACTGATGTAATAATAGAATTACCAATGAATGTGTCCATAGTTAGATCAGGGGTAGAGAATAGGCATGCTTCTCCCCAATACAAAAGAACCAATGTATGCTCTTTATTTGCTTAGTTATTGTTCAGTATCATTCATATTTCACATTAATTTAGATTTATTTATAGAAAAAAATATTCGACTGTAGATTACCTTTACATTTGCTTGCACTGTACATGTAGCCAGCATTCCATTAGTAATGTGTAACTCCAAATGTCTGCAGGTATCTTTAGTTCCTTTGAAGAGCACCCCAGGAGCCCCAAAACCTGCAGTACTGGGATAAGCAAGCACCAGCTTTAGCATGGTAGGATGTGAAACCTCCAACCTCCTAGTTAAAGTTGATAGTTGGAAATCATAATCCCAGAGTTTTGGGGGTTAATGAACATTCTTCAAAGAAGCCAAAATTTACACGCAGCGGGAGCTTTATACTGTGGAAATGTAGTGTGACATTACTCAAGGTATACATTTTATATTTGGTAGTTGATTTGTTAAGGAAATGCTTTATTCCGATTGTGTGGCATTAGGATGCAAAGCAGTTTTTTTCACATTCTACAATGAATTAATCTGGCTATATATATGCCTGTATTCATGTGAATCTGCCACATAAAATTGTATGCACAGTTAGGCTACCATGCAAGGGTAATGGATAATAATAATGAAAACTTTGTTAAATCAACTATCAGCAGGGAATGTTATCCATAAATTGGGCACTGGAGCATTAATCATATTATTAGCAACAGACCTAATTTGCAAATACTTATTACATGGTTTCATCCCTGCTATTAGAAGGTCTATCACATTGCTACTGGGTTGCTGCAAAGGATGGTGTTTTATCTATGGCAGAAAAGAAATTGGCTTTAGAAATTATTTTATAATATATGGCACCTTAGAGAGCTTTTAAACAGACAATACTTGTGCAGACATACATTTTGTAGCTGAATTTGATATACCTATCTTTTTACCTACTATGGCTTTATTTCATTGATTTATTAGAAATAACTTTTTGTAATAATGTCCTATACGGTTCAACAACCTCTGCTGTCTGCACACTGAAGGCAGTTAGATATGGAATACAATATAATACAAAATTCAGACAAGCAATGGCTATAAACTACATTTTCAAAGGTGTGGTAGTATCCTAAAATATAAATGTATTGGTTGGGAAAGCCAGACCCAAAACCTAGCTATTTCTCAAATATCTATATATAAGTATAGATTATATATTTATATATAAGTTTTTTCCAATTATTTTCAATATTTTTTAAGGACTCTTCAATTCAATGAAAACTGCAAACTTTTTGTATGTCTCTTTCGCCTGTTTATAGTTTTCTGTGTTCATTAACCCTTTCACAACCAAGATTTTTTTTTCTTCAAAATTGAAAATTGTATATATCATGCAGTCTTTAAAAAGCTTTAAAGAAAATCTATAGACACAGCATACACTTTCAGAATTGTAACAGCAATACAACCAATAGGTGTTTTTGACAATCCAATATTAGCTTATTGTTAATATCTCATTTCATGTTGTAAGTGCTGTCTGTATGCTGGCCATCTCTTTGCACAACTTCCTGAATTCCCTGTATGCTTTGCGTCATCTCCCTTACTTAGTACTACTGAGTTTACTTTTAATTACCAAAGATTAAGCATCCCATGGTACCTTGCTGCCTGCAAGTAGGGATTCCTGTACTGACTGTGCTTCCTAAAAATCTTCCTCTCTGTACTTCTGTAGCTCAGAAGGCAGTCTCTGTGAAATTTATGACACAGCAATGCATATTCACAGGGCATTTAAGG
Organism: Pelophylax lessonae; assembly: GCF_965119305.1. Taxonomy (NCBI): domain Eukaryota; kingdom Metazoa; phylum Chordata; class Amphibia; order Anura; family Ranidae; genus Pelophylax; species Pelophylax lessonae. The sequence goes on along the minus strand of NC_138768.1, from coordinate 382,974,804 downwards.
CGTAAATGTGTGATATTCTATAAAAAGTACATTTTCAAACCCCAAGATCATTCACATTTATAGAATTAGGCAAAAAAAATTAAGTGTGGAAATGAATTTATATTGTACATTTTGACCATATGTGTACTTTAACCGGTTGCCGACCGCCGGAAGTACATATACTGCGGCGGTCAGCCCTGGCCAGGCAAAGTGACGTATGGGTACGTCACTAGCCTGGGAGCCAATAGCGGTCGGGTGCGCTCCCGCCTCAGCTCGTTCACGGACACCTCCGTGCGTGTGACTGGCGGACCCGATGTCCGCCGGTCACTCGCAATCGTCCACTGTGAAGTGAGAAAGGCAGGCGGCTAATGTAAACAAAGCCACCTGTCATTCTCCCCTGTGTAAAAGCACTGATCTAACGGTCCTGCTATGTAGGACCGTTGATCTGTGCTGTTACACACACAGCCACATCCCTGCACAGTTAGAAGCACGCTCCTAGGGACACACTTAACCCCTCCCTCTCCAATAAAGTTAACCCCTTCCCTGCCAGTGTATTTTTTTACAGTAACAGTGCATATGTATAGCACTGATTACTGTAGTAATGTCACTGGTACCCCCAAAAGTGTCAAAAATGGCAGTCAAGGGTCCGATCTGTCCGCCGCAATGTCGCAGTCCCGCAAAAAAATCGCAAGAAAATCGCAAAAAAATGACAAAAATCTTTCCCTTAGTTAGTAAACGCAATTACTTTTGCGCAAACCAATCAAAATACGCTTATTGCGATTTCTTTACCGAAAATATGTAGCAGAAAACAAATTGGCCTAAAATGATAAAAAATTTAGATTTTTACATTTTTTTGGGGGGGAATTTCATATAAAAAAAATTTGAAAAATATTGTTATTTTTTCAAAATTGTCGCCCTTTTTTTGTTTATAGCGCAAAAAGTAAAAATCTAACAGGTGATCAAATACCACCAAAAGAAAGCTCTATTTGTGGAAAAAAAAAAATACGTTTGGGTACGGCGTTGCATGACTGCGCAATTGTCAGTTAAAGTCGCACAGTACCGAATCGCAAAAAGTGGCCCAGACGTAAGACAGCAAAATCCTCCGGTGGTAAAGTGGTTAAGACAGCAGTCTTTGTTTTCTGTGTCCTTCGGTTTATTACCCATTGATTCTGATAGTCTGCTAGTTTTCAACTTTCTTTAACAGATCAAGCTACCCAGCAAAGGGGCATTTAGAAGGTTGAGACAAACCAGTATACAATGGCAGGATTTTTTACAATAGCCATTTTTTAACCATTTACTTAAAAATGTCATCTAAATTTACTAGTACAGCTAACACTATCCTCTCCATGGGTTAGCATGGGGGAGTGAATGTAGCCACCTTAACTACTTTACCTCCGCTCACTTTGCTGCTACTGCAGCAAAGTGGCTCGTTCCCGTCCAGCGACATAGACCTACGTCGCTGGACTCCGCCCCTTGTGGGCGGCGCACGCGCGGCGCCGGAGGCTCGCTCCCGCTGTTTTCAGTCACAGCGGGAGTCGGGCCAGGGGAGGAGCGGGGGCGATCGCCGCTGCTCTTACCCGATCGTCGGGGATCGAGTCTGGAGATCCGCCCGCTGTGTGTAAACACAGCGGGCGGATCTCTGAAGTGACAGGCAGGGTCAGATTGCAGGGTTCAGCATAGCTGAACCCTGGATCTGTCCTTGTGTCACTCAGTCACCTCCCCCCCCACACGTCAGTAAGCACCAGGCATACATTAACCCCTCCCTCTCCAATAAAATTAACCCCTTCCCTGCCAGTGTCATTCTTACAGTAACAGTGCATATATATAGCACTGATTACTGCAGTAATGTCACTGGTACCCCCAAAAGTGTCAAAAATGTCAGTCAAGGGTCCGATCTGTCCGCCGCAATGTCGCAGTCCCGCAAAAAAATCGCAGATCGCCGCCATTACGCGTTAAAAAAAAAACACCAAAAATGACAGAAATCTTTCCCTTTGTTAGTAAACGCAATAACTTTTGCGCAAGCCAATCAAAATACGCTTATTGTGATTTTTTTTTACCAAACATAGGTAGCAGAAAACAAATTGGCCAAAAATTTAAAAAAATTTTGATTTTTACATTTTTTTGGGGGGGAATTTCATATAAAAAAATGTGAAAAATATTGTTATTTTTTCAAAATAAATGCTCTTTTTTGTTTATAGCGCAAAAAGTAAAAATCGCACAGGTGATCAAATACCACCAAAAGAAAGCTCTGTTTGTGGGAAAAAAAGGACGTAAATTTTGTTTGGGTACAGCGTCGCACGTCCGCGCAATTGTCAGTTAAAATCGCACAGCGCCGAATCGCAAAAAGTGGCCTGGACGTAAGCCAGCAAAATCCTCCGGTGGTAAAGTGGTTAAGCAAGAAGCATATTGCTTTCTGTATCACCAGGTGAAAATAAAGGAAAAAAGTCTCAAAAAGAAAACTTATGCAGCCATCACATCCAAGGATTGGTATACTACAATTTCATTTTTGGAATTTCATTTTAAGCCTAAATGTCCAGACCAACTTTAGTGCAACAGTAAGTATTAGTTAACTTGACAATAATTTGTGTGTTAAGCAGCAGGTGTGAAAACTAGGAAAATGAATACATGTGCAAATTGGATCATGCTTTGCTGGGGCTTTTCGCCTTCCTCTAGATCAGTGGTTCTCAAATCCTGTCCTCAGGACCCACTAACAGGCCAGATTTTAAATATTTCCTTGGGGAGATGCAGATTAGAATACTGAAACCACTGAGCAGCAAATTATATCACCTGTGATGTATTTCAGTTATCTTGAAAACCTGACCTATTAGTGGGTCCTAAGGATGGGAGTTGAGAACCACTGCTCTAGATCAGCTTTGGGTATAGTATTTTAAATATGGGAATGTATGATTGTTTTTTGTTTTTTTTCGTTGAACTAGATGTGTCTTTTTTCAACCTAACTATGTAACTATGCATTCCTAGTTCTCTGCTGCAAGGTTAATTGCAGTTTTGACTGTAAGAGGAATTTGGACTTAAAACTGCATATTGTGGACATGAAGGGGTTAAATACATTTTCTATCTGTTCGTCCTGATACAGATTCTGCAATAATTAGTTACCAGTTCTGGGTCTTATACAAATCATTTCAGCTATATATTCACACCTTAAACTGGTACTCTGTTTTAATAAATACCTTGCACTTTTTGTTATAAACTGATAAAAGGAAAATACAGGTGCAAGTTGTTAGTTCACAGCTGCAACATAGATTAAAGATCTCACAGCATAAATAATTGTGCCTGAGAATGTAAATCTACAGTCTGCAGATGTCAGACAGTTAAAGGAAAAGCTCAACCAAGAGTGATATTTTAGGTACAGCTGTAGTCTGCACAGGCAAAGCACAGGTTCCCTATATATCTTTTGTTATGGAGTATGTTTAGATACTATACATTTCTATAAATATGAACATATTTTACATATACAGTAGATAATAATGATATCTATTACAATATAGTCCCATTTTCAAGTCCAGATGAGCCTTTTAGTGACACAATGTGCTTATTGAGAGTCTGGGATTGTCCTTCTGCTCATCTGGTCTCCATGACCACACGCTCTTGATCTCAACATTTCCTAATGCAGTCAAGACAGAACAGATTTAGCTTTCCTTTGTTATACAGAAAACTTAGCAAACATTATAGTATGACTTGTTTTCCACAATGGAAAACTTTAGGTTGAGAAACTGGGAAAGGTTTTGTTGCAAGCTGATCATTTATTTTTGACATAGAATGAGGTGTGGCAAGATCAATAGTTAAGTGACTTATTAGGAATGCACTGGTGGAGAGAATCCATGTTGAGACTGGGATCACACAGCCACAGAAATTGGAGGAGCAGAAATAAATCCATGTGGCCACTTAAGCCCCATTGGGTGAATGCTTAGGAAGACCAGAGGTGAAGTGCTAAATGGTTCTATGTACCACTTTCTCTGTTTACAGAGTAAATTAGGTTTACAGTCAGACCATGGTTAGAAAAAACGGACTCACACAAATTAATACACTTTTTCCTACTTATGAGAAATGTCACAGGGGGTCAGGGGTGTCCCTAAACTTTCATAACTGAGACATATTATTAGAAAATACCTTATAAATACTTTCAATGCTGGGGAAAGAATGTTATGTTAAAAATAGTACTGTTCCTACTGTTTTGTTTGAGGCTGTCATGTAAGATAATGACCTGTATGGGGCTTTGAGGATAGACAACCCTTTCATAGATTGCCATGCAAGATTGCCCCATCAGCAAGAGATTGATCTGAGGAGAAAAACAAGGTGGAGTATAATTAGCCTGTCTATTTTTTCAAACATTTTAGTGGTTACATAGTTCCATAGTTCCATAGTTAGTGAGGTTGAAAAAAGACATCAGTCCATCCAGTTCAACCTATGATGTGTGTGTGTGTGTTTGAAGTTAACCATACATTGTATACCACTGTATGCTGTGGTCTTTAAGGTGACTGTCTAATAATTTTTTGAAACTAGCGATGCTCCCTGCTGATACCACTGCTTGTGGAAGAGAGTTCCACATCCCCACTGCTCTGACAGTAAATAATCCCCTACGTATTTTAAGGTTAAACCGTTTTTCCTCTAGTTTTAGTGAGTGGCCACGTGTCTTATTGTAGTCCCTTTCTCTGAAAAGTTTGTTCCTTATGCTAGGGTCACCAGTACAGTATTTGTACATTGATATCATATCCCCTCTCAAGTGTCTCTTCTCCAGAGAGAATAAGTTCAATGCTTGCAGTCTTTCCTCATACCTTAGATCCTCCATTCCCCTAATTATTTTTGTTTCCCTTCTCTGGACTCTCTCCGGTTCCAGCACATCCTTCCTGAGGACCGGTGCCCAGAACTGGATGGCATACTCCAGGTGTGGCCAGACCAGAGTCTTGTAGAATGGGAGAATAATCTCTTTATTTCTGGGGTGAATCCCCTTTTTTATACATGCCAGTATTCTATTGGCTTTGCTTGCAGCGGCTTGGCATTGCATGTCCACTAGGACCCCCAGGTCCTTTTTTATATTAGATTCACCCAGAGGTCCCCCCCCCCCCTAGTGAGTAGCTTGTGTTCGTGTTTCTGACGCCCAAGTGCATTATCATGGTTTGGTGGTTACTCCCCATCCAGGGAGGGTGTATGCTCTAGGATCGGACGCTGTGTAAGGGTTACTTCTTCGGCCCTACTAGGCATTTTTGAGTGCATATACCTGTTATATATATGAGTACTCCATTTTATGAAAGTATATTCTATTGGCATACCAGTTGATGTGCTTTATGCCAATTCTTGCTGGTCTATATCGCTTGGTTGCATATCTATCTTTAACAACCATCAACATTGATGATTCCGATCCTTCATACACCTTCCCTGTTGGCTACTTACTAAGCCTTTTATTTACATCGTCATTGCCTATTGAATTATACAGAATACTGATCCATTAGCTTCCAGAGGAAGCATAAGGCGAAACATGTCAAGCAATGTGGCTCAACGGAACTGTACGATCTACTGCTAATATACATCGCTCGATCTTTCCGGGAAGACAGTTCCATTCCCTGTCACCTGCGGCTATGATCGTCTCGATGTGAAGTATTATTACTGATATAATATACTGTGATTGTATAACTGTCCAGCATTACCAACAGTGTAACCACCAATTTGTCAACTTTTTATTTTATATTTCCCGTATATGGGATATTACTGTTATATGTTTTTTGTGTTTTTTTCTTTGATGATTTTACATGCATTATACAATAAAATGTGATTTTTCTTTTTAAGTACCCAGTGCCTGCAAAGTCCATGTTTCCTCCTTTTTCAATTCCAAATTCAAATTCATATTCAGTATATCTTCAGGAGCACTATAAAATATAAAAATATCTTCATTTCAACATAGGTTGCAAATATAAAACCCAGTGTTAAACTTTCTTCCCCTAAAGTCCTTGATCTTTAACTTGCATATATATATATATATATATATATATATATATATATATATATATATATATATATATATATGTAAAACTACCATTAAAATCAAAAACACAAAACTCCTTCTAAGTCAGTAAGCAAACTATGAGATGGGATGTTATAATGACTGACTTGATTTACCATTTTTGTAGAGCATAACACATAATACAATGAATACAAAATTATTAGGATTTTTAACTATTAAATTGATTGATCAAAAAAAGGAAGGAGAAGCAAAAGAATACAGTGAAGAGGAGGATGAAAGGGGAGGAGGGGGGAGACCTATAAGCTTTTTGAAGAACATTGGATATGAGGGATGTGCCTACAATCCTGTTGAGTTGGCTTTTGTTGGGCACATAGAAGTGTCATCATCTACAGAAGAAGGCAGGGATGAGAACTTGATGAAACCTCAACTACAAATCAGCTGCTGGATCAACTTTCCTCTGTGTTTTTACAACAAGGAGAGGATCTCATGCTTCTTCTCTATTGCATTAGGCAATAGCTGTTTCTTAGTAATAAATGACTTGACAATGGACACATTAAATGGCCTTTACATGCTGTCAGATTTAATAAACAAATGTCTGCTGAACTAGTATAAGCTACTAAAACTCTTTCTAATAAACTCTCTAAGCCCCCAGGAAAGAAAACTGCTATTCTGGGTTAACGCTACTTGTTTACTGCATGAAATAAATGGAGCCTTTTTATTCTATCACCCACAGCAGGCTAGGGGCAAACTTGGCATCTTTTTGTTTTGTTGTTTAAAGAAAGCTCCCACAGCATTGGAAGCATGGCCAAGCTCATATATCTTCACTTGACAGTTAGATAACTTCTGTTTCTTTGCTCAGTGGAATGGATTCTCCACAGCTGCACTAAAACTTTCAATGTATCAGTGTACAGATAAATTGAAGTAGCAGTGATTTCATTATTGTGAAAAGTGAAATTATTGTTCCATTAAGTGATGTAAATATGACTTATTACTCTCCAGACAAAAGTGAACACTTTTCTTCCTCTTTGCCTTTTGATATTGATGTTTTGATATGACTTAATAAGGCAGTTTACAGAGTCCACATTTATTGCCTTTTAGCTATATTTGTTCAGATGTCTTTTTGGCCTAAAATAGTAAGTATTTTTATCAGTGTCTTCAGATAAAGATTAACCTAAGTCGCAGTCTGTACCCCAGTCTAATCCTGTATAAATAATAAAAATAATATTCCAGATTGTAAGCTCCAACGAGCAGGGCCCTCTAATTCCTCCTGTATTAAATTGTATTGTAACTGTATTGTCTTCCCTCATATTGTAAAGCGCTGCGCAACCTGTGGCCGCTATATAAATCCTGTATAATAATAATTGTAGTAACAATGTATTCAAATGCAGTTTGTTCTGCACTCCTTTGGCCGTTTTCAGCAGACAGTGAGCTGAAGCTGTTGGCTGACATCACAGAGGTGGTCCAGGCTGGGCAAAGGTCATGACCATATGGTGGGGATCCACTCAGACACTTGTTTCCCGGCACCCAGCTCAGCCTCTCAGTGATCTGCTGAGAGCTTGAGCCAGCCTCTCCCACCCCCTCCACTGACAGTCACCAGCTCTCTGCTTACGGAGCACTGAGAACTGAGTGAGCGGCAGTCTTTAATCACTCAGTTCTCAACCTTAGAGCCACGGGGGACAGATGCAACATTAGACCGATGCTGCATCCACCTAGGTAAGTATGATTTCTCAAAAAAAAAAAAACTTCTCTTTTAAAGCATAACTGTTTTATGCTGCCAACTATATCTTGTATGATTTTGAAAGATGACTTACACCCATGTGTTCCTAAGGAATTAAACTTTATTTAAAGTTATTTCTAAGCCATTGACTGCTAGACTATTTTTTATTGAAAGGCTTGAAAATGTTGTGCATATATTTAAAAAGCATTCTTTCTAAAAATGCTTTCACCCACTAACTATAGAAGGTTCCTTCTTTAGTTTAATTTTACTAAAAAATAAAGGTGTGTAATATCCGTGAATGTAACTGGAGTGCCTGCGTGGTCTGGCAGAGGGGAGGTGGGGGTCTGGGCAAGTGTGATGTCATCATCATGGTGCAATTCCCTCCACTACCACCAGCCAGCCGTTAAAGAAAATCCAGGACTCAGGAGGCAAGCAGAGTGTGGCCTCATGTGCGCGGGACAGACCAGACCAGATGGGGCTCGGGAGCTCAGCAAGGCAAGCTGGGACAGACGAGCGGGACTGTGTCAGTCAGACAGTCAGTGACTCAGTGGCAGACTGCCAGTGCTTTTCTGTGCTGGAGGGAGCAGTGACCACCTGTCCAGGCGTGGGAGACTGGACTGGATATACCCAGGAATGATACAAGCAAGGTATGGCATTAAGATTTCTGGGGATGGCAGAAAGTTATTGTGGAATTGGCTTTCACATTTAGATATCTTTATTTCCTCGAGCCATTATAACTTTGTGCAAATAGTAAGTGCCTGAGATGTACATGATTGGCAGTTGACACATGTTTTTTGGAGATTTGTTCCTGTAAATCTGAAATCCCATAACCCTGATAAATGCCACACTAAAAGGAATGATATATTCTTTACTACTCACTCTGCTCTGCTCTGCTCTGCCCCACAAGGCTTGGCTACAGTAGAGCATTCTGTGCATTCAATACTCAGAATGGCTCCACTCTGCAAAATGTTCTGTATGGTCTGTTCTCCGACACATCCACTATAATTATACAATGCACATTGGATATGCTACACCACTCCTTTATACTGTACTTTTTATACACAACACCGCCACTTTACTCAATTTACAGTACTGTATATTTTATACTGCACAGTCACTCCACTCAGTATACATAACTAGACATTTTGCATTTCACAATGTTCCATTCTGCATATTGTGCATTATATCCTTCATCCACTACACTTTGTACACCGACCTTTACCTTATATATTTTAAAGCTCCATACTCCGAACTCTGCTGTATGCTATACTGTATACTCCAAATTTCTCCACTCTCTGCCATCGATCTAGAGGAGAGAGACTGTCACAGTGTCACTGGACAAGGGGACATGTGTGTCACTCGTGTCAGTCTGGTGAGGTCACAGTGTCTCAGACTCAGATGTCATCATCATATGTGATGCTGCACATGTTGTTAGTGTCACTGTTAGTAAATTTCATGTGTGGGCTTGGCCTGCTTGTCCATTCTAATTCCTTGCCCTCCTGTCTGTCAATAAACTGGGGTTGAGGGGGTTTTGGGGCCTGCCTGGAGACTGTCACTGACACTGAGGGGTCCAATGTCCAGGCAGGCAGTCAATTTCATATTGTGCCCAGGGGGCCCCAGGCACCATCATGTCCTTCCTGAGCCAGAAAGGGGGGGGGGGTCAGAAGTCTGTTTGCTGAGCACTGCAGTGGCTGAGTGGCTCTCTTGGCTCTTGCTGTCGCGGCAAATGCAAAGCGCTTTCTCTCTCTCTCTGTTGGCATAAGTGCTAAAAACTGATGGGTTATAATAACCCACCCTTACTATATCATAGGAAAACATAGGAAAGGTTTTTATACCTTAATATCTACCATAAATCCCATTGCTAATTATATATTGTACTTGTTTGTAGCTTACATACTGAAATTTGCACTTAAAACTGTAATTGTGTAGCTTTTTGAAATGCCAGTAAAAACTTGACTGTGCTAGTAAATTTTGGGTGTCTTGCCAGTAAATTTCAGTCTGGTAGGTTGGTAACACTGGTAATTAGGGCAGTTAAAAATGCGAGATTATGACAGAAATAAAAATGTTTTCTCTTTTTTTTTGTAGCACTGTCCCTGTAGGGCTAGCTGTGTGATGACTTGGACCCCCCCTGATTACCTGCAGACAGTCACTTAGGGACAGTTCACACATCCATCCTTACTCCCAGTTGCGTGTTACTCAGACAGTCCAGGGGTTTTGGTTTTATATTTATTGTGGAACTTGGATGCAAGAAGGGAATAGCGGGATACTCCAAATTGAACTATTCATAGTAGATAAGGACAACTCTCACTTGGCCTCAACAGGTTATTTTTTGGAAGCAGACAGACTGCTTTAACCATACTGCCACTTGTATGGAAGTATTAAGTCCTCTTGCTCTCTCTAGCAGCAGACTTGATGCAACTACATTATCATCCAGACACTCTCTAGCATCCCCTTGACTGAAACCTGTCCACTGAGTCTTCTAGCAGAAGGGGTGGCCCTCTCGGAACAGGCCCCATGACAGTTTGGTACTCACTGTAGGCGGAACCAGATCCTCTCCAGAGTCTCTCTTCCAGTCATCTCTGCAAGACATCTGGGTTCAGCTCCTCTCTAACTCTCTGGCCAACCACCTGAGGCTGCATGGCAGCTTCTACAGAAGAGGGGCAGGCTTCCTCCTCTCTCCAGCTGAAAGACCCCTAGCACATGTGCCCTTGACATTTATACAGTATCCCAGCATGCATGAGGCACTTTCCTCTGCCAATCACCAGGGCTGTAACAAATGACTGTGCACTCATTTGTCAGATTTTCTTCCACTGTCCAATATGCCTTCCTATTGGACCAGTGTGAAACACTTCAGACAAATTGAGCTGCACCCGAGCACCATGAGCAGACCTCACTAGCAGATCCTGCTCTCTGGTAGGCAGAGAGCAATATAAATTGGCCTGGCAATCTCTCTGATATGCAGAAAAGATCAAAAAACGATATTCTCTCTTCTAGCACCTACCTAGGAGGGTGCTGCATTCTTTTCACTTGTTTAAATAGGCAAGATGAAATAACCAAATAGATGTCACTGTAATTGTAAGGTGGAAGGGAGAAGCAGTGACATTCTGGTGAAGGAGATAGCATTAAGGACTTTAAGTAGGAGAAATACAGAGCAATACAAAGGCAGTGAAATTTCAATGAGATTAAATACAGAGATATATACAGGTCTACAATATGTCTGCTTATTTTATCATGTTTCACATTCTGTGCTGGCTTTTTCAGCATTTAAAAGACAGTGTCCCAATAAAATGTTGCAGCTTCCTACTCATATATATAGCATAGTCTATAAATATACAGGTATGCTTAAGGCTTCTTACATTGCACTGTAGAATATTGATCCACTCTTTTCTGGAGGGTCAAGAAAGGCTCTTAGCCTGATACTAATCTTTTTATACACGTTCAAGGAGATTTTCTATAACACCATGCAGACTTAAGATACCACTTACTTGTGCAGTCGCTGCACAGCAAGCATGCTGGTAAAGGTACTGTGACAGTAGGTTAGAATACCTACATGCCAGATACATTTGCTACATAGCTTAGCTTTTTAAGTATCTACTGCATCTTTTTGAAGCATTCATGTAAACAATGAGTGCACTAAATTACTATGGGACTGGGAGAGTTTTTATCAGTTTATTTACTCTGTCTACTTATTATCTCTAACAAAATAAATTACATTATTTTTTTAAATTATACATAATTTAATGAAATTGATATTTCATTCATCATTTAAAAAATGCATTATTAAAAATATAATGTACTTCAAACATATAATTTATTAGCAGGTCATATCAATGCAAATTTTAATATATATTAGAGCAAATATTTTTTATGCTGTGCAATGATAAATACATTTTTGAATATTTAAAATAAGGTATTCATAATTAAATCAATTCACCTTTTTATGAATTGCAAACTCGTCTTTCCCCAATCATTGCTTATATAAATTTCACCCATGGCTAGGTTCATGATAATATTATCTTCTCTGGTGCATTTAAACCTAGAGTAATATGTGTTGTGCCTTTTAATTTCTTTATTTAAAATGGAAAAAATCCAGCTTCAACTGGTCAGTTAGATAACGCAATTTTATGTGCTGGTTATTTGCTTAAGGTAGCTAGGAGCTAATTTAATTCCTGAGTTGCTTATTTACTGATTCTTCAAGGGATTTCCTGCAGTTAAAATTGAATCATGCAATGCAAAGCAATTTCTCTTTGTGGGAAGTTGACAAATATGTTTCCAACTTTCTGTGACAAGGCCGGATGGAAGAAAACTAGTAAGGAATGGATCCAAAATTTCAGGAAAAACATCAAAATTGTTTAATGTGTGATAGCAAAAATACCACAGGAGAATGATTAATGAATTAAATTTTATGAAAATGTCTCCCCATAAAATATATCACATTTTTCTAAGGTATAGACTTAAAAGTGCTAAAGTGGAACTAAACTACACAAACAAAAACATTCCAACAGATTCATTTTTTTCCGGTAAAAGAGTTCTGGTTTATCAGTCTATTTTGCAAAAAAAAAAAAGCTTTTACCTCTCCATTGGCAAGTTTTCATTATCTGTACACTAACTGTGGTGCATGAGCAGCAAGGTGTATGGTCTTGGCCCATTCCTGGCATCTGTATGATGATGAGAATGGAGCCAGGTTCCAAGATAATGTAACTCCAGCGCACAGGAGTTAGATAGCTAGTGGCTGCCATTGGCTAAAGCAGATCACAGGACCTGGAAGATGACAGCAGCAGAGATGGTGTCAAGGTGGGCAGTTTGGACATCATAACACTACTGGAGGAGAACACACCTACAGGCAAGTGTGCCATAATGTGCAAATATACTGTGTATGCTTGCACTTTATGGCAAGGACTAATCCAAGTTTGCTTCCTTGCAAGTATTAGGCTCTCTGAAAATTACATTTCAAGCCAAGGCACCACCACATCTCAGTTTATTACAGAAAGTCAAGCCTCTTTAGTTCCTCTTTAGTGATTTAGTGGATTTTTGCTGACTTTAGTCATTAACAGTCCTGTTTTGTTCTATATTTCTTGCACAAGATTAAGTATTTTTTTTGCAAAGTGACATTTCAGCTCATTCACTAAGATAAGTGAATGTCCATTGTGCAAAGTAAACATGCTCTGCTCCTTTAGTAAATCATTCCCACTAAGTGAGAGAGCTGTAAGGCACCAGTATATCTTGTCTATAAAATCATTTCATTGTGTAAAAAATTGTAAAATATTATTAACATTAAAGCTTTCTCTGCCAAATTGTTGGTTAGGGCATGAGTATCACTGAGGTAAATTGATCATTCTAATCAAGAAATTAGGATATTGGTGCATTTTACTCATAAAATGGGTGTTAAGTATGCTAGAAAACTTTAAGGCTTTATATTGTAGAATGCATTCTTGGCATTAACATGCAGAAATGAATTGCAAACAACTGGGAACTATTACTGTAGATCAAGTTGAATAAATGTCAGTCTAAAAATATACTTCCCTTCTATATAGTTCAAATTCAAACTCCACTAGCATTGAATAATGTTGCTACAACGTGCCACTTTTTAAATTGTAAGCAGTTCAGTCTAGCAAGCCGCAAAATTGACTCTGAACTTAATGTCAACGGTGAACAAATTCAGGTGGGCTGTACATGCCCCACTCCCACCACTACGTGACAGGTTCCCGACTGCTGTAAGTCAATGACTTAACATTCTAACCAGACCTTTATTTAGCCATATATTTATATTACAGTCATATTCTTCTTTTGAAATCAATATTCTTCTTTCTGGAATACTTCTTTAACCACTTCTGGACCGGAAGGATTTACCCCCTTAATGACCAGGCCATTTTTTGCAATTTGGCACTGCATGAGTTTAACTGACAATTGCGCATTAATGCAATGCTGTGCCCAAAACAAAATTGATGTCTTTTTTTTCCCCCACAAATAGAGCTTTCTTTTGGTGTTATTTTATCATCTCTGCAGTTTTTTTTTTTGCGATATAAACGAAAAAAGGCCAAAAATTCTGAGAAAAAAAATGGCATTTTCTACTTTTTCTTATAAAAAAATATCCATTAAACTCCATTTTTGTCATACATTTAGGCCAAAATGTATTTAGCTACATGTCTTTGATAAAAAAAATCTCAATAAGCGTATATTTATTGGTTTGCGCAAAAGTTATAGTGGCTACAAACTATGGTGTATATACTAGAATTTACACAGCTTTTACTTTCTGACTGCCTATCTCATTTATTGAAGTGCTAAAATGGCAGGGCAGTACGACCCTCCCCCTCCCCCCCCCAATACCCATTTTTTGAAAGTAGACACCCCAAGGAATTTTCTGAGAGGCATGTTGAGCCCATTGAATATTTATTTTTTTTGTCTAAAAAATGACAAAAAAAATGTACACAAAGTTGTCATTAAAATGATATATTGCTCACACATGCCATGGGTATATGTGGAATTACACCCCAAAATACATTCTGCTGCTTCTCCTGAGTACAGGGATACCACATGTGTGAGACTTTTTGGCACTGTAGCCATGTACAGGACCCCAAAAACCAATCACTGCTTTAAGGCTTTCTAAGTGCATAAATTGTTGATTTCACTCCCCACTACCTATCACAGTTGCGGAGGCCATGAAATGCCAAGATAGCACAAACCCCCCCCCCCCCTTCCCCAAATAAACCCTTTTTGGAAAGTAGACACCCTAAGCTGTTTGCTGAGAGGCATGTTAAGTCCATGGAATATTTTATATTTTGCCACAAGTATCGGGAATACGCCAATTTTTTTTCACACAATGTTGTCACTTGATATTTCTCACACATTCCATGGGTATATGTGAAATGACACCCAAAAATACATTCTGCTGCTTCTCCTGAGTATGGAGACACCACATGTGTGAGACTTTTTGGCAGTCTAGTCGCGTACAGGACCCCGATCACTGCCTTCAGGCTTTCTAAGGGCGGAAATTGTTGATTTCACTCCTAACTACCTATCAGAGATTCAGGGGCCATGAAATGCCAAATCAGCACAAACCCCCCCCCCCCTCCCAAATTACCTCTTTACAGAAAGTAGACACCCTAAGCTATTTGCTGAGAGGCATTTTGAGTATTTTGCAGATCTTGCTTTTTGTCACAAAGTTTTGAAAATTGAAAAAAGAAAAAAAAGAATACATTTTCTTTTTCTTTCTTAATTTTTCAAAACAAATGAGAGCTGCAAAATACTAACCATGCCTCTTAGCAAATACCTTGGGGTGTCTACTTTTCGAAAATAATGCAAGGGGGAGGGGCCTCCATGGAGCACTTGTGAGAGGGAAGGTCAGGCACTAGTATATTTTTCTGAGGGGACAACTACAGGGGTTAGATTATACACTTGCAAATATATACTGTCCAAACAAGAAACAAAAACGCTATTTAAAGAAAGTATTAGATAAATTGTCTTCTTTTAGAAAAGGTATCCTACTCTTGGCAGGCGATTTTAATCTTTGTATGGACCCATCAATAGATTGTACGTCGAGTGCACGGATGAAGGATGATGTCAAATAAGGAAAGTAAGAAACACGTTGTATCAATTTCAACTAGTGGACGTTTGGAGAATTCAACATCCAGGAGAGAGAGATTATTCATTCTATTCCTCTGTGCACTCGACATACTCAAGATTGGATTATATAATGATAGATCATAGGTTGTCTGAAGCAGTAGTGAGTACATCAATAGGGACAATAACCATCTCTGATCATGCTCCAATAGTTATGGAAATACAACTCCCAGGGTCCCATAGAAAAATAAACTTATGGAGATTAAACAAAGACTTATTACAAGATGAGGAAGTGGGAAAGAGACTTGAGGAAGAACTCGACCAATATTTGAAACTGGTAATTGAAACTCCTGATGTCTCTCTGGACACAATCTGGGAAGCCCATAAAACTTACATAAGAGGAATATTTATTTCAGAAGGTTTCAGGAAAAAAAGAGAAAGAACCCGCAAATATAAATAAATTAATATCAGAATTACATGCGCTGGAACAGAAACATAAAGTAAGTTTAGGGGCTGAGATACAAAAAGCTTTGGTGTTAAAAAGAGACAAATTAAGGGACCTACTTAAAGGAGGAGACAAGATGGTGCTCTAATAGGGCGGTTAAAGAGAGATATAAGTGGGGAAATAAACTAGGAACATTTCTGTCTGGACTATTAAAAAGTAAGAAATCAAATAACTATATAGAAAAAATAAAGAATAGTAAAGGAGAAATGGTGTTTTCTACTACAGAAATAGCGAGTGCTTTTCAAAATTACTATAATAATCTATATACTGTGCGTCAAAAGGATACACCCGAAGTGGAACCATATAGAAAACAAAAAATTGTGGACTATATCTAAGATTCAAATCTCCCTAAAATAGACACAGGGAAATTGGCAGCCCTAGAGGCACCATTTTCTCAGGAAGAAGTAAGAGAAGCTTTACAAAATACTCCAAATGGAAAAAGCCCTGACCCATACGGTTATACAACTAGATACTATAAGATATCTAAGGAAATATTGGCCCCAAAAATGTGTTAAAATATGACTGAGATAAGTGATAAAGGGGAAATGAGAACTGAATCACTACAGGCACGTATAACATTAGTTCCTAAAGAGGGGAAATATCTTACCCTATGTTCTAGTTATAGGCCAATATCACTATTGAATACAGATACAAAATTATAAGCTAAGATCTTAGCGACCCGACTGAAGGACCTAATGCCGGGATGGATCCATGTAGATCAGACAGGATTTATATCGGGAAGAGAGGGAAAAGATAATGGGATCAGAACGCAATTGCTGGTGCATAGGTCTAAAAGCTGCAGGGCCCACTTGACAGGGTGGACTGGGAGTTCATGGCTGCAATTAAAGCGGAGTTCCACCCTGGAATTTATTTTTTTTTAAATACCCCCGGGACAGTCAGGGCTAGTGCATTCCACAATGGCTAGCCTCTGATCTGTCCCGGGTTGCACTTACCTGTTAGGACAAATACTTACCTTGAAAAAGTCTTGTCCAGCGCTGCCATCTCAGATGTGGGCAGCTTGAAGCCAGCGCGATCCTCTTCGGAGTCCTCTTCCGCCTTCTTCGGTCCCACGATGCCCTGCGCCGGCCCCGCCGTCACTTCCGGGCACGCGGAACTGACGTCGGGGCCGGTGCAGGCGCAATGATTCCTGGGAGCTATGACGTTCAGCTCCCAGGAATCATTGCAGAGCCAGGAAGTGACGACGGGCCGCGGCCGAGGAAGGAGGAAGAAAGAAGTAAGGTAAGTATATTTTCTTCGCTACGAGGTAAGTAAAAAAAAAAATGCGATTAGCCATTTGTTTTTCAGGTGACCCGGAGCGAGAAGATGGAGGTAAGTATAAAATTAAGGTGGAACTCCACTTTAAGAATCTGGGTGTTGGACCCAGGATGAACTACTAGATAGGAGCTCTATATTGGAATCTATCAGCTCAGGTAAAAGTAAATGGCAGTCTGTCAGCTTGGGTTAGGATGAGCAATGGGAGGAGACAGAGTTGCCATCTCTCACCCCTGTTGTTCATCCTGTCATTAGAACTTTTGTTGGCATCTATTAGAAACAATGTAGATATAAAAGTGTGAAGATCGGGCAAGACGTACACAAAATTGCAGAATATGCAGATGATATATTGTTCTATATTAACAACCCTAGAATAAGTCTTCCAATTATCATCAAAGAACTGAGGAGATTTGGAGAACTGTCAAACGTCAAAATTAACCCAATAAAATCAAAGCAAAAAAGAAGAACAGGAACTACAGAAGGAATTTCCATTTACTTGGGCAAAACAAAATTAAAATATCTAGGGATATATATAACAACATCATCGGAAGATTTTTTTCTGGTTAATTGTATACCCTTGTTAGAGGAGATGAGGCAAAACATTAAGAATATATCAACTTGCCCGATTTCTTGTTTGCGTAAAATAAATATGTTTAAAATTATAATCTTGTCTAAAATAATATATAGATTCCAAATGTTACCCATTGCTATTCCATCGGCATATTTTAAAACAGTGAAAACAATATTATTAAAGTGCATATGACAAGGGAAAAAAATCTAGATTGCAGTACGTTGCTCTTAGCAGAGATAAGTTGTCAGGGGGGGTTAGGGGCAACTGATAATAAAAGATATTACACAGCTGCAGTATTATCAAGGATGACAGAATGGACGAAAAAAATAAAATTGAAAAAAAGTTGGGTTAAATTGGAAATCACATTAAATCTTACACAAATAGAAAAGAACATCTGGATTCCACCAAAGTACAGAAAAATGCACGAGGACACACACGAAATAACGAGAGTTGTATAGAAAACATGGGATGTGCTACATAAGCAGGCTGGCTGGGTATACAACTCTCCGTTATTACCATTAGAAGGCACAAAATTGTTTTTACCTGGATATGGGAAACAATATGGGGGTGGGTTAGGAGATTTACGGTTAAAATACATAATACATAAAGGAAAGATTAGGTCACTTTATGAACTCAATAGGATGGAGAAATTGACACTAAACGAGCAGAATTACATACAACTAAAACACTTAGTAGGATCTCTAACTCAACCCATCAGATCCGGAAAAGAGTTGAACCTTATGGAAAAACTCTGTAATCCGTTAATAAAGGTAGTACATGGTTTGTCTCAGACTTATAAGATGCTAACTGATCTGGTGGGAATGAGGAGAGTCACATTTATAGAAATATGGGAAAGAGAAATTGGAATTAGTTTAGAGGCGCATGAGGAGAAGCCATCCACTACACTGCTAGAGATGTGAACACCATCGAGATTAACTATAAGTGCATCTCGAGATGGTATATTACACCAGCCATAGCTCACTGGTGTCAACCAGAGAAGTCAAATTTGTGCTGGAGGGGATGTCAGGTAGAAGGTTCTATGACTCATATATAGTGGGAATGCCCTAAAATCATGAGTACTGGCAGAAGATACAACAAATTATAAACCAAATTACAGGTTAGGATATCTTAGATGATCCTTGGAAATGTATTTTTAATGAAACAAATAGACCTCTAAAATGTATTAGTTTCAAATTTGCTTAATGCTGCGAAGGGGACAATCCCAAAAAATGGTCTGAAAAAGAAGCCCCTATGGTTAGGGAATGGTGTGGGAGGATTGAATATATGTACAATATGGAATATATGTGTAGTAGAGCTGAAGAACGAATTGACAGCTTTTCAAAAAATGGAGAAAGTGGTTGGACTTTAAAAAACTGGACAGCATATACATATATGGGAGAACTAAGGAAATTAGCAGGATTATGCTGTGTTAAAGATACGTTGAAAAGACGAATAGGATTAAAATGATGAAACGGGGTAACTTGTAAAGGGCTTGGAAGGGAGGGGGAAAGGGGGGGGGACAGATTGTGTAATATTTATTATTGAAAGAATATTGTTTCTTTTTTAAAGGTTTTGTAGAATTGATTAAAATTAATAAAAATTATAATAAAAAAAAAATGTGTGCCCTTAGAAAGCCTTAAGGCAGTGATTGGTTTTCTGGGTCTTGTACACGGCTAGACAGCCAAAAAGTCTCACACATGTGGTATCCCCGTACTCAGGAGAAGCAGCAGAATGTATTTTGGGGTGTCATTTAACATATAGCCATGGCATGTTTGAGCAATATCTCATTAAAGTCACACATTTGTGTAAAGAAAAAACAAAAACATTTTTGGCATTTTTCCGATACTTGTGGCAAAATATAAAATATTCCATGGACTCAACATGCCTCTCAGCAAATAGCTTGGAGTGTCTATTTTTCAAAATGGGGTTATTTGGGGGGGGGGGGGGCTGTGCTATCTTGACATTTCAGGGTGTCCAGAACTGTGATGGGTAGTGAGGAAGTAAAATAAATAATTTATGCCCTTAAAAAACCTGAAGGCAATGATTGGTTTTCGGGGTCCCGTACACAGTTAGGCTCCCAAAAAGTCTCACAAATGTGGTATCTCTATACTCAGAAGAAGCAGTAGAATGTATTTTGGGGTGTCATCCCACATACGCATACCCATGGCATTTGTGAGCAATATATCATTTAGTGACAACTTTGTGTAAAAAAAAAAGAATTGTCATTTTCTCGAAACTTGGGGCAAAACATAAAATATTCCATGGACTCAACATGCCTCTCAGCAAATAGCTTGGGGTGTCTACTTTCCAAAAAGGGGTATTTTGGGGGGTGTTTGAACTGTCCTGGCATTTTATGCCCAATATTGGAAGCTTATGCCACACATCACCCACTCTTCTAACCACTTGAAGATCAAGCCTTTTTCTGACACTTTTTGCCAAACATGACATACTTTAAAATTGCGCATGCCTGTGCAGCGGCAACTGCAAGAATTACTGCCCTTGATCTGATGTTCCCGGTGATACATCACATGCATGGCGCAATTGCTGTTTACATATGCGGGGGGAAAGGGGTGCTTGAATTTTTTTATTATTTATTTTGCTTTTTTTATTTTTATTTTTAAACACTTCCCTTTCATTTTTTTTTAATCATTTTTATTGTTATCATAGGGAATTTAAATATCCCCTATGATATCAATAGGTTGCGACAGGTACTCTTTTTTTTAAAAAAAATTGGGGCCTATTGGGCCCTAGATCTCTCCTCTGCCCTTAAAGCATCTAACTACACCAAGATTGGTGTGATAAGATGCTTTCCCAATTTACCAATGGCGCTGTTCATATCTGGAAAAAACGTCATGAAATGCTCGTAGTTTCTGGTATCTTGGGCCATAGAGAGGATTGGAGCCATTCTGGTCTCCAGTTAGCTCTATGGTCAGCTGACGGAACCACTGGCTCCAGTCTTGGGTTACCCAATGGGACAGAAGAGCCCAAGAAAACCGTGGAAGGTGGCGGGGGGGAGTCCCCTCCCACTGCTTGTAAAAGCAGTCTAGCGGATAATTATCTGCTAGGATTGCTTTTACATGAAAGCTGACCACTGGCTGTAAAAAAATGATACCAGAAAGTTTGTGGTATGCCCACCATTAATCCCACCAGCATCCACCTACTTCTAATGATGGGCATACACGCAATGTTCTTTTTTTCCCTTCAGCCCATGGAGGGACAAAAATTAATCTGTGTTTCCTACAGACATGACATCTTCTTTCGGGTGCTCTTTGGGTAGGGCTACTAAGGAGGACATCCGGAAAATGCCACTCATGCAGCTGGCTCACTGCATCTGGATAGTGAATTTGGGCCACAGCTGGAATTTTAGAAAGGATCCACTTCTTCTTGACACTTTGTATAGCACATAAGCGTTCAGCAGAGCCAATTGAAATAAGTATACAGACACTTTTTTGTACCAGCATCTGGCCTTATGGGCAACTAAGTACAGCACCATCATCTGGTCGTTAAAGTCCACCTCTCTCATGTTAAGGTTGTATTCGTGGACACAGAGGGGCTTCTCAACAACACCAGTTACCATAGCAATTTGGACTCTCAAATCTGCGTGAATGGAGGACAGAAAGAAAACATTCCGTGTGTCCCTCCACTTCACTGCAAGCAATGTGTCAGACTTCAAGTAGGCTCTCTCCCCCTGTCTAAGTCAGGAATCTACAAGCCATTGGGGGAAGCCCCGGTGATTAGGTTGCACGGTGCCACATGCGCCAATTCCAAAATCAAAAAGGTGTCTAAAAAGTGGCACGCTTGTACAGAAGTTGTCCAGGTATAAATGATACTCCTTTCCAAAATCGGGTGAAACCAAGTCCCAAACAATCTTGTCACTGCTCCCCTGTAGTCTGGCAATTGGGGGGCTCCACATTGCTATTTTTTCCCTCGTAAACCCGGAAACTACATGTACAGCCTGTTGCCCTGTCACAGAGCTTATACATTTTGACCCCATATCTGGCACGCTTGCTGGGTAGAGACCGTTTGAAAGCAAGGCAGCCAGAAAATGTAATCAGGGACTCATCAATGCAGACAGCTTGTTGGGGCGTATACAAAGCTGCAAACTTCTGGTTGAAGTGGTTAATGAGGGGCCGAACTTTGTGGAGCCGGTCATATCCAGGGTCACCCGAGGACAACAAAGTTCATTTTCACTGAAGTGCATGAACTGCAAGATTTGCTCGTATCTTGTCCTGGCCATGGCAGCAAAGAACACGGGCATATGGTGAATTGGTTCAGTGGGCCAAGATGACTGCAACTCACTCTTTTTAGTAATGCCCATGAAGAGGGACAGGCTCAGAAAAGTTTTAAATTTGGAAACAGTGATACGTTTCCATGCAAATTCTCTGGCAAGGGTCAAATTTGCGGCGATTAATTGATCAGCATATAAAGATCTGTAAAGATCTTCTGTGAAAAACTGTTCATGAATATTAAGGGAAGTAAAATTGGCTGTTTCCACCTGAATTCAGGGTTGGCCAGTGAATGGTACGGGGCCCTGCAGAAGTGGTGGATGCCAGACTGCAAACTACAGTGTACCTGAAACCAGCTGACTTTTGCCATTATACTTTAACGCTCCTGCGTTTTTATAGTAAGCTGGATTTGCAGCTGCAGAATCTCCACTCAGTAGTCATGTAGAGATGTGTTGAAACACCAGATCCAACTCTCCAGACTCATCACTGTGGGCCTGTCTGCTTCAACATACAGATATACACACACTCAATAAGATGTTCCTGGAGTGATGGGATGTATATGACAGTATGGAGGTGATGTGCTGAAGGGACAGGTGTGAGCAGTGACAGCAATGATAAGCACTTGATAGAAATGTTCAGGAGAGTAGTAGATGGTAATAGGTAGAATGCAGATAGGTTAGTGATCATGTATGGTAACAGGTGGTGAGGACAGCAGATGATATATACAGGATAGACTAACCCAGTGCAAGGATAGATGGTAGTAGACTCAAGAGCTAGCAATCTATGTAACAGTGCAGATGATAGAATTAGTATGCATAGATAGTAACAGTCCTTAATGTGCAGAGGTAGATAGTGTAAGTTAGTTATGGAGGAATCCCCTGTGGGGTACTTATCACTAGTAAGGTTAGTAGGTAGAGGGGTCCGGATAGTGAGGGAGTGATCGGGTAGCGAGATACGGGATCAGTAGCGAGGTTCCGGTCTGTTCCAGGTAAAGAGAATAGCTGGTGGCTCCGGCAGCATGAGACAAGGCTTGTGAGTATGTGGTAACATTGAACGAACAATGTGAGAGAGAAAGCCGGCGATTGAAATAGCCGCTCAGAGCGGCGCTCAGCGATGATGTCATCCGGCTTAAAGGTATATGCGTTCCACCTAACTAAAAAGGTGGGACGCAATATAAAAAGGAAAATGGGCAATAAGGGTACCAAAGGTACCAGAATCTTACAGTACCCCCCCCCCTTAAGGCCGGCTCCGGAAGGCCTATAGTACTGGTTTCTCCGGGTATTTAGAGTGAAACCTTCGTATAAGCCTAGGTGCGTGAACATCAGAAGTATCCAACCAGGTGTCGTCTTGGGGTCCATAGTTCTTCCATCTTATGAGATATTGGAGTCTTCCTCTGTGGATACGAGAATCCAAAATCTCCTTAATCTCATATTCTTCTCCGCCTTCAACTTGTATTGGAGGTGGAGGCAAGATGGTGGGCCTTATTCCTTGGTTAGGAACATGTGGTTTCAGTAGCGACACATGAAAGATGGGATGTATTCTGAGATCTGCCAATAAGGTGAGTTGCACTGCAGCTTTACCAATGAGTTTCTAAATTGGGAAGGGTCCCAGAAATAAAGGTCCAAGCTTTTTGCTAAGGATCTTTAACCTTAAATTTTTTGTCGATAGCCAAACGAGGTCCCCAATAGCATACTGCGGAGAAGGTCTTCTACGAAGGTCGTAGTACTTTTTTTGTTGACTATGAGCGTGTGAGATGGTGGTATTAAGTAAACCCAGAGAGTCTTTTATTTGGGTAAGATAATCTGAGGCTACTGGGTTACTTGATGGTAGGATGCGTGGTGGAAGAAGTGTGGGATGAAACCCATAGTTCAAGTAGAACGGACTTTGCTTAGTAGTACTGTGGGTTGCGTTGTTATAAGCAAATTCCGCCAGAGGGAGGAGGTCCACCCAATCATCCTGTAGGTATGATGTGTAGCAACGCAGATATTGTTCTATACACTGGTTGACTCTTTCAGTCTGTCCGTTGGTCTGAGGGTGGTAAGGAGAAGTGAGCTTTCGCTCAATTCGTAATATTTGACATAGAGCTTGCCAAAACTTGGAGATAAACTGTGAACCACGGTCGGATAAAAGAGTCTTTGGAATTCCATGTAACTTGAACACATGTTTCATTAGTAGTTCTGCTGTTTGTTTAGATGAAGGTAGTCTGCGAATAGCAGTGAAATGTGCCATCTTTGTCAGATGGTCCACTGACACTAGAATGGTATTAAATCCTTTGGAAGGGGGTAGTTCTACTATAAAGTCTAAGGACACAACTTCCCATGGAACCTGGGGTATTGGTAGACTGCAGAGTAGACCAGATGGTTTTGTAGTGTCAATTTTGGACCTTGCACAGATGTCACACGAAGAAACAAATTTTTGTACAGACGTCTTCATATCAGGCCACCAAAACTGCCTGGTAAGCAAATTAAGGGTTTTCGTCATACCCATATGTCCTGCCATAGGCACATCATGTGATAATTCCAAGATCTTGGTGCGCATAGTAGGGGGTATGTAGAGTTTGTCGTTGTAATAGAGGAAGCCTTCTGCATCAGTACTTAGTTGTGGTGGAGGTGAATCCAATCCTATACTGTGCAAAATCTCTTCCTTCAGGGAACGAACAACACCAATAATACGTTCATAGGGTATTATAGGAATAGAAGGGATTTCGGCGCAGTTATCTTCGGTTAATCGTGATAGCGCATCCGCTTTTTTATTTTTGTCTGCAGGCGTGTAGGTCACTAGGAAGTTGAATCTTAGGAAGAATAATGACCATCGTACCTGCCGGTGGGAAAGAGTTTTGTTAGTCTGGAGGTATTGAAGGTTTTTATGATCTGTATATATGAGTATTGGTAATCGGGTACCTTCAAGTAGATGTCGCCAATTCTCCAGTGCCAGTTTTATGGCAAGCAACTCCTTTTCACCCACTGGGTAATTCACCTCTGGGCTGCTTAGTGATTTAGAGAAGAAAGCAACTGGGTGGAGTGGTGAAGTATTTGTTGGTCGTTGGGAGAGAACTGCTCCTACTGCCATGTTTGACGCATCTACCTCCAGAATATATTGGAGGGATGGGTCTGGATGGCGTAGTATGGGAGCAGAAGTAAAGCTTGATTTTAACAAGCGGAAAGCTCCATTTGCTTTTTCTGACCATTTGAATGGTTTCTTTATACTTGTAAGTTGTGTGAGAGGTCTCACAATAGCAGAGAAGTTCTTGATGAACTTCCTATAGAAGTTTGAAAATCCAAGGAATCGCTGTAATGCCTTACGAGTTGTTGGTATAGGCCAATCCAGAATACAGGATATCTTGCTCATATCCATCTTGATTCCGGTTTTGGATATGATGTATCCTAGGAATAATATTTCTTCTTTATGAAATAGGCATTTTTTTAATTTCACGTATAGATTGTGTGCGAGTAATCTGGATAACACAAGTCTTACATGTTTTATATATTCAGACAAAGATCGAGAATAGATAAGTATATCGTCCAGATATACCACAACACAGACATCAAGTAAGTCTCTAAAGATGTCGTTTATGAACCGTTGAAAAGCTGCAGGAGCATTACACAACCCGAATGGCATCACAAGATATTCGAATAATCCGTATCTGGTTCTGAATGCTGTCTTCCACTCATCTCCGTCACGGATTCGGATTAGGTTGTATGCCCCTTTTAGGTCCAATTTAGAGAAGTAGGTAGCCCCACGCACTTGTTCAATGAGTTCAGGGATGAGCGGTAAAGGATAGCGATCCTTTATCGTAATGGTATTTAATTGCCTATAATCGATAATAGGCCTAAGACTTGAATCCTTATTGCGGACAAAGAAAAGTCCTGCAGCTGTGGAAGAAGTAGAGGGTCTGATGAACCCTTTTGTCAAATTCTCATCCAAGTATTCCTTGAGATGAGAGAGTTCATCCTGTGAAAGAGGATAAACATGACCGAAAGGCAATTTGCTGTTAGGGAGTAGATCGATAGTGCAATCATAATCCCTATGGGGAGGCAACACTTGAGCATTTTTCTCAAGGAAAACTTCGGACAGATCTTGATAGCATAGTGGTGCAATCTCATCTGACACCACAGACAGGATCTTTCCATAAGATGGGAGGTTACACGTAATCTCGCAATAGTGAGAAGGGAAAGTTAGAGTCCGTGTTTTCCAATCTATGGTTGGTTGATGTGTGTGTAACCAGGGAAGTCCCAAAATAATGGGAAAATGGGGTGAAGATAGTATATCAAAAGTGGTAGTCTCCGTATGAGACTCGTTAGCAGTGACAAGGAGTGCTTGTGTCTGATTGGTGATTGGACCAGAAGATAACGGAATACCGTTAATGAAACTAACAGAGACAGGTTTAGGTTTTGAAATAATAGGTATTTTATTTAAAGTAACAAAACGTGTATCGATATAGTTCCCACAAGATCCTGTGTCGATCATAGCCTTGGTGGTAATCCTAGTCTGGTCCCACTGTAATGTTAAATGAACAAAGAGATAGGGATTAGAAAAGGAAGTCGTTAATCCCCCTAGCAAGACATGTGAACACTCACCCTCTTTTTTGCGGACAAGGGGACAGACGCTTATCAAATGATCCGGGGATGCGCAGTACATGCAGAGGTTTCTGGATCTTCTCCTGGCTCGTTCAGTAGTTGATAAAGGTGGGCGTATGGTTCCTACCTCCATAGGAGTAGGGTCAACGGCCGAAATCCGAGAAGGACTAGACAATGGCATTCCCATTTTCTCAGCCTTTCTTTCTCGCAGTCGCCTGTCAATGTTGATACTGAGTTGTATTAAGGCATCCAAAGTGCCAGGTAAATCCGCTCGGGCGAGCTCGTCTTTAACGTCTTCTGACAACCCGAGTCTGAACTGAGTTCGCAGAGATGTATCATTCCACCCTGAATCAAGGGTCCATCTTTTGAACTCTGCTACAAAGTCTTCAACAGGTCTCCTTCCTTGTTTTAAAGCCCTCAATTGGATATCAGCAGTACTCTGCCTATTAGGGTCTTCATATAAGCTAGCGAGTTCCGCTAGGAATAAAGGATAGGAGTTGAGAAGATGATCAACTTTCTCAAAGAGAGAGTCTGCCCAGGCCCATGGATCACCCGTTAAGTATGAAATAACGGTACAAACTTTAATTTGATCAGTAGGGTAAGTACGAGGTTTTAGCAAAAAAAGCAATTGACATGCGTTTTTGAATTCACTAATTTTTTTCCGATCACCTGTAAACACTAGAGGAGGGTTTATTTTAGGTTCAGGGGGCTGAGCAGCAGTAAGCTGTGAGAGACGGGTTACCTGCTGTCTCAGAGTCTGGTTTTCATCTTTTACTTCAGTAAGAGCAAGTATTAATGCATTTACTTGTTGTGTTAATTGTGTCACTTGAGTGGGTAATTCTGCTGAATCCATTTTTAAGGTTCGTTCAATCTGTAACGCTCCTGCGTTTTTATAGTAAGCTGGATTTGCAGCTGCAGAATCTCCACTCAGTAGTCATGTAAAGATGTGTTGAAACACCAGATCCAACTCTGCAGACTCATCACTGTGGGCCTGTCTGCTTCAACATACAGATATACACACACTCAATAAGATGTTCCTGGAGTAATGGGATGTATATGACAGTATGGAGGTGATGTGCTGAAGGGACAGGTGTGAGCAGTGACAGCAATGATAAGCACTTGATAGAAATGTTCAGGAGAGTAGTAGATGGTAATAGGTAGAATGCAGATAGGTTAGTGATCATGTATGGTAACAGGTGGTGAGGACAGCAGATGATATATACAGGATAGACTAACCCAGTGCAAGGATAGATAGTAGTAGACTCAAGAGCTAGCAATCTATGTAACAGTGCAGATGATAGAATTAGTATGCATAGATAGTAACAGTCCTTAATGTGCAGAGGTAGATAGTGTAAGTTAGTTATGGAGGAATCCCCTGTGGGGTACTTATCACTAGTAAGGTTAGTAGGTAGAGGGGTCCGGATAGTGAGGGAGTGATCCGGTAGCGAAATACGGGATCAGTAGCGAGGTTCCGGTCTGTTCCAGGTAAAGAGAATAGCTGGAGGCTCCGGCAGCATGAGACAAGGCTTGTGAGCATGCGGTAACATTGAACGAACAATGTGAGAGAGAAAGCCGGCGATTGAAATAGCCGCTCAGAGCGGCGCTCAGCGATGATGTCATCCGGCTTAAAGGTATATGCGTTCCACCTAACTAAAAAGGTGGGACGCAATATAAAAAGGAAAATGGGCAATAAGGGTACCAAAGGTACCGAAATCTTACATATACCCACATTTCCAGCTTTTATCCCCAACACACCAACCAAACATCATACACAGTTAGGATATGCTCTGACCCAAAACATATCAGATTACAGGCCAAATCATTCCATAGGAAAGGTTACAGCTAGGGTTGAGCGAACCCGGACTGTATTGTTCGGGATCGTACCGGACTTTTGGGTATTCGGTACCCGGACACGGACCCGAACATTTCACTGTATGTTCGGGATACAGTCCGTTGTTCAGTAATATTATTTCATGTTTTGTCGTGGTTTTAATGGCGCGGTTTCAACAGTTGCAAGGCAGCCAATCAGCAAGCATTTAACTAGTGTGCCCTTAGAAGCCTACTAATGGCATGGCTGTGATTGGCCAGTGCAGCATGTGACCCAGCCTCTATTTAAGCTGGAGTCACATAGCGCCGCACGTCATTCTGCTCTAACTATACTAGGGACGGGTTCCTGATGCTGCTGAGGGAGAGCTAGGAGATTATTGTAGGGGCAGGCTGGAGATTGCTTTCAGGGAAAGAATAGGAAGAATCTTCTTTAATCAGACAGCGATCTACATTGGTTTTATTGTGTGGGGGTGCAGTGCACAATCTTTTTGCCCTGACCTGAGCCCAGTGTCCCCACTGGGAGAAAAAAAAACTGTTATCAGTCTGTTAGGTGGGCAGCGTGTGGCGTACAGCGGCCATGTAATGCAAGCTCAGTGCATATGTGTCTGCTTAATCTGGATTTAAAAAATAAAAAAACTTTTTTCCTTCATATTTTACTTTGACATACAGTGCTTAGACGTTTCTAATCTGCTCTTCAAAAAGCACCAATGTAAGGGAAAAATAATTATTTTTCAGTTTTTAGGGAAAAAAATAGTTTTTCAGTTTTTCATTCAAATTGGGTTTTTTTTATTCAATAGCGGAATAGAACAACAACAGTATCCAACCTGTTAGGCGTGTGGCGTGTAGCGGCCATGTAATGCAAGCTTGGTGCATATGTGTCTGCTTAATCTGGATTTTAAAAAAAAAAAAACTTTTTTCCTTCATATTTTACTGTGACTTACAGCGTTTAGACACTTCAGTTCTAATCTGCTATTCAACAAGCACCAATTAAGGGGACAATTATTTTTCAGTTTTTCATTCATACTTTACTGTGACACTGTCATACAGCGTTTAGACACTGCTGTTCAAATCTGCGCTGCAAAAATCACCAATTAAAGGGAAAAATAAAACATTTTTATTCATACGTTACAGTGAGATACACCCATTGGATACCACTTTGCAATAAAAACCCATTTAGGGAAAAAAATTTAATTGCAGTCTAGTATGCATATGTTACAGTGAGATACACCCATTGGATACTGTTGTTGTATTCCGCTTATCAATAAAAACCCATTTAGGGGGGAAAAAAATTAATCGCGGGCTAGTCTGCATATGTTACAGTGAGATACACACATTGGATACTGTTGTTGTATTCCGCTTATCAATAAAAACCCATTTAGGGGAAAAAAATGTAATTGCGGGCTAGTCTGCATATGTTACAGTGAGATACACCCATTGGATACTGTTGTTCTATTCCACTTATCAATAAAAACCCATTTAGGGGGAAAAAAAATTGCGGCCTAGTCTACATATGTTACAGTGAGATACACCCATTGGATACTGTTGTTGTATTCCGCTTATCAATAAAAACCCATTTAGGGGAAAAAAATTTAATTGCGGGCTAGTCTGCATAGGTTACAGTGAGATACACCCATTGGATACTGTTGTTCTATTCCGCTTATTAATAAATAAGTCAATAAGTCAATCAATAAGTCTGGCCAGCATGTGCAAGGTGGAGTTCCACCTTGTGGGCACGTCACATATGAGGCGGTGAGCGGGAAGGCCGAAGTTACACTGCAGCGCTGACAGGCGAGCAGCAGCAGGGTGAGAACACCGAAAGTGCACACAGACGGTCCGCACTTTCTGAAATAGCTCTGACATATTGGGGTAATTTTTAAGGAAGCTCTGTACCACCAAATTCAGCACATGCGCCAGGCAAGAGATGTGCGTCAAACAGGCTAAGCCCAGAGCGGCTATGAGATTTTGACCATTATCGCACACCACCAGGCCGGGCTTGAGGCTCACTGGCACCAACCACTCATCGTTCTGCTGTTCCATGCTCCTCCACAACTCCTGCGCGGTGTGGGGTTTTCCCCCAAACAGGCAAGTTTTAAAACTGCCTGCTGTTGTTTACCCCTGGCTGTGCTAAAGTTGGTGGTGAAGGTGTTATGCTGATCGGATGAGGAGGCAGTAGAGGATGAGGAAGCGGAGTTAGGAACAGGAGGCAAACTGAAGAGCACTGCAATCCTTGGTGGAAGGACATGTGCCAAACTACTATCCTCCTCAGGCCCAGCCTCCACTGCATTTACCCAGTGTGCTGTTAGGGAGATATAATGTCCCTGACCGTGCTTACTGGTCCACGTATCCGTAGTTAGGTGGACCTTGCCACAGATGGCGCTGCGCAGTGCACACCTGATTTTGTCAACCACTTGGTTGTGCAGGGAAGGGATGGCTTGCCTGGAAAAGTAGTGGCGGCTGGGCACGAGTCACGACGTACTGTGGGACAGCACACCGCCATAAGGCTTTTAAAACTCTGCGTCTCCACCAGACGGAATGACAGCATTTCAAAGGCCAGGAATTTTGAAATGCTGGCATTCAGGGCCAGGGATCGCGGGTGGGTAGGGGGGTACTTCCTCTTCCGCTCCAGTGTTTGGGAGATAGAAAGCTGAACGCTTCCACGGGACATTGTGGAGATGGTTGTTGGTGACCCAGGTGGTGGTGTTGCTGGCAGATCCCCTGTTTGCGGGGTTGCAGGTGCCACTGTCACTACGGAGGTGGTAGAAGAGGCTGAGACTGCAGCAGCAGAAGAGGAAGCAGGAGGAGCCAGGGAACTTTCTTGGTTTTTGAGGTGTCTACTCCACTGCAGCTCGTGCTTTGCACTAAGATGCCTGGTCATGCAGGTTGTGCTCAGGTTGAGAAGGTTTATGCCTCGCTTCAGGCTCTGATTGCACAGAGTGCAAACCACTAGTGTCCTGTCATCATCACATTGTCTGAATAACTGCCATGCTAGGGAACTCCTTTGAGCTGGCTTTGGTGTGCTCGGTCCGTTGCTGCGTTGGGCAGTAGCAGGCGTAGTGTCTAGGGCACGGCCGCTCCACTTTTGCACCCTAATCCCTCTTCTGCTGTGCTGGTGGCTCTGTGCGACCACCGCCTCTTTCTCCAAACTACTCAGGTCACCTGCATGACGTTCCTTCCATGTAGGGTCGAGGACCTCATCGTCCTTTACATCATCTTCCACCCAGTCTTCCCCCCTGCCCTCCTTGTCGGTCTCCAGAATTCGGAATTCCGCAGCAGTTGGCACCTGTGTTTTGTCATCATCCGAGATGTGCTGCGATGGTCCTCCCATGTACTCATCTTGAGACATAAGTGGTTGGGCATCGGTGCACTCAATCTCTTCCACTTCTGGGGCAGGGCTAGGTGGATGGCCCTGGGAAAGAATGCTAACAGAGTCATCAAAAAGAAGAAGAGACTGCTGCATGACTTGGGGCTCAGACTGCTTGGCTGATTTGCAAGGGGGTGAGGTGCCAACTCTGACCTTTCAGCAGAAGACTGGGTGGGAGACAATGAGAAGGAACTGGAGGCACTGTCAGCAACCCAATCTACTATCACCTATACTTGTTCTGGCCTCAACATTTTTAGAGGCGCATTAGGCCCTGCCAAATACTGCTGCAGGTTCTGTCGCCTACTCGCAGCTGAGAAAGGTGTTTCACTTGTGTGTGTAGCTGGCACAGATCGATCACGTCCTCTCCTTGCAACAGCAGCTCCACCAGCAGCACCACGACCCAGCACTAACATGGTGGAGCAGTATGTGTGCACACGCCTAGACGTACTGAATGACGGGCCTGCCCCCTTCAACTTCTGGGTCTCCAAGTTGGGCACATGGCCTGAGCTTGCCCTTTACGCCTTGAAGGTGCTGGCCTGCCCTGCAGCCAGTGTATTACCTGAACGTGTACTTAGAATGGCTGTGGGCGTTATCACAGACAAGCGCAGCCGCCTGTCCAGAGCCAATGTGGACAAGCTCACGTTCATTAAAATGAACCAGGCATGGATCCCACAGGACTTGTCCGTACCTTGTGCAGAATAGACATGTATACTGGCCTTACCCAGCCATTGTTGTATTTGATCTTTCTTACTCTTTTGGGGTGTACCCTCATATAAAAATTAAAAACCAAAACCAGTGTTGGCTACCTCCTCCTCCACCGCCACCGCCGCTTCCACCTACACCGCCATATCCACCGCCGCCTCAACCTCCTACTCCATATGGGCCTCGTCCTCCTCCTACATCATTCAAAATTATTATTTTTTATTTTTATGTATTTTATGTTATTTTAAGTTATTTCCCTATCCACATTTGTTTGCAGAGCATTTGCCATGCTCTTAATGTGATTTTGCTGCCATTTGCAGCCCTCTATCCCTTTCCATGTGTTTTTTAGAACCATTTTAGTGCTCAAAAGTTCGGGTCACCATTGACTTCAATGGGGTTCGGGATCGGGGTCAAGTTCGGGTAAAGTCCAGGTCACGAACCCGGACTTTTTTTTCAAGTTCGGCCGTACCTGCCGGACCCGGACATCCAGGTGTTCACTCAACTCTAGTTACAGCAGCAAAATATGCACATAAATGGTGCACTGGAAACCCAGAGAGGGGGAGTAAAAGAGATTACAGATGTAGAATCTCTGTATAGCAACATTCCTCACAAGGATGGAATTGATGTATGTCACTGATTCTACTCATCCTTATGAAACCAAAAATACAGTGCTTTGGAGGTTACACATCTCACTGAATTTATACTTATATAAAACTATATCACTTTAAATCATGACATTTAATTTTTTCAGCATATGAATACTGCTACAATCATTGCTATGGCACCACAAAATATTCTAACCTATTTCTGTAAAACCTAGAGATTGCTTCACAGTATACAATAAAAATGTATCACTTATTACTGCTACATTGATTACATGTTCATCACGTGGACAGAAGGGGAGCAAAATCTTAAAATAAAATCATAATAATATTAACAATAACTAATATGTTTCTCTTGTCTATCAAAATGAAAATGGATTATTCTGGCACCTTTGTGAACTTCTGGGACACCAGAAGACAGAGAGAGATGACCAGACAGACAAACAGAGATGCCAAATTGCAATATACTGTACATCTAACCCACTGATGACTGCATATGCTCTAACCCAGAATGCAAACGCATCTCAGTGTACTGGCAAATTCTTCTATAAGAAAAAAATCTTAATAATAAATAAGTAAGTAACAAAACCATAAGTACACACATAAATACTGCCCTTACAAGCCAAAGTGAAATGCAAAAATAAAAAAAAACAATACAAAAAAAAAAAAAATAGGCTTATACTTCTTGTAAGCACATGCATTATAGCACTACAAGGTGCAAGAAAGATAATCAAAGAGCTGCAAGCCATTATATCAGAGGATAAAAAATTCTCCAACAACCTCTGATTCTGGCTTTTAGACAACCATCGAACCTCAGACAAAAAATTAAATAGACAAAATACTAAAATTGCTGCGCTAAGGTAAAATAACTGTAAAAACAGCAAATATACAATAATGGGTCCAGCAGCCACACTAATCCGAATTGTAGCAGATTAAAATAAATAAAAGCAAAACTGTGGCGCTAAAAACCCTTGATCATGACAGTCCCACTTGAAGATGTGAGTAAAGCAATAAGATAACAGTCCATATGTGTCCGTCTCCACATTCAAAAAGTGATTTCTCAGACAGAAAACCGCCACCAGACAGCACTCCAACACCAGTGATTCTTACTTCTTACCAGAAGTTGTTGATCCCCGTGACAGAGATCAAAAATTGCGCATAACCAGTAATGAGATAACAGTCATATCAGGAATATACCGGAGAAGCCTTCACTCATTACTGGTTATGCGCAATTTTTGATCTCTGTCACGGGGATCAACAACTTCTGGTAAGAAGTAAGAATCACTGGTGTTGGAGTGCTGTCTGGTGGCGGTTTTCTGTCTGAGAAATCACTTTTTGAATGTGGAGACGGACACATATGGACTGTTATCTTATTGCTTTACTCACATCTTCAAGTGGGACTGTCATGATCAAGGGTTTTTAGCGCCACAGTTTTGCTTTTAAAAAATTAAATAGCAAGAAACGTCACTACGTTACGACTACAGGGACTCAAGGGAGAAAAAAGTTTGCAACAATAAACACTGCAAACTGTGCATCTACAGTAATCCATGAAAAAGTTTTGCACATACAAAAGTCACCTTTAATATTACAGCTGCACCTCCAGTAATATGGTATACTCATTCAATACAAAAAGTGCAATCAAGAATAAAAAAAAATGTAAAAAATATATTTACCCAGACACATTACAAGACACAAGACAAAATTAGGATAATTACTGCATTTCTCATTTCTCAACATCATTTCTCAACACACACATGTGAATGAATGTTTTGGTTCTCAAATGGAATAGGGGAACTTCAATACCATTCAGAAAAGGAAAACCTTTGAATTAATAATGACCAATCAATTGGATTCAAGAGAAAATTAACTCAATATTGTCCTTGGTTTTCTAGGCATCAGAAGATACCTTTATGACCCCCCCCCCCCCAATCCATAGTATACTATTGCTTGTGTCCGCCTTAGCTTTTATTTGCATTACTCTGTGATGATACTTTTTTTCTTACATGTCCCTAGATTGTTATCATAATTGCCGATTTGGCATTTTGCTGAACCTATTGTTCCAGTACCACTTGGCTGCTGGGACATAGAACAAGGAGTAGTCCCACAAAAGCTTGCCCTTATGAATAAAATGGCTTCCTTATAAGAATGTAATATATGCTTATTTGTTTTGGCATGTAGAATCCATGGAATCTTGGAATTTGATTACTGACTGAATTCATGATTTTTGTTTGGAGGGCTTGTAAAAAGTTCCAGAAACATGGTCTTCTGTGGTTATTTTTGTTGGGCAACATAAGGCCAAAAGAACCAACATCCTCTTTTGATGACATTTTAATAAACTTTTAATCACGAGACATATAACTCTATGCTTTCTGTAAAACGTGTTATTCTTTAGTTGGTCAAATTTATATTCTCATAAAACCTACCTGACATACATCAATTTGTGTATTTAACCTACACACCAAAATGAATAGAAGGGTCTGCTCATCAATCTTGAGTCTGATTGGTCTGTATACAGCTATATAATACAAATTGAACTGAGCATCACTGTCTAACGAGTGTATGGTATCTGTACCTGAATTAAAAAATCCCACAACACCCAACATAGTTGTAGTTTTTTGTAGCCTTAATGTAGGGCCCCTACTCTAACCCTTTCGCTGCCAGGCCCTGTGCTCCACTTTTAAACTTAGCTGGCCAGGCCATTTTTGCAATTTTTTCTATTGCTTTTTTATTTTTACCTTACAGCTTTCAGAGTTTGTTAAAGACATTCCCCACCCACCCAAACCATATAATTTCTGAAGGAATAGTACCAGTAGAATAAAAGGAAGGTGCTACTGATTTTTAAGGGCGCAAGATATTCGCGCAAATGTTTGCCAAAGCAGTATTTTCGCTAAAAATTTACTAAAATCATTATTAGCAGATACAAACACAGCAAATTTGACAACATTCCTGCTAAATTCCTACTAAGTATAAAAGCTTAACCTGTATTGAGTTAAAAATAACACATTTTTGTACATTTTAAATTGCACCTCTTGGCGAAATGGTGAAAAAAACTATAAATAACCAAAGTTCTCAAAAAAATCTGGAGGTTTTCCTTTTTCACTTTCAGAGTTTTTAAAAGACCCCCCAAACTATACATTTACTGAAAGAAAAGGACCAGTAGAATAAATGGAAGGTGCTACTGATTTTTAAGGCCCCACAACATTTGCACAAATGTTACGAAAACAATATTTTCCCTAATAATGCACTAAAATCATTATTAGCAGATACAAACACAGCACATTGTACAAAGTTCCTTCTAAATATAAAAGCTAAACCTGTACTGAGTTAAAAAAAAATAACAAATATTTGTAAATTTTAAATTGCACATTTTTGAGAAATAGTGAAAATCGGAGGTATGCAAAAATGCTTTGACAAAAAAACCTGGAAGCTGATTGGTTTTTATGCAGAGCTGCAGTAGATTTTGCACTCTCCAGTTTTAGTCAATCAACCCTATATTGAGTTCATGAAGACATCAACTGATCTTAAGTAAAGTAATATTTTCTTAAATACTTTAGCAACATTAGGTGCTTTCAGAAATTTAAAAAAAGGCAAATAAGACTATTCATAAATAATATTATCTCAAATATTTCATCACACTCCTCACCCCTTGCATCATATTTACAGTATAATTACAGTATGCTGTTTATGACCACAGGAAACACCACGATTGCCAGAATTCAACATATGCCCAGCTAAATATCTTAACAGCCAAAAGATAAGGTTACCTGAGTGATTGAGAGAGGAAAATTCATCCAGTCTTAAAGTATAACTAAAGACAAATTTTTTTTTCTCGTTTTGAACAGACTGTATATAGATTAGAACACCTGTTCATCAAAATTAAAAGAAAATCCCAAATTTTGGGTCGTCCCCAGAACAGTAATAGAGGGGAAATCTTCTAATGAGGACACTAGTTCTGGTTACTAGGGATGGCCTTGCGAACGGTTCGCCCAGCGGTCGGTTCGCGGTGAACTTTGCTTGTTCGCAGCCCGCCGATTTTGCGAACATACAGCATTGTTCGCGGCGGCCATATTAGTTTACATTGGGGAGAACTTTGACCCATGACACAGCCATCAGGTGGAACGGGACAGCCAATTTAAAAACATTTCAGCACATGGAATACCCCCTACCTTATAAATAGACTTGACCTGGCGGCCATTTCACATTCTGCTTTTTGTCAGTGTAGGGAGAGGTTGGCTGTGTGCACCAGGGACAGATTGTGAGTGACACAAATTGCTCTGTTTAGGTCCACAAAAGTCCTTTTAAGGGCTGGTATTTGGTATAAGTGTACTGTCTCTTTTGTCAGTGTAGGGAGAGGTTTGATGTGTGAACCAGGGACAGATCGTCAGTGACACAAATCGCTCTGTTAAGGTCCACAAAAGTCCTTTTAAGGACTGGTATTTGGTATAGGTGTACTATTCCTTGGTGTGCAGTACACTATATAGGGGTGTAATACACTTATAATATACTTTCTAATATAGAAAGCATATTATAGTGTATTTCTATTGTGCACTGTGCAGCATTGTGACTGTTTCTGCAGCAATACTACAAACAGTGACAAAAGCACTTTTAAAAAAGTGTTATAACTGGTGTGATAGACCAATGGCCCCCCAATACCAGATATTGAAGTGGGGTGTTATCTGAGTATACTTTTATAAGTGTATTTGTGTCCTGCAAAAATATTGCCTCTTTTGCTGCATTAACTCTGCTACACACATTGCCAAATTTACTGGATAATTTTTTGTACAACTGGTGTGATAGACCAGTGGCCCCCCAATACCACATATTGAAGTGGGGTGTTATTTAACAGTATACTTTAATAAATGTATTTTAGTCCTGCAAAAATTTGGCCTCTTTTGCTGCGTTAACTGTGCTACACACAGTGACAACAGTTACTGACCAATTTTTTTTAGAACTGGTGTGATAGACCAGTGGCCCCCCAATACCACATATTGAAGTGGGGTGTTATCTGAGTATACTTTTATAAGTGTATTTGTGTCCTGCAACAATATTGCCTCTTTTGCTGCGTTAACTCTGCTACACACCGTGCCAAACTTACTGGCCAATTTTTTGTAGAACTGGTGTGATAGACCAGTGGCCCCCCAATACCACATATTGAAGTGGGGTGTTATCTGAGTATACTTTTATAAGTGTATTTCTGTCCTGCAACAATATTGCCTCTTTTGCTGCATTAACTCTGCTACACACATTGCCAAACTTACTGCCTGGCCAATTTTTTGTAGAACTGGTGTGATAGACCAGTGGCCCCCCCAATACCACATATTGAAGTGGGGTATTATCTGAGTATACCTTTATAAGTGTATTTGTGTTCTGCAAAAATATTGCCTCTTTTGCTGCAATAACTCTGCTACACAGGCTGCCAAACTTACTGGCCAATTTTTTGTAGAACTGGTGTGATAGACCAGTGGCCCCCCAATACCACATTTCGAAGTGGGGTGTTATCTGAGTATACTTTATAATTGTATTTGTGCCTTGCAACAATATTGCCTCTTTTGCTGTGTTAACTCTGCTACACACTTTGCCAAACTTACTGGCCAATTTTTTGTACAACTGGTGTGATAAACCAGTGGCCCCCCAATACCATATATTGAAGTGGGGTGTTATCTGAGTATACTTGTCTAAGTGTATTTGTGTCCTGCAACATTATTGCCTCTTTTGCTGCATTAACTCTGCTACATACAGTGCCAAACTCACTGGCCAATTTTTTGTACAACTGGTGTGATAGATCAGTGGCCCCCCAATACCACAGATTGAAGTGGGGTGGTATTTAACAGTATACTTTTATAACAGTGTATTTTAGTCCTGCAACAATCTGGCCTCTTTTGCTGCATTAACTGTGCTACACACAGTGACAAAAGTTACTGGCCAATTTTTTGTAGAACTGCTGTGATAAACCAGTGGCCCCCCAATACCACAGATTGAAGCGGGGTGTTATATACCTTGTTCCACATATACTGCGCTTCTCTAGAGACTTTTGTCACAGGGTAATTTAAAAAATGACAGGCAGAGGAAGAGGCAGGCTCTTACGCAGGGGTGGTAGGGGTAGGGCATGAGCAGTAGGCCGGAGCCAAAGTTTGACGTTTCAGAAGGTGCATTCGATTATGTCAAAGGACACACCAGACTTGGTTGAGTGGCTCACTCAGCCTTCCTCTTCTGCACCCTCCTCATCCTCTCTATCTGTACCCTCTTCACTCTCTGCTGTGTGTACCCCCAAAGACACTAACACCGCCACCACCATATACCCTCCGCTTGAGTCACTGGAATTATTTTCCAATCCATCACAAGACATTTGTGATAGGGGTGTAATACACTTATAATATACTTTCTAATATAGAAAGCATATTATAGTGGATTTGTATTGTGCGCTGTGCAGCATTGTGACTGGTATGGTGAGCGTTTCTGCAGCAATGCTACAAACAGTGACAAAAGCACTTTTAATAAAGTATTATAACTGGTGTGATAGACCAGTGTCAGGTAAACCCATGTGGGCAAGTTTTTGGGGCCTGGAATGGCCGACACTTTCTTCTGTATCCGGTCAATGCCTAATGTACCTTCAGCCACAGAATACAACGTTCTTAGCTGTCAGGTAAACCCATGTGGGCTAATTTTTGGGGCCTGGAATGGCGGACACTTACTTATTTATCCTGTGAATGCCTAATGTACCTTCAGCCAGAGAATACAACATTCTTAGCTGTCAGGTAAACCTATGTGGGCTAATTTTTGGGGCCTTTCATGGCCGACACTTACTTCTGTATCCTGTGAATGCCTAATGTACCTTCAGCCACAGAATACAACGTTCTTAGCTGTCAGGTAAACGCATGGGGGTTAATTTTTGGGGCCTGGAATGGCCGACACTTACTTCTTTATCCTGTGAATGCCTAATTTTTTAGACTGGAATTGAAAATCAATGGGTCTGTAAACGTTCCGCCAAATTGTGGAATGGATGCGGACCCATTTTACAGATGTGTGAATGGACCCTATATGTATTTGACATGTATTTACCGGCTGCTGTCAGTTCTGGCTGATTTGGGGGGAAAAAAACTTTTTTTTGGTGTAAAAAACAAAAAAAATTTTAGGGCAACTTTTCCAATTGCAATATTTAAGTTATGACATTGTCCATGTGGTGGGACTATTTGTGCACAGCTAGTAAGTCTTTTGTGGCTGCAAATATGACCTAAAGGTTCTTAAAGTTCGCCTCCCATTAAAGTCAATGGGTCCCGCCGCGAACTTGCGGTTCACAGACATTTGAGAAAGTTTGCGGCTAACGTTCGCGAACTGCCCTGGCCGATGTTCGTCCATCACTACTGGTTACCTGGGGGGCCCCAATGGGGCAGCTTAAGTACTTCAGCTCTGGAAAGTTTTACCCCCTTAACGACAAGGCCATTTTTTGTGATTCGGCACTGCGTTGCTTTAACTGACGATTGTCGATGCTGTCGTGCGATGCCGTACCCAAATACAATTGATGTCCTTTTTTTCCCCACAAATATAGCTTCCTTTTGGTGGTATTTGATCACCTCTGCGGTTTTTAGATTTTGCGCTATAAACAAAAAAAGAGCGACAATTTTGAAAAAAAACACAATATTTTTTACTTTCTGCTATAAAACATTCCCAATAAAAAATTTTCAAAAACATTTTCATCAGTTTAGGCAAATTTGTATTCTGCTACATATTTTTGGCAAACAAAAAAACACAAAAAGCATAATATTAATTAGTTTGCGCAAAAGTTATAGCATTTACAAACCATGGGATAGATTTATGGCCTTTTATTTATTTTTTTATTAGTAATGGTGGTGATCAGCGATTTTTATCGGGACTGCGACATTGCAGCAGACATATTGGACACCTAATTGACATTTTTGAAATTTTTTGGGGACCAGTGGCATTAATACAGTAATCAGTGCTAAATAATATGCACTGTTACTGTATAAATGACTCTGGCAGGGAAGGGGTTAACACTGGGGGTGATCAAGGGGTTAAATGTGTTCCCTTTTGTGCTTACTAACTGTGTGGGGGGATGGGCTGGACAGAGGCAGAGCTAGATCGGTGATTCAGCTTAGCTGAATCACACTATCTTTCCCTGCCTCTCTGACAGAAGAGCCGCCTGCTTTGTTTACATAGTCAGGCGGCTCTTCTGTCATTCTAGCCAAAGATCACGGGAGGTCATGGCGATCAAGTCTACTCTTCGGCATGCCACCGAAACCACGTGCACACAATCACGTATATC
The DNA here is from genome assembly GCF_965119305.1 of Pelophylax lessonae. NCBI lineage: Eukaryota > Metazoa > Chordata > Amphibia > Anura > Ranidae > Pelophylax > Pelophylax lessonae. The sequence goes on along the minus strand of NC_138768.1, from coordinate 382,933,647 downwards.
TGCGTGCCATAGTAAATCTGCGTGGGGCGGTCGGCAAGTGGTTAATTTGCAGGGATTTACTATCACTTCCTGTTTTGGCTATGAGACAGGAAATAATAGGTATATCTCCCCAATGGGACATAGATAAGTGACAGGGGTTATAACCCTCCCTTACTATCTAAAAGGAAAAAAAAAGTTTTACCTATAGTTGTACTTCATTTAGACTGTTTAGCATGAATAGAGAAATGTATTAGATTTCTCTCATTCAGCCTGCATACTGAATGAGGGATATAAAAAAATGTGTAAGGCTAACTTTAGTTGTAATTGTCTACTTTGTAGTTTGTTTATAACCACATTTATAATCACAGCATTTTCCCAGGTTAAAGGGTAACTTTACATTTGCAGGGAAAAAATAACATTGTACCTACTACCTAAAAGTCAGATTTACACATACTATGTTATGATTTTTATTGTTTGCATGTATTTGTTGAAAGAAACCTGTACTGAGAGAAATACAGAGCCTGCATTTTGAAAATGCTAGCTGTGGGTTTGTCATACTGATCCACTGACTCAAAAGAAATATGCAACACAGGAACATTCGAGTAATGCTAGAACTTCTGATCAGCAATACTTCTTCTGTGCCAGAGAATCCAAGCACTGAGACCATGATCCATCATAACAGCCAGACAGTCATTATTTTCAGGAGAAGAGGCCAGCGTTGGCAGCCTGCATATTTTCCTAATACAGGTTTCCTGTACATTACGTTTAACAATAGGGCCTATTTTAACCATGTAATTTTTCTAACTCTTTTACAGTATGAAATACTCTTTTTGCAAAATGGATATAAAGATTATATGCATCTGTAATTTGCACAAACTATCTAATTAAGCAATTTAGATTGAATATGCTAATGCACAAGAAAAAATATATAATTATAAAGGGACTTCAAGAGGATAATTACAAATGGGAAATGGTGAATCAAGTTCATTCCTATTTTCTTTAATTACTATATCCCGCCTTTTCGTAGAAAAAGATGAAGACTTTAAATGTATAATGATATAAACGTTACACATGCACTTTTGTCAATTTCAAAATTGCGAACAAACAAAGAATTGATTTGGTTTATTATTCCAAAGTAATCAGATTTCTAATCACCTGCAACTTGAAAGTTATCTTTTGCCTATCATTTATCATAATAGCCAGTACCTAAATTATGTTTTGAAATTATAAGAGTTGCAACTGAGAGCGTTGAAGTTAACTTTGTCATAAATCATTCATGGTACATACTGTATATGGGGCCTCATCATAACACAATAGCTTTCTATTCTAGGAAGTTATAGGCTTAAGAGCACTTGGACAATACAAGTTCATTGCAGTGTCCACAAATACTGCAGGTGTTAGATCTGACTGATTTTCAGATTGAATATAATCAGTAATCTACCAAAGTTGGAGTGCATTATGCAGCGAGGCTAGACATTTATCTGTATATTTTTCTGTTCTCTTTGGGTTTCTCATGAGTTTTGAATATTGTTTTCTTCTGACTGTTGCTGGGGAATGGTCTCCAGAAGATAGAGCAATAAGAAACAATGAGTTACAAATATGTTTTTATTTCACCCTGACCAATCACTAGGAGGTGCGTTTCTGTGATGTAGACTAGGGAAGAAGATATCTATTTGGGTAGTCTCTATTAAGGACCTTATGGATCTTTGAATGGTCCTTAGCTTTCCAGGCTTGTCCTAGAGAGGCTGTGATGTTAAAAGGACCTCTCTTATGGCAGGGCTGACCTAGAGAGGAAGTACTGCTAAATGGGTCTTCACCTTCTGGTGCCTGTTCCTTAATCCCTATGAGTGGAAATGAGCTTATGCTATGGTCTGGAAGAGAAGAAGGTCACTGATAAAGGGGAGTGCCTTCAAGAGGTTTTCTCAAGTGCATTGCTGGTTTCAGTTTAAAGGCACACTATTGAAGATTGTTTGCCTCAGCTCAAAGCGGTATAAAACCCATCAATTACCATTTATTATATTGCAGCTTACCAATTTTTAGAGTTCATGGCTGCATTCATTTCTTTTTAGACCTTCTTTCTTCTATTTTCATCTGGTAATCCAGTCAGCAAATCTCTTGTTATTCATAGCACAAACTCTCCAGCAGAATGTATCAGTTTACACTGATGAGGCAAATCGGAGAAAAGAGGCTAATATCAAGGCCAATACATGTACCTATATATGGCAGGCTCTCACGCTTATATACTGATCCTGCATCAGATCGTGAAAAAAATATACATATAAATATATAAATTAATTAATAACTGTGCTGCCGCTTGAATAAATATAACTTGAAAATAATAGTGAAGAATGACCCACTAGCAGCACACAAATGTGATTACATGTGCATACATAATCACCCAACATAAACCAATGTGACCTCATGTGTATACATAATCAAAACTATGAACTGAATAGTGCAATAATAAACTTCCACTGTGAGAGTCTTATAACAGACAATAGAGGAACAGTCCACAAAACAGTCCAACAAAAAAGAAGAATAGTGATATTATGACGATCCAGTGAGATTCCAGTGCCAACTGAATAGAGAAACACCCAGAAGATCCACCACCTCTGTGCTCCACTCCCCTCAGCCAGGCCACTCACCCCCACTTATTGCCCTCCTGTAACGCTCCTGCGTTTTTGTAGTAGGCTGGATTTGCAGCTGCAGAATCTCCACTCAGTAGTCATGTAGAGATGTGTTGAATAACCAGATCCAACTCTCCAGACTCATCACTGTGGGCCTGTCAGCTTCAGCATACAGATATACACACTCAATAAGATGTTCCTGGAGTGATAGGATGTATATAATAGTATGAAGATGATGTGCTGAAGGGACAGGTGTGAACAGTAAAAGAGATGGCAAGCACTTGATAGAAATGTTCAGGAGAGTATTAGATGGTATTAGGTAGAATGCAGATAGGTTAGTAATCGAGTATGGTAACAGGTGGTAAGGACAGCAGATGACAAATACAGGATAGACTAACCCAGTGCAAGGATAGATGGTAGTAGGCTCAAGAGCTAGCAATCTATGTAACAGTGCAGATGATAGAATTAGTATGCATAGATAGTAACAGTCCTTAATGTGCAGAGGTAGATAGTGTAAGTAAGGTTATGGAGGATTCCCCTGTGGGGTACTTATCACTAGTAAGGTTAGTAGTAGGAGGGTCCAGTAGTGAGGGAGTGATCCAGTAGCGAGATACAGGGATCAGTAGCGAGGTTCCGGTCTGTTTCCAAGTAAAAGAGAATATCTGGAGGTTCCGGTAGCAAGGCAAGCTTGTAAGCATGTGGACACACGGCAGGTTGAACGAACAATGTGAGAGAGAACGCCGGTGGTTGAAATAGCCGCTCTGCGGTGCTCGGCGATGACGTCATCCGTCTTAAAGGTGTATGCGTACCACCTAATTAGAAAGGTGGGACGCATATTTGAAAAGAAAATAGAAAATAAGGGTACCAGAGGTACCAGAATCTTACACCTCCACTCTCATGGATCGGGCTAATCACGTTCAGGTATTCCACCACGGCACAGGATGCAGGAAATATTGGGTAACTATCAAGCCACCATTCCGCTCTCCTCACAGTCCCGGCATTTGATGATAACGGTGACCACTTTACAGAACAACTCCTCGGTCATGGTGGCTGTCGGTGCGGTGCTCCTACATGTACATAATATCCAGCGTGGCCAGCAATGAAGGGACTAGGCAGCTCAGGTTCGGACACACATGGGGGGGCAAGGCGAGAAGGCTGCGGGCAGCGGGTAACCGGCGCGAATCCCCACGGGAAATCCCCACGGGAGCCGCGGCCAGAGCTGGTGGGAGGAGAGCCTTGAGCCGGTCACACACACAGCGAGGTGTGGCCTGCCATTCCCCCCGACACACGAGGTGAAGGTGCTGCGAACCCCGCCCCCTCCATGTGTGTCCAAACACAAAAAGACATTTAAATATGTATTAAAGCAAGTGACAGCTCTTCGTTGTACTTTTTTTTTTTGCACTAACATCCACATTTTCAGAACAAGCATTTGGGATGTACTCCCTTCTTTAAGATCCAGGCAGTACTGCTTGGACCTTGAAGAAGGGGGTACACCCCAAAAACTTGTCCTGAAAATGTGGATGCAATTACAAAAAGTATCACGGACAGTACTCAATTGTTTTTGTTGCAAGTGCACTAATACGGCTATAAACATTAAGCAATTATTTATTAATAAACACACAGCTGTAAAGTGCGCTATTGCATCTGCCTGTATTTTAACCTTAAGTATTTTTATAATAACTTGTAAATAAGCAGTTAAAGAAATCTTTACATTTTTTTCACTCATTGATTTCACAAGTATATGTTGATAAGGAAAAGGGATACTCCTTTATAATAATCAGACTGTTTCTGATTGAACTGAAGCATTCCAGGTCAAAAAAAAAGAACTCATGTTCCATTACAAGATCAACATTATACTCTGATCAGCTGTTGAATTCCATTTGTTTTAGTGCCCACCTGCTGCCTGAACTAATTTAATAGCTACCATATCAACAGGATACTAAATAGCTCTCAAGATGGGTAAAGGCTAAAAAAAAAAAAAACTCATAACTCTAAAACTTGATGGCCTAGATTAACTGCAGTAAAATTAAAAAAAAAATATTGTTTTTACTTTGACATTCCATACCTTCTCCTACAAATAAAAACGTGTTCCTGTCAACAATACATATACAATTGCAAGGGTAAAAAAAAGCAAAAATAAATGTTTTTCAATTAAATAGGATGCACAACTACGGCAAATGTTCATTTAACCTGTTTGTATTTATATTTGGAGGATAACTGTATGTTGGATAAAAAATAAAGGCATGGAGTGCCAGCAAAAAATAAATGACTATCTTTTGTTTCCAGGAAATGGTCCAGTATGCTGCCAGGCCTGCACGTGGCTGAGAAGTGTTCATAGACTGTAGAAAGCCTTTTTTCTTTTTCTTTTTTTTTTTTGTTCATGTTAAAAATTTCACTGCCAATGTAATCAGCAGCTGTGATGTCTCTTTTTTTTATCGCTAGTCCTGTAGTGAGAAGCTCCATGGAGTTTGGAGCACTGAGCTTGGATGCTGTTGGTAAATATTTAAAATGGCCACAGCAACTGTTTTACACCAACACATTCATCTAATCATTGATATAAAGGTTATTTTTATCATTATAAAGCTGCTTCTTGTCCAAATAGTTTGTTGTTGGTATAGAGACTGTTGCTTCACCCATTTAGGGCAAAGTGACAAGGTCTTCTATTAGTCACCCCACAGTGAACTACTTTGCTTCACCATGCTCACTTCACTCCTCCTTTGTATATTTTACATAGGTCCCAACTGTCCCTGATTATGAGGGACTGTCCCTGATTTAGAACAAAAAGTCCCTCTTTCTTCCTCATTTGTCCCATATTTTGGTCTGATCTATATAGTTAAATATAAAATGCACTATTTATCATTCAAAAAATGTTTCCCAGTGCTAAATGTTTCATCCAAATTCTAAATGTATACATCTCAAAAGCCAATATAAAGGAATAGTAGTAGTAAAAAAAAAAAAAGCACTTGTGGGTTTAACTAATAATAATTTTTTTCCTTTAAGGGGGTGTGGCTGAGTGTGTGTCCTATGCTTACATATTTTTGCTAATAGGTGTCCCTCGTTCCTATCTCAAAAAGTTTGGAGGTATGTAGTTTTAACTGGAACATATATTTGAAGCATGCAGTATCTCCATTATATATCAATAAGAAGAAATTAAGTAACTTAACTCAAAAGAAATGAATTATACACTAGTAGTAATAAAGGATAAATCTTAACCACTTGCCAACCAGCCGCAGTCTATATACGGCGCCAGGTCGGCAGGTTCCCGTGAATCGCCCACCCCCATTAGCCACAGGAAAAGCTGATGCACGGGGCTAGCGGCCTGATTGCAGCCGGGCACCCGTGATCTCTCCCCGTGAAGAGAGAATGGCAGTCTGCTGATGTAAACACAGCGGACCGTTGTTCTCCCAATAATCAACACAGGGCTCCTGTGTTTCCCCTATTTAGGAACACAGGTCCCTGTGTTGATTCCACAAGCCCATCCCCCGCACAGTTAGAAAACACCCCCTAGGCTCACATGTAACCCTTTGATCACCCCTGGTGTTAACCCCTTCCCTGCCAGTGTCATTACTACAGTAACAGTGCAAATTTCTAGCACTGATTATTGTAGTAATGTCACTGACCCCCCAGTGTCAAAAATGTCAGTTAGGTGTCCGATCTGTCCTCCGTAATGTTGCAGTCCCACTAAAAATCACTGATCGCTGCCATTACTAGTAAAAAATAAATAAAAATGACATAAATCTTTCCCCTAGTTGTGTAGATGCGATAACTTTTGTGCAAACCAATCAATATACGCTTATTGAGATTTTTTTTTTACCAAAAACATGCAGCAGAATACAAATTGGCCTAAAATGATGAAAAAATTTGATTTTGAATTTTTTTTTATTGGGAATGTTATATAGCAGAAAGTAAAAAAATATATATTTGTGGGGGAAAAAAAGACATCAATTTTATTAGGATACAGCATAGAATGACTGCACAATTGTTAGTTAAAGTAACACAGTGCCGAATCACAAAAAATGGCCTGGTCATTAAGGGGGGAAATCGTCCAGAACTGGTAAAAAAAACAAAAAAATACCTATGGAACATGCACAGAAAAATTATAGATAATATAATTTTAATTTAAAAAATCACGAAATGATCATTATCAAGATATTGCTAAAGGCAAAATCCTCCTTCAGGAATAGATATATAATAAGAGCAAAAAATATATAGTGTGTTGATCATATGGTCACAGTATATTCCAAAAAGGAAATGATAACAGATAATGTAGATGTAATCAAAGTCCCAGGAACAATCTTTGAGTATTTGGAGTACAAAATGAAGACAAAATCATTATTTGGTGGTATGCTTAATAATACAGTATTATGTCGTAGCCCAGAAGAACATTCAAAGTACCTGTTTCAGTTGTAAAGAGAGGTAGTCTCCTCAGAGTGAAATTATCCTTCAACAAGTAGCATCTTTAAAAGTGAGACCAGATAGGTGGAGAAGACAATACAAGTGGAGAGGAAACAAAGGATACAAAACTATGCAATAATGATTATAATCTCTAAAAGTGATATTAACCGCTCGCCCACTGCCCTAGTTTTACTGCTACAGGGTGGCCATGCTGTGCAGGATCATGTATATATATATATATATACGTGATCCTGCACTTCCAGGCATTGGGCGCAAGTGCTCCACCAGCGGTTTGCTTCCGCTGTGATTATACATAGTGGGAGCAGGTCAGCGGGTCTCACGGACCCGATGTCTGCTGTTGCCCGCTGATCATTTAGTACATAGGCAGAACGGAGATCTGCCTATGTAAACAAGCCAGATTGCCGTTCTGTCGACACAGGAGACATTGATCCTGTGTTCCTGAAAAGCAGGAACACCGATCCATGCCTTTCACTAGTAAGAGCACCCCCCCCCCACTACACTGAAACACCAGCTAGACACACAGTTAACCCTTTGATCGCCCCCTGATGTTAACCCCTTCCCAGCCAGTGTCATTAGTACATAAATTAAACAAGAACAGTTAGTCCACCAAGAAGGTCACATTGTGAAACACTGTGGTTGTAATAAAAACAGCTTTATTTGAAAAATACCAAATTGAAAAACAAAGAGCAACAGTAAATGTGCCTTTACCAAACCAAGGTTAAAATAATGACAACGTTGTCAATGGGGGTATGCAGCTGCGCATGCAATCATGCATACACGCACACACAGTCACTCAAGATGAATCAGGGGCCCAAACAGAGAAGTTCCTACAATCTGAATGGCATCATTCCTTGTATGAAAAAAGATACAAAACTCAAGTTCATCCCTGAGATAATATAATAAACTGGACCGGACTTCTCATTGGGTGGAGTATTGAAAAAATGACTGTGTGTCAGATGGACTAGCAGATGGATATAACAGACACCTTGATTACCAACCCTGGACAGAAGTTCAATAAGCTTGAGTGGTATACTAGCCAGCAAATCCCAATATTCTTCTGCCGAGAATCAGGGCTCCTAGATGGTGGAAACAAGTGGTCAGGAATATGGAGGTGCAATCAGAGTGGGTGAGTCCTGGATACCCTTGGGCCAAACAGAGGTTAAGATGAGGGTGACACTGGGGAAATAGATCACCAAATTGTGCATACAGACATCTCCCGGTTGTCCCTGCGCTCACATCCACTAAGCACCGGCATCCAGACATCCGCTAGTCCATGCTGCGTTCGGCTTCCACCTCACCCCCGGCACATACTCACAGTTGCTATCCCGAGGAAGACGTCACGTGCGTGATGACGACATGCTCATGCGTTCCGTTAGCCTATCCACATTAACTTCTTCAGAGCCATTAATACAGTGACAGTGCATATTTTTACCACTGATCACTGTATTTGTGTCACTGGTTCCCAAAAAAATATCAAAAGTGTGAGTTAGGTGTCTGATTTCTATAAGTCACTGATTGCCGCCATTACTAGTAAAAATAAATAAATAAATAAATAAAAATTTCATAAATATATTCCATAGCTTGTAGTCGCTATAACTTTTGCGCAAACCAATCAATATACGCTTATACGGATTTTTTTACCAAAAATATGTAGCAGAATACATATTGGTCTAAATTGATGAAGAAATTTGATTTTTCACATTTTTTATTGGATATGTTTAGAGCAGAAAGTAAAAAATATTGTCAGTTGTTTTTTGTTACTAGCACACAAAATAGTCAGTTAAAGTAACCCAGTGCTGTATCGCAAAAAATAGCCTAGTCAAGAAGGGAGGTAAATCTTTCTGGGCTCTTTTTTTTTTTAAAAAATGACAAATATGTGATACTAACCTGCTCTGTGCAATAATTTTGCACAGAGCAGCCTCCACCCTCTTCTTCTCTGGTCCCCCGCTGGCGCTCCTGGTCTCTCTTCCCTGCTGAGTGCCCCCATAGCAAGTTGTTGTCCTGCACGCTCTTTCCCAAGTCCCACTCTGTGTGTCCACTCCCTCCTCACTGGCTGTGACTCTGAGCCAATGAGGATGGAAAGAGCCAAGACAGCAACTGCTCTCTCTTCAGCCTTTACAACCACTTTAATGAGTGCAGCAAATAAAAGTCACTTGACTCAAAAATTCACAACCAGATATTAAAGGATCATTTAAAAGAGTCATACTGCAAATTGTACTTAAACTTAATTGAAAGGCGTCACATGTCACATGATGTACCTATCTTCAGAATTCCAGCAAAGTTCTACAAGTATGTTGCTTACACGTTCCTTCTATTGGATTTGTAGCCAGCAGGTTATCACCATTCATTTGGTTGTAAGTTGATATAGAGAACACATAGTGGTATATAATAAATGTGTCCTCATGAGAGGGTTAATATAAAAAGCACATAGTAAAGCATTAGATATTCTGCCTCATCAAATAGCTCTGATACTCTCTGATATGGAGTTTAAACATGTGTTAACTCATAAAGCAGGGAGCATATGAAGGGAAAAGTAAGCAAATTAGGGGACAGGCTAGTAGTATATTCTGTCATTTTGGCTAAAAAAGCAAAAATTACAGATTCTCTTTATGTAGAACCTGTCCCACCATTGTTCAGTAAAATCTGAAATATCGACATGATACACTATATTACCAAAAGTATTAGGACGCCTGCCTTTACATGCACATGAACTTTAATGGCATTCCAGTCTTAGTCCGTAGGGTTCAATATTGAGTTGGCTCACCCTTTGCAACTATAACAGCTTCATCTCTTCTGGGAAGGCTGTCCACAAAGTTTAGGAGTATGTCTATAGGAATGTTTGACCATCCTTCCAGAAGTGCTGAGGTCAGGCACTGATGTTGGACAATAAGACCTGGCTCGTAGTCTTCGCTCAAATGAATTCCAAAGGTGTTCTATCAGTTTGAGATCAGGACTCTGTGCAGGCCAGTCAAGTTCCTCCACCCCAAACTCATTCATCCATGTCTTTATGAAACTTTATTTTGTGCACTGGTTCACAGTCATGTTGGAACAGGATGAGGCCATTCCCAAACTGTTCCCACAAAGTTGGGAGCATAAAATTGTCCAAAATCTTTTGGTATGCTGACGCCTTAAGAGTTCCCTTCACTGGAACTAAGGGGCCAAGCCCAACCCCTGAAAAACAACCCACACCCTAATCCCCCCACCACAAAATGACTTGGACCAGTGCACAAAGCAAGGTCCATAAAGACATGGATGAGTGAGTTTGGGGTGGAAGAACTTGACTGGCCTGCACAGAGTCTTGACCTCAAGCCAACAGAACACCTTTGGGTTTAATTAGAGCAGAGATTGTGAGACGGGCCTTCTCTCCAACATCAGTGCCTGACCTCACAAATGCGTTTGTGGAACAATGGTCAAACATTCCCATAGACACATTCCTAAATCTTGTGGACAGCCTTCCCAGAAGAGTTGAAGCTGTTATAGCTGCAATGGGTGGGCCAACTCAACAATAAGACTGGGATGTCATTAAAGGAGAAGTATAGCCAAAGCTCGTTTGGCTGTACTTCTCCTATGGATCACAGGAGTGCAATTCGTTTTGCACTTCTGTGACCTGTTTGAGGCAGTCCAGGCCCTGTGTCATCACGACAATGGAAGTCAGGATCCACCAGGTGCCTGGACCGACACCCAGCTCAGCCTCTCATTGAGCTTCTGAGACCCTAAACCGGCTACTCCCTGCCCCTCCAAAGCCCAGTGCTCAAGTGAGCGAGGTGAGGGCAGAGCAGAGAGCTACTGACTGACAGTCAGCAGCTCTCTGCACGGGGAGCTGTCAGAACCGAGCGATCGGCAGCGTTCGATCACTCGGTTCTCAGTGCAGAGGCACCAGGGGACAGATGCAGAATTCGGCCAATGCTGCATCCACCTAGGTAAGTAAAAATGGGGAAAAAAACATTAAAACCCATACTTCTCTTTTAAAGTTCATGTGCGTGTAAAGGCAGGCGTCCCAATACTTTTTTTAGGCTTTTTCGCTTGGTATACATATAGTGATGTGGCCAGTAACACACCACCTGTATTAGAGTGGCTCCACTCTGGATGAACAGAGACATATTTGGACAGCAGCATTGTCAGTCTTGGGGGAAGGGAGTGTTAGATGTACTAGCAGATTTAGATACACTAACAAATCTAAGCCAAACTTCAGCTAACACTTCATAGACAGTTACAGCAAATGTATTTTCCATTTATGATAAATGTTTCCATTGTAATCACCCCTGTCAGTGTTAAATGGTTTGTCTTATCCCTCTAACTGCTACAACTGCAGGAGAACTTGGTCTGCTGAAAACAGAAGACTTAAGCCCCGTACACACGTACCGAATTTCGGCCGAACGATCGGCCGTCTTTTGTCCGGTGCTGTCCTGTCGGCTGAAAAGTGCTCAAGACTGCACACGAATTTTGTCGGCCAACAACAGCCGACTGCAGAAGTGATGTCATGTGATGGTTAACTTTCCGTGTGTTTTTTCTTTTCTGAGCATGCCCAGTCTTGCTAATCTGCTGTTTGTCGACCGAATTCTGTACTGACTGGCGAACAATCGTCTGTTCTGGTGACGGCCAACAAAAATTTTAAAGTCTGCACGCCAGATTCTGTTCGGCCGAAAATTCGCTGTCGGTTGTCGGAAGCATCATACTAACAAGCCGACAATCGGCCGATCGTTCGGCGGCTAAATATTTACGGCCGACAATCGCTACGTGTGTATGGGCCTTTACTGTCTAGGTCACCAGATGAAAATAAAAGAAAGTCATAAAAAAGAAAACTAATGCAGCCAACACATCCAAAAATTGGTAACCTGCAATATAATAAATGTTTGCTTTTTGGGTTTAATACTGCTTTAACCACTTACCTACCAAGTTACTTGTATAAATATCATGGTAGACTAGTGGTTAAGTAGCAGCTGTGAGCCTGATACTGGCTTTAAAAGCCTCCAAAGTACTTTCCAATAAAAGTGATCAGGCAGCTCTAGAGTCGCCTGATCAGATTTATGAAGCTATCAAAGGGATACCCCCTGTGGCAGGACCACAAGAAACTGCTTTTCCAATGAAAGCAGGAGGAACTCATGAAAAGGATGTTCCATCATGTGACCAATGACCACAGAAATTACGTGTATTACCTCACTTGCGGGGTCACAGCGTTCATTCTTTAGCGAGTGTAGCCACAAATATGCCTATTAAAACACACTCTGTGTTTGAGGTCCAGAAGAACTGACTAGAGGGGGAGAGACACTGGAGACCCTTGAAAAACAGTTTCATGAGTAAAGGGGATCGTGTCAAGGGGCCTGACCTGAGGGGGGCCAACCCGGAGAAGGATAGTCAGAGGACGAGTGTCAGTGTGTGAAGTGAAAGGGGATACTAGGAGAGTATCCTGAAGAGAATTCGTTTATCAAGTCTTCTGGATAGAGACTTAATCTAAATTCACCTAGTGGCAAGGTGAATCAGCAGCCTGGCTGCATCATCAGATAGGAGTCCTCATATCTTGCCAATAGTTAATCTGGGTATCCCACTATTCCCTTCTCCCATCCCTAATTTAAGTAAAACACCAAAAACAACTACAAACCCCTGGACAGATCATTGACTGAGCCAAGAAGTAAAGTGTTAAATTGTGAATGCCAGTGTTGCTAACGGTAACCCAGGGGGACCCAGGAGTGCACTATCCAGCAGCCCTCAAGGGGGCAGTGCTACAAATACTTAAGATGTTTCATATCTATTTACCAATATATACCCATCGTTAATGATTTACCAAAAAATTGAGTTTATTATTGTGTTTATTTGCACTAAAATCCATTTACATTACATGTTAGTGTATTTTTCCTGATGCACTTGATAAATAACTGTTCAAATATCATGCAACATAAAAAAAAATGCAACTACCATTATTTTGTTCTCCAGGGTCTCTGCTTTTAGAAAATATATACCTTTTGAGGGGCAGGATTTAACATGTGTGCAAATTGGCCCAGAAGACGTAGTTAAAGGGATTGTAAAGGCAAAAGGTTTTTTATCTTAATGCATTCTATGCATTAAGATAACAAAAAAAACCTTGTTTGCAGCAGCCCTCCTCTACCCCCTACTACTTACCTGAGCCCATCTCTATCCAGTAATGTTGCAGGAGTGTCTCAGCTGCCCAGGATTCCCCTCCTTATTGGCTAAGACAGCAGCACGACATGATAAGCTCCCACTGATCTCAATCAATATCAGTCAGCCAATCAGGAGAAAGAGGGGCAGGGGCAAGGTCACAGTTCTGTGTCTGAATGGACACAGGGAGCTGTGACTTGGCCTGGGTGCCTGCATGCTGTGGGGACACTCAACAGGAGGGAGGGGCCAGGGGCACAGAAGAGGGACCCGAGAAGAGGAGGATCTGGGTCCCTCTGTGCAAAACCAACTGCACAGAGCAGCTAAGTATAACATGCTTGTTATTTTAATAACAAAAAAAAAATGAGAATTTACAATCACTTTAAGGATAAAAAATATTTAATACAGATTTTTCAAAATTTAGATTAAAATGAGAAATATTTGTTCTGTACAGCTGATGTTTCATTGCTGTACACAATAATACCCCACATAGGCTATTAAGTATTTTTTGACTAAGACTGATAATATACCAGTGAAACAGTGGGATAATATTTTGGAGTGTCCAAACTTTGCCTTAACAAGTATAATTTTTTTGTACAAAGTGGAATACTATTGTCAAATCACAGGTACTGCAATAGGAGGAAAATACCCAACCAGTTTGCCTAATTTGTTTATGGCCTGGCGAGACGGAAACACTATTTAGTATTTTGGGGAAGATGCATTGACTACCTCCTCATCAACTAGGAGGAAACAGCATTAAAAATTTTCTATTGATTCCTTAACATTGATGATTTGTGGTTCCAGCTCACAACTACAATTAGTGGTAGTTCTGTGATTTTTATTTAGATTTAGGTATTTCTAATAATAATAACTCTATCTGAACAAAAATATTTTTTTAAGACTACCATTCATAACAGTTTTATTCTAGTGTCTAGTTGCCACCATCCTGGGTGGATAAATAATAAATATACAAAATGGGGTTGAAGGATTGTAAGAGGTGCATGAAGGTCAGCCAGCCCCCAGTCTGATGTACTCACCCTCCAGTCTGTCACCAACCAAATAAAACCTGTCTCTTGGTACAAAGAACAGGGGTTTAGTTGACACACATTTGCAAACGCATGTGAAAGCTGCAGAGCCACTTCACGGCACCCTGTTATATCTGCAGTCCTACACTCTTAATTTAGTGTCCTCACACTGGAGGCACATGGCCGCTAATGGATGGATGGGGGAACAGGTGAGAGGGAGACAGCCCAACCTCCCCCAACCCATCCCCATGCACAACTGGGTGTTGTCTCAAAGACTCAAATAATTAGGTTATTACCATGGTGCAAACTGGAAATAACCAGCTGAAAAGCATTACACCTCCATCCCCTTGGTGGATGCAGCATATAGATAGGAAGGGATTTTATGTATGGGGCATGGCCTGTAAAGCACACTGCCTTTGAAATCCCTAATTTCCTTTTGGGACTTTATGTGAGACAAGCAGGTCATGCTATTGGTCTCTATCCCTGTATACGGAAAACACTAAGGTCAAATCAAAACTGCATCCACCAAAAACGCATGAAAATCGCACGGTGGGACTTTATATGTGGCACCAAGCTGTAAGCAAGGCGTCTCCATCCCTGATTGCTTAAACAAATTGGACTAGGTGGGACTTTATATGAGACCCAAGCTGGTGTTGCCCGGCGTCTCCATCCCTATAACAAAATACAAAATGAGGTTGAAGGATTGTAAGAGGTGCATGAAAGTCAGCCAGCCCCCAGTCTGATGTACTCACCCTCCAGTCTGTCACCAACCAAATAAATCTGTCTCTTGGTACAAAGAACAGGGGTTTAGTTGACACACATTTGCAAACGCATGTGAAAGCTGCAGAGCCACTTCACGGCACCCTGTTATATCTGCAGTCTTTGAGACAACACCCAGTTGTGCATGGGGATGGGTTGGGGGAGGTTGGGCTGTCTCCCTCTCACCTGTTCCCCCATCCACCCATTAGCAGCCATGTGCCTTCAGTGTGAGGACACTAAATTAAGAGTGTAGGACTGCAGATATAACAGGATGCCGTGAAGTGGCTCTGCAGCTTTCACATGCGTTTGCAAATGTGTGTCAACTAAACCCCTGTTCTTTGTACCAAGAGACAGGTTTTATTTGGTTGGTGACAGACTGGAGGGTGAGTACATCAGACTGGGGGCTGGCTGACCTTCATGCACCTCTTACAATCCTTCAACCTCATTTTGTATTTTGTTATAGGGATGGAGACGCCGGGCAACACCAGCTTGGGTCTCATATAAAGTCCCACCTAGTCCAATTTGTTTAAATAATAACTATAGGGGCCAATTTGTGAGGTTATGGGGAATTGCGAACGTTTAGTAGATTAAAATGGATCACTGGTCTATCACTTCCAGGGAGATCAAAATGTATATACAAGAAAATACCTTCATTAAGACATAATTGGTACTTCATATAATAGCTCCCCCACTTTTTTGTAGGTATACCTTTTTTAAGGGGTAGACTTATGGAAGGCGAGTCATTTGTAATATAAGCAAACATCCTGGAGAAATAAATCATTTCCAATTGACAGTTGTTAGAAAGTGTTTATTATTGATAAATTCATCTCATGTATTATTACTCATGTGACATATGTGGTGGAGTATCCTTGTAAATTGAAATAGATATAACCTTTGTAATCTGTGATATTTTGGGAGAACTACCAGAACACAGGTGGCTCATATAAGCGAACACATCCACAATAATAAAATCAGTTTGAAAACATAATTTTTTCTTACATTGTTATACAGTAACTATCACAATAGAGATCCAGCAGGGATAACATTTTGTAGAATTGGTATGTGTATCTGATTACGATGTCATAGATGATGATTTTGTAAATAAAATTTAGCAGAAAAAAATGTCTTTTAATACTTCTTATCGATTTCTTTTGTGAGCCTGAAAGACCAAAAGGTTTCTTTTTTGATTTGCTCAGAAAATAAGACAATGACATTTATTAAATTCTATGGGAAACCGATTAACTTTTCATAGAAGAGCCTCATTGGAATTCATCTCTCAGGTAATCTGTCTAGTGATGTAAGCCCCTTAGATAGTTATCCTTCAGTGTCAAAACAACAGGTTTCTTGCCAATTTATGGAAGTAGTTTGCCAGATCTTTCTCCTGCACACAATTAAGTCACATGTCACCTTGTCTACCAATGTTTTATGAACGTAAGAATCATACCTACACCCAAACAGAACATGAAGACTTCATATAGATAGGGTGTTTTCTGAATGCATTGGGCCTGTGTGGAAGTTCACAAGTACCCCCTTAAAATAATACACTTTTTTTGGCCACGGCTTAAAGGAAAAGAGTTAAGTAGAGTATGGGGCATCAGATCTCTCCGCATAACATTATTCAAAGATTCAGATCCCTGTATGTATGAAGGAATTTCTCGGTGATGCAGTGATTGGGGACTCCTTGTCTTCAGCAACACCTTTACACCCTACAGGACTCCCCACTCCCACTAAGCACTCCATATGGCTAATCTAGTTCCTACTGCAGGCTGAGCACTTAACTTCACATTGAAGTGACCGGTGACCACCCTGTGCTTGTTACATGGTCGAAGGTCTGAGCAACTCTCAGTCCCTAACAGCCAGCACAGACATTACTGCATTGGCCAGCCTCCTTCTACCTACAAGAAGGGGTTGACCTCAATCCCTGCCATGTGGAGCCCCCAGCTGCCACTAATGTTCTCCACAATCAGAACAGTTAATTTCTTTGAACAACAAAGTTCCTTATTTATCTCCTATATTAACCAAAGAGACTAGGTGGGGCTGAAAATGTAAAGTGTTCATCATCACAGCAACCTGGCTAAGTTGCACCCCTGGCAATATTTTAGCAAGATCATATGATCAATTTACATTTTTTTATTTATTTTTTTATTTTGCTAACCTATGTGTAAACTTGTGATCCAAAGTGAAAACAATGATCCAAATTAATTCAGTTGATTATGAGCTTTAGCATCAATCTGCAAATTAGTTTACTTGTATCACATAAGGGTGGCAACTTAAAGGGTGGTATGATCTCATGTCTAAGCTATCATAATTTCTCTGATTTGGCTGAGATCCGATTCTAGCATGCTCTACTGCAGCCCCTCTTTTACTAGAGTTGGGAATTGTGTGCTCTCCTTCAGTCTCAGTAGTGGTCAAACAAATAATGGCAGCATGATGATCACATGATGGGGGAGTAGTTACAAAGAGGCAGATGGGTCGGCCAGTGACACACCTGTAGGTTGTAACTACAGCTCTTTTTTGTAATTTAAAGATGCAGAAAATGCAATTGTCTCACAATAAAAGCAGAAGTTCACCTCCCTAGTTGATACATCATTGGTACTAATGGATGCCAATACTGATAAACTACCCAATCAACTAATTATCATCTTTAGTTACCACAGTATATACAGTGCCTTGCGAAAGTATTCGGCCCCCTTGAACTTTGCAACCTTTTGCCACATCTCAGGCTTCAAACATAAAAATATAAAACTGTAATTTTTTGTGAAGAATCAACAACAAGTGGGACACAATCATGAAGTGGAACGAAATTTATTGGATATTTCAAACTTTTTTAACAAATAAAAAAACTAAAAAATTGGGCATGCAAAATTATTCGGCCCCCTTAAGTTAATTCTTTGTAGCGCCACCTTTTGCTGCGATTACAGCTGTAAGTCGCTTGGGGTATGTCTCTATCAGTTTTGCACATCGAGAGACTGAAATTTTTGCCCATTCCTCCTTGCAAAACAGCTCGAGCTCAGTGAGGTTGGATGGAGAGCGTTTGTGAACAGCAGTTCTTTCCACAGATTCTCGATTGGATTCAGGTCTGGACTTTGACTTGGCCATTCTAACACCTGGATATGTTTATTTGTGAACCATTCCATTGTAGAGTTTGCTTTATGTTTTGGATCATTGTCTTGTTGGAAGACAAATCTCCGTCCCAGTCTCAGGTCTTTTGCAGACTCCATCAGGTTTTCTTCCAGAATGGTCCTGTATTTGGCTCCATCCATCTTCCCATCAATTTTAACCATCTTCCCTGTCCCTGCTGAAGAAAAGCAGGCCCAAACCATGATGCTGCCACCACCATGTTTGACAGTGGGGATGGTGTGTTCAGGGTGATGAGCTGTGTTGCTTTTACGCCAAACATAACGTTTTGCATTGTTGCCAAAAAGTTTGATTTTGGTTTCATCTGACCAGAGCACCTTCTTCCACATGTTTGGTTTGTCTCCCAGGTGGCTTGTGGCAAACTTTAAACAACACTTTTTATGGATATCTTTAAGAAATGGCTTTCTTCTTGCCACTCTACAAAAAAGGCCAGATTTGTGCAGTATACGACTGATTGTTGTCCTATGGACAGAGTCTCCCACCTCAGCTGTATATCTCTGCAGTTCATCCAGAGTGATCATGGGCCTCTTGGCTGCATCTCTGATCAGTCTTCTCCTTGTATGAGCTGAAAGTTTAGAGGGACGGCCAGGTCTTCGTAGATTTGCAGTGGTCTGATACTCCTTCCATTTCAATATTATCACTTGCACAGTGCTCCTTGGGATGTTTAAAGCTTGGGAAATCTTTTTGTATCCAAATCTGGCTTTAAACTTCTCCACAACAGTATCTCGGACTTGCCTGGTGTGTTCCTTGTTCTTCATGATGCTCTCTGCGCTTTAAACGGACCTTTGAGACTATCACAGTGCAGGTACATTTATACAGAGACTTGATTACACACAGGTGGATTCTATTTATCATCATTAGTCATTTAGGTCAATATTGGATCATTCAGAGATCCTCACTGAACTTCTGGAGAGAGTTTGCTGCACTGAAAGTAAAGGGGCTGAATAATTTTGCACGCCCAATTTTTCAGTTTTTATTTGTTAACAAAGTTTGAAATATCCAATAAATTTCATTTCACTTCATGATTGTGTCTCACTTGTTGTTGATTCTTCACAAAAAATTACAGTTTTATATCTTTATGTTTGAAGCCTAAAATGTGGCAAAAGGTCGCAAAGTTAAAGGGGGACGAATACTTTCGCAAGGCACTGTATAGGTTATTGAGAAGTTTACTCTTAAACGCTGTTAGAAGCATCTGTTTAAGCTTGTGCCACTGTTTACTACCATAACATATACAGTATATTTTAGCTCTGCTTGTTTTCATGACATGATGGGTAAACCTACATTACCTTTGTCAATACAATGTTAATGATGGTCTATAGAATTCCTTCAGCAAGCCATTACACCATGATGGGTTACATTTCAGCATAAATTTCCTTTTCCATTGCTGTTATTTTCCAGAAAAAATCCTCTAAAGATGAATTTGATTTTTAAACACTTCTTTTGATCTATCATCATTGATTTTCAAGGTAATCCTCTGTACCAATTTTCCATCTTAAGAATATGGTTCTTGTAGCTCTTTATGTGAATACTAAAGAATTGTATCAGGGTTCAAGAGGACAGGAGGGCCATCTTCAAAGCAGAGCAATGAAAAAGAATTCTTTTCCGACTGCTTTGTTCCGCCTGACACTGGATCATGTATGGTTTGTTTGCCCTAATGTCTCAAATATTTTTAGAAACATCTTAGCTTTAAATTTAAGAGAAAGTACAGTATGCATTAAAGAAACATTTGCTAGATTCAGAAGACTGACAAACCAACATGTTGTTTGATCTGAACATGTTAGGAAGAAAGGTTTTCAAACTTTTGCTGAAACATCACAACGCAGAAGTTGTAAATACAAGGAATGAAAACATGAATATAAAAGTAAAGTAAAGAACTTACACATAGTAATATAAAAGAGGGGACCCTAAAACATTTTAGCAACAGATATAAGACAGATATGTGCTTGAAAGGAGCAAAAGTATATTGTAATATAAAACTGAACTATATGCAGACCTAAAGGCTACACATTGATGCTGCTTATTTTTGAAACATTAACTTATTTTACTGCAAAGTGTAGGTACCTGAATCTGATGAGGTATCAGCCTTTTGCAATCTCCTTAAGAGAGGCCCTCTGGGGACTGAGAGATAGAGGGGCAGGTTAGAAGCCAATCAGGTTTGCATGTTGAGATGAGATATGCTGATAGTAGGAGAGAGCAGAGTGAGCAGAAAGCTCATAATTTGTCTGTCACACCTTCACTGTCCAGTCAGAAGGCAGAAGTCAACCACTTGGCTGGGCTGAGTACATCATATGAATGAATGAACAAACATACAATATTTTCAGCAAGTACATAAAATACCTTTTGGTCTTGCCAACAGGTAAGCAAAAAAGAAAGAAAAACATCTTTATCTTTCTTGTGTAAATTACCTGTCCCATCAATCCACCAGTTAATGCAGATGAACAAAGGCAGGTATGTTTAAAGTGTGACAATCATGGCTCCTTCTACGGATACAATGTAGAGGTTAGTATAGACAGGAAGTGTTTTTAAATGCAAGATTACCAGTTGAAAAAATAAAGGAAAACCGTCTGAAAAATAGAAACCTAATCAAGCACCAGATATTACATATTTGGTTTTGGGTTTGGGATGCTATAAGCAGTGAAAATTGTTGGCCCTAAAGGGAGATTCTAAATTCCTATAAGTCTCCCACCCGCAGACCCCCACAACCACAGCCCAGGGTTGCCGGGAAGAGGCCCTTGTTCCCATCAACATGGGGACAAGGTGCTTTGGGGGGCACCCCAAAGCACTCTTCCCATGTTGAGGGCAAGCGGCCTGGTATAGTTCAGGAAGGGGGGGGGCGCTCTTCCCCCCTCCTTTCCTGGCCTGCCAGGCTGCATGCTCAGATAAGGGTCTTGTATGGAATTTGGGGGGAGTGCCATGGAGTTCTCCTTAAAATCTATACCAGACCCAAAGGGCCTAGAAGAGCCAAGCACACACCTTGTGTACTGTACCGTATGGTGTTTCCTCTTTGCAATTTGATGCACTGAGCATCTCATAGACTGTACTGTGCTGCTACCTTGTACCCTATTGGGAAAACGCTCCTAAGCAACTACTGTTATGAGTTTCCTTGCCTGTTATATATTGTTCTATTCTGTTTGCATAACTCCTAGCCATTCTGGTTCTGTTGGCATTGTTAATTTTTACTCTGCATCTAATTAGTAAACTTCAAGTTACAGCTACCCTTTGTCTAATCATTCGACTGATTATTCACCATTACACTTGGCATCTACTAACAGGATCAACCATATCAGACAATGGAAAGTAGCGTGATGGCAGTGCTAGGCAGTGATACCCCAAGTGAAAGCAGACAACCTACTGCCCCTGCAGTAATGGCTCACTTTTTCCTGTTGGGATTTTTGTTTTAACTGCTACCCAAGTAAACAGGGCTACCTTTAGTATTTAGATAATTGTATTAAGAAAGTGCAGGGTCTACGTTGATCATATGGGATTTTGCCAGCTCAGAAGGAGAAAATGGCAACTGTAGTGTCTTGAGCATGGGCACCCGCAAGGGGGGAAGTGCCTACCTGGAATCAGGGATCAGCAAGGTGTCCGCACACTGGTCTGTGGGGGACCCTGGCCTGGCCTGCTCTAAAGGGGGACCTATTGGTACCATGCTCTGAAGGGGATCTATGGGGGACCCTGGCCTGGCCTGCTCTAAAGGGGATGTATGGGGGCAAAAAGGGGCGGTGCATGGGTGACCTTAAAATGTTCCCTCCTCCTGAAAAAAGTTCTGCGGATTCCCATGGTCTTGAGAGCAAAGATGCACAGGATTGGACACACTCTTGGCTGTTGTAGGTAGAAAAACCTTTAGACCCACCAAAAAGGGAAAAAAACGACACCTGCCCAACACCTAAATATCTGTACCTTGGAGCTTAAGACACCAACATGTACGAAGCTACAGGAACTCAATTATAAAGTGTTGACCAGGTGGTATCGTGTTCCCTCTCTTTTGCTTCAAATCTATCCAGATGCTTCGGAACAGTGCTGGCGCTGAGGAGAGGAGGTGGGCACGCTGTTACATGTGTTCTGGTCATGCTCCAAACTATCTGGATTCCGGAGAGCGGTCAAGGACCTTATAGGGGTACTTTCCGATTGTACTGTGCCGGATACACCTGCCTTTTTCCTCCTCCAGGTCTCTGACATTTCGATTTCCAGATATAAAAAATCAATCCTTCCTCATATCCTATGTGCGGCTAAATCCTGCATCCTGCTATATTGGAAGTCCACACATGTCTCTACTATTGGAGACTGTATGCGGAAACTGGAGAAGATCAATAAGTTGGAGGATTTAACCCTCACTGCTCTTTTTGACTGGATGTATACGCACTTTATTTGTAACATTGTTTGCACTTTTTGTTGATGTTCTTTCATTGTTTCTGACTTTCTATATAAATAAACATATTTGAAAAAAAAAATGTAATTAGACAACAATTCGGTCTATACTTCACTCCTTGGGCTGAGAAATGGATCCATTGGTCTAAAACCACTTTACCTCAAAGGGGAAAAACCAAGCACCATGGTGGTCACTCACCTTATCATGTACTGTTTGGCTGTATTCTCAAGGGTCCACTGGCCTTTGTTTCACAGTCTCCACAGAAGAACTGAAGCACACCCAGACTTCCTGTATTCATGACTGTAAAGTACATCTTTCTAAAAATCTAAAGAATATAATGCTCCAATATTTCACATTTCTGGTATGTGTCTGCTGTACCATGTACTTATGTTAAAAAGTATCCTCTTCTTTTTGTATTTCTTCCTTTGCATGAAATACCTGGTGATCCTGCCAGCCCCCCCCCCCCTCCCGCTTTCCTATTTCAAACTAGGCATGAGAGCACATTAATCCTAGCCTGCTATATTTTCTGACTGTACTGGGAGATCAGTCTGCCTGTCCTCTAATGGTCAGACTTCACATCATTTTGGTTTCCCCTACAATGGTAACATAGCCTTTTCTTCTTCCACTGCAGGTTAGACCTTTGTAATATGTTCACCATGGCTTCTATTCATCCCCAGTCTAAGCCCTGTTCTTTGGTAAATCATGCATGTGCACCTAGACAGATTAATTTAACATTCATTTAACAATATAGCTCTTTACTGAAGTAGTTAAATAATAAAGATGGACATTTCTCAGCAACACATTCCTGTACAAAGTCCTCTAAGTGCCCTTTTAGTGTGTTCCTGGTGCTCTTGTGTGCCCCATGAGGTGCTCATACCTTAAATAGGGGAGAAAATAAATTATTCAATTTGGCAGCAAGTCCATATCCTTTCAAACTCCAACTGGGCTCCAACAAGGGGTGGTAAAGTAACAAAGTGGTGACTACATCCTCAGTAGCATTCTCCTTCTTTTCGCATTAAATCAAAGACAAGACCCTGACCTAGATAGAGTTCCCCTTTTTATATGCTTTGTCCAGTGGGCGGTACTCTTAAGATAAGCTCGGGAAAAACTGAACAGCAATGTTAAAGTGATACCAAAGTCTATTTTTGTTTTCTCCCCGTTAAAAATAACAACTATGTTATATTTACCTGCTCTGTGTAATGGTTTTGCACATAGCAGCCCTGATTTTCCTCTTCTCAGGTCCCTCACCGGGGCCCCTGGGTCCTCCCGCCTGCCGAGTGCCCCCATAGAAAGCAGCTGGCTATGGGGGCACCCAAGCCAGCTGCAGCTCTGTATGTCCATTCAGACACTGAGCTGTGGCCTGGACCCACCCCCCCTTTATCTCCTCATTGGCTCACTGACTTTGATTGACAGCAGCGGGAGCCAATGGCACTGCGCTGCTGTCTCAGTCAATGAGGAAGGGAGTCCCAGACAGCTGAGTCTCTCGTGCAATGTTGCTGGATCTAGATGAACCTCAGGTAAGTGTTAGGAGGGCTGAGGGGAGCTACTGCACACAGAAGGCTTTTTATTTTAATGCATAGAATGCATTAAGATAAAAAAACCTTCTGACTATACAACCACTTTAACCCTTAGCTCTCAGGCAGCACCACCTCTGCTGGACAAATTAACGAAAAGTGCAACTTACCTAGCATAAATTACAGTTAAACAAGGAACTAATTAACCTGAGAACAAATCAGTAAGCACCTGCTTACAAACCGATTGTTAGGTCTAGGAGTGCATGAATAAGGAGGAATATTTACTTTATTCCTGCTCCCTGGATCTGAGTGACTTGTCCAGCACTGCCACCTCTCTAAGCTTTGCATTGTACCTGATGATACAGAGGAACTGCCCACAGCCTGGGGCTTCAATGAGAAAAATGGAGAGAGCCAGAGGTGGACAGAGCAGGGGTAAGGTAAGTAATTCATCCTCTTTATCTCCCTCCAAGGTTTAATGTGCAATTTATGTCTTTGCAATGCAGGGACCCACAACAAGGGTACATTGTGGCTGATTCCCAGAGATCAAATTTAACATAACAAGTAATAAAACCATAGCATGTTGGGTATAAAAAAAAACATTTCCATGTGGAGCTATATTGAACTTTAAGACAAACATAAGAGTAAACACTTGGTAGAATACATGCTCCTTGTGCCAAGACATCGCCTTATAATTTAACAGCTAATGAAATAAGAATTGATCCTGTGATGATTTTCTATAGAAAGTAAAAACACAGATGCTATTATACTAATGCAATAGACTTGGTTTTTACATAGTTAAAGTCATTATACAGGAAAAGCTACAAGGTGGTAAAGTAAAGACAAATCTTAACGCACTCGGGTTTCTATAACCTTTTGTTTATATAATGGAAAAAAGTTATCTTGCTATCATATGCAGTGGTACGTTCTGAGATCGTGTTGAAGACAATAATTACATTGCAAACTAAAAAAGAAAAGTGCTGAAATTACACAGGCTGCTTTTATAATGCTTTTGCTTTTTTACACTTCCACAATGAGGTTTTAGGATAATTGCACCTCCCTTCGCTGCAAATGATGACTGTAGTTATACATTATCCTGTAGAAAGTGAAACAGCATGCCTCAATGAGTTCCATCATCATTTCACCACCTAATGAGAGAGATTGTTTGCAGGCAGATGAAATTAAATTGTAAGCTCTATCAGGTTTGACAACAGGTGCCGCTTGTGAAAATCCACTGGGAGCCCCAGAATTGTCAGAAACCTTCGATTTGTTCCTTTTTTACATTGATGAAGTATTGCCATACATGACAAAGAAATTAAAAGGAAAACTGTCCAATTAATATAAAAAAAAAAAAAAATGCAGTTAAAGGGAAACCTTTTGGGGTGTGCGCCCTTTTCAGAAATTCTATTTATTACAAATTTTCAGGAGTGTGAATGTTATCAGCAATGGGGCCCTGTTTACATCAAGTCATTTATCGAGTATCCTTCACTGTTTATTTGCTTGCTTGTGTGTAGATACTACTATGTTGCCTTGTAACAGATAGTACTGTATATTCAGCACATTAGCTAAATGAATACTAAGTTCCACTTTTGGACCGCCCACAGTATACACAGTATCTCACAAAAGCGAGCACACCCCTCACATGTTTGTAAATATTTTATTAGATCTTTTCATGTGACAACACTGAAGAAATGACACTTTTCTACAATGTAAAGTAGTGAGTGTACAGCTTGTATAACAGTGTAAATTTGCTGTCCCCTCAAAATAACTCAACACACAACCATTAATGTTTAAACCGCTGGCAACAAAATTGAGTACACCCCTAAGTTATAATGTCCAAATTGGGCCCAAAGTGTCAATATTTTGTGAGGCCCTAGCACTGCCTTAACCCTCTCGGGCATGGAGTTCATCAGAGCTTCACAGGTTGCCACAGGAGTTCTCTTCCACTCCTCCATGACGACATCACAGAGCTGGTAGATGTTAGAGACCTTGAGCTCCTCCATCCTCCATTTGAGGATGACCCACAGATGCTCAATAGGGTTTAGGTCTGGAGACATGCTTGACCAGTCCATCACCTTTACCCTCAGCTTCTTTAGCAAGGCAGTGGTCATCTTGGAGGTGTGTTGCGGGTCGTTATGTTGGAATACTGCCCTGCGGCCCAGTCTCTGAAGGGAAGGGATCATGCTCTGCTTCAGTATGTCACAGTACATGTTGGCAATCATGGTTCCCTCAATGAACTGTATCACATCAGTGTCGGTAGTACTCATGCAGCCCCAGACCATGACACTCCCACCACCATGCTTGACTGTAGGCAAGACACACTTGTCTTTGTACTCCTCACCTGATTGCCGCCACACATGCTTGATACCATCAGAACCAAATAGGTTTATCTTGGTCTCATAAGACCACAGGACATGGTTCCAGTAATCCATGTCCTTAGTCTGCTTGTCTTCAGCAAACTGTTTGAAGGCTTTCTTGTGCATCCTCTTTAGAAGAGGCTTTCTTATGGGACGACAGCCATGCAGACCAATTTGATGCAGTGTGCAGGCGTTTGGTCTGAGCACTGACAGGCTGACCCCCCACCCCTTCAACCTCTGCAGCAATGCTAGCAGCACTCATATGTCTATTACCCAAAGACAACCTCTGGATATGACACTGAGTACATGTGCTCAACTTCTTTGGTCGATCATGGCGAGGCCTGTTCTGAGTGGAACCTGTCCTGTTAAACCACTGTATGGTCTTGGCCACCATGCTGCAGCTCAGTTTCAGGGTCTTAGCAATCTTCTTATAGCCTAGGTCAGTGATGGCGAACCTTGGCACCCCAGATGTTTTGAAACAACATTTCCCATTAAGCTCATGCACTCTGCAGTGTAGTTGAGCATCATGGGAAATAAAGTTCCAAAACATCTGGGGTGCCAAGGTTCGCCATCACTGGCCTAGGCCATCTTTATGTAGAGCAACAATTCTTTTTTCAGATCCCCAGAGAGCTCTTTGCCATTAGGTGCCATGTTGAACTTCCAGTGACCAGTATGAGAGAGTGAGAGCGATAACACCAAATTTAACACACCTGCTCCCCATTCACATCTGAGACCTTGTAACACTAACGAGTCACATGACACCGGGGAAGGAAAATGGCTAATTGGGCCCAATTTGGACATTTTGACTTAGGGGTGTACTCACTTTCGTTGCCAGCAGTTTAGACATTAATGGCTGTGTATTGAGTTATTTTGAGGTAAAGGAAGAGAGGAAAGTGCCTCTGAGTATAATAAAGGTTTAATATGGTGATAAAAAGTAGTGACTCGATAAAGTTTTAATGGTTGCCCTGAGTGCTTGCCCTGAGTGCCTTCTATCCACCCCTGGAACCATTTTGGACCCCTCTCCCCATTGGACTTTCAGATAGTCCATTTATGTCCTCTATTTCCAGGGACCTGCACATGGACTTTTAATCCCCCCCCCCCCCTTGTGCCTAGGAATCCTTTGATGTGTAATTGTGTCCTACACACATATACTGACACAAATCAATACCTGTTGTAGCAACATTGTTTGCACTACCTCTGAGTGCCAACACCCCTATATGAGTTATTTTGAGAGGACAGCAAATTTACACTGTTATACAAGCTGTACATTCACTACTTTACATTGTAGCAAAGTGTCATTTCTTCAGTGTTGTCACATGAAAAGATATAATAAAATATTTACAAAAATGTGAGGGGAGTACTCACTTTTGTGAGATACTGTATATATATATATATATATAAGTAGCCGTCCAATTACTCCTGTATTGAATTTTATTGTAACTGTATTGTCTTCCCTCATATTGTAAAGTGCTGCGCAAACTGTTCCATTATTGGTGTCATCATATATATCTTTAAATACGCTGCATGCCCCATGTTGCTTCTCTCCTGGCTAGATGGCATCAGAGTCAGAACTTTGTCTATAATTTTAATGGTAGGTTTATTTTAACAGTGAGAGACAAAATAACAAAAAAATGCAGAAAACACATTTTAAAAAAGTTTGATAAATAATTTGACCCTTTCGCAAAACATGACTTAGTAAGGTACTTGGTGGCAAAACCCTTGTTGGCAATCACAGAGGTCAGACACTTCTTGTAGTTGGCCATCAGATTTGCACACATCTCAGGAGTGATTTTGTCCCACACCTCTTTGCAGGTCCTCTCCAAGTCATTAAGGTTTCAAGACTGACGTTTTGTAACTCGAACCTTAAGCTCCCTCCATATATTTTCAATAGAATTAAGGTCTGGAGACTGGCTAGCCCACTCCACTTTAATGTGCTTCCTCTTGAGCTACTCCTCTGTTGCCTTGGCCATGTGTTTCCGGTCATTGTCATGCTGGAATACCCATCCACAACCCATTTTCAATGCCCTGACTGAGGGAAGGAGGTTTTCACCCAAGATTTGACGGTACATGGCCCTGACCATTGTCCCTTTGATGTGGTGAAGTTGTCCTGTCCCCTTAGCAGAAAAATACCCCCAAACCATGTTTCCACCTCCATGTTTGATAGTGGCTATGGTGTTCTTTGGGTCATAGGCAGCATTCCTCCTTCTACAAACACAGAGAGTTGAGTTGATGTCAAAGAACTTGATTTTGGTCTCATCGTACTATAACATTTTCATCCAGTTCTCCTCTGAATCATCGCTCTGTATTTATTCAACAAAGGACTTTTTCAAGGACTCTGTTTTTTGTTTTAAGCTTTTAAGCATTTAAATATGCATGAATGCAACTTATGCACTTTGGTTTGATTGCACTTTTTTTGCACTTTATGATAGGAGGTTAACACCATCCCTGCGCTACTGAAATTCTAAGAAAAGACCTGTGTTTCTGTGATGAATTTTAATTTATGTATTATTTCCTTTTGAAGTAGCAGCATTATTATATTATTATATTATATAATTAGTCCTTGAGTGCAGAGGATCACATCAACATTTATTTATTGATTGTTTTGTGGTATTTCATACAACGTAATTTAAAGTGGCAGTCAGTGTGTGTATGGCCCTGCGGGGGCTAAAGCTTAAGAGTAGTAGTACATAGCAATGTGGGAGACTGCAAAAAAATACTTAGCATTGGCTACTTATGGCCATAAACTAATAGATTTTCAAATGAATGTTCATACACATATTCACAGAAATACCGAAATTCTGAGAGCATTCAATGACTTGACTAATTGAATTTACTTTTACCATTTGATTTTAGAACAAACGTACTTTCCCAAAAGAAAAACAACAAACTCTGTAAGATATTTATTTGTTGAAGAAACATTTTTCATCCTGCTCCTTTGAATTTTCTTGTTATTGGAGTAAAAAAATACTGTAAATGTTGATTTGACCCCACTATAGATTTGAAATTTGAATGAAAGTTTTTAAAAATGAAAAATTTCTAAAGAAATTCTACTAGTGTATGACCAGCATTAGATACAATGCCCATGTTTACAGAACATAAACAACATGCCTCAGTTTGGTTTTGGAGTCAGGTTCTTTTATATTCCTTCAAGAAATAGACAGTCGATCCATCTCTCTATTCACCTTGTTTGCCTATAACCACCCCTCTATTTCACCTGTTATGCACTATGTGATAGTTTTATATGAAGAACTGCATTTACCTCTTTATAAGGGGGAACATTATCTTTCAGCTAAGGCACAAAGTACACATTCTGCCTATTTAGCCAAGCAGCTCAAAGAGCAGCGATAAGGGGTTAATGTGCAGTAACTTATAGCAACCAAGGAGATGTCAGTTTATTCATTCAGTCCAAAGTTGGTTAAATCCAGTTGGCATTTTACATAGTTACATAGTGTGACAGGAAGTCAGGTAAATCTGGGAATGTAGTCACAGAGAGGAGACACATTCCCACCTGGTTTGGAAAGTTCACCAATTACTATAGGGTGTCGGCTGCCAAAGGCAGCAGGAAGGTGTAAAGAAGTTGAAAGGCCTTCAGCTGTTCGGAATAAGGAAATTAAGGCCTCTATAATTTGTCCAGAGGAAGTCTATGGATTGCTGCCTCCTGTCGCCGTGTGGGCTGGGAGAGGAGGACAGACAGACGTGTGCCTCCCGACAAGCTGGTGAGCATGGGAGAAGACCCCCTGAAGTGATGTGCGCTAAGGAGGGTAAACAAGTAAGACTGAAGACTTCTCAAAGGTGAGGACATGGACTGTTTTTCTATGTGGAGAGAAAACAAAGGGACATGTTCCATATGAAGAGGAAAAGGGACATGTTAAATGAACTGTTTGCTGTGTGAAGAGATTATAAATGAACTATTGATGGTCTGCTGTAGGATCAGCAAAGTCTGCCCAACAGTAGGTTGGAGACAGACTCTTAGGTAGGTTCCAGTGTGAGAAGGTAGCCGCCCACAGAGGCAAGGATTTATTTTGTCTTTTATTTTATTTTGCTGTTTTTGACGCTTGCAGTCTGGTGAAGAAAATGCATTAATAAACCGAACTGTTGTTTGCAAGCACTTATCGGCTATCTTCTTGTGAAAATGCACCCCCCAAGGGGTCAGCCACACCCGCCACCGAGCTAGTCACCTCACAATAGTTACATAGTCAGGTTGAAAAAAGACACAAGTCTATCTGGTTCAACCAACAAAAAAAAAAAAAACAGTATTGAAAACCCAACCATACAATCCCATATACACAATCCTATACCTGCAGTTGATCCAGAGGAAGGTGAAAAAACCCTAGCAAAGCATGATCCAATTTGCTACAGCAGGGGAAAAAAACTCCTTCCTGATCCCCCGAGAGGCAATCGGATATTCCCTGGATCAACTTTACCTAAAAAAAATGTTAGTACCCACTTATATTATGTACACCCAGGAAATAATCCAGGCCTTTTTTAAAGCAATCTAGTGAGCTAGCCAGAACCACCTCTGGAGGGAGTCTATTCCACATTTTCACAGCTCTTACGGTGAAGAAACCTTTCCGTATTTGTGTTGACCTTAAAGTGAACAACTCAACACCTATTTTGGACTATTTTGATGGCGTGTAGAGTAACAAAATGTATTACTGTTCTATAATAGTTTCAGCCTTCAGAACATACAGTAATTGTTACAAAATATATAAAATGTAATATCTAACCCTTGAGAAAATTGATTAACAAAACATTTTATGGCTCATTTTAAAATTTCGGAACAAATAGCTTCCGCTGTAGATGTTAATGTTTACTGTTAAAAATACTGGATTTTTTTTCTGCTTTTCCTTTATTATAGCAACTTTTTAACCTTTAAATAAAGATTGTAAAGTAAATTGGAATTCCTGACAAACAGCTAAATACTTAGTTGAAACATACCTCTGAAGTGCTTTCCCTGCAAAATGATTTGTAGAGCTGTTCAGCCAGTCTTGTTATTCAAATACTTGACACACCGCATAGTTAAGCGGATGACAATCATTATTTCTGATTCAACTCCAGCTTGCTCAGTTGAAGATTAATCATTGCCATTAGTAATGAGCGAATCTGCTTGAGACTGATCCACAGGCAGGTTCGGCAAACATGTCAAATAATATGCAAATTGTGAACTTTAATGCAAACCCCAATTGAAGTCAATGAGAGAAAAATCTTGAAAATCAATTCTCTCTAGTTTCAAGGTTAATAAGCAAGGGATTGTAAAACAAAGGGCATAGGAAGCTGGGTACTGCCAGGGGAAATATATAGCAATGCAAAAAATAAAAATAAAACATTTAAAGCGTGACTCCACTTTTGTTTAGAAAAAAACATTGCTCTCTGGGTGATCTATGTACATTGCAAGGAGTATAACAACCTTTGTTGCAGATTCCTACCTTTTATTATTCTGAAGTTCTGTGTTCCTCTGTGCCCCTGTTGAAAAATGTATCTAATGGGAGTAGTTTCATAACTATCAAACAGCTGTGGTACCTGCAGGACACTAATGAGGACACTAATGAGAAAATCTGCTGGGTCTGCATCCCTTTAGAAATGATTTCCTATTGGGAGTATATGACCAAAAATGACATTTTTGTTCCAGGGGATGCCAGAAATGTGACATGTATCTTAGACAGACTTTTGGGAAAATTGGTGAGCCAATCACATAAGCAGTAAAGGATAGTTCTGGGGTGTGGTCAGTACACATTCTGTGTACAGAACAGCTCCAGGTAGCCACATTGCATTGCATTTTCAGAAAATTACAGGGGCTGCAGATTGAAAGGGAAAGGTCATTTTTAATAACATTCAATTACAATATGATTTGTGTCACAATTGTATATGCTATATTATGTTTTCTTTATTTGCTATTTTTTTTTTCCCCCACAAAAGTGTAGTTACCCTTTAAGAAAAATATTTTTCAGTGGGGATTAATAATAAGACCTAAACTGAAACATTACAAATGTACAAATCTTTTAACTGCTTGGAGGGTGCCCTAATCCTGCATGTGAAGTGGTACATCTGTAGGATATACTATAGCAGAACTTAGTGACATTTAGAAAAATATCACTTGCCTATCACACTCATCAACACAGCAGCACAGCTTTCCCCATCTAATAGTTTCCCTTTCCTCCATTTCCTCTTCTGTAAAGGCCCGTACACACGTACCGATCGTCGGCATACAAACGTCGGTGGACGAAGGATCTGCCGATTGTACGCGTGTTAGTATGGTGCCTCCGACAGATGTCTGCGCACAATCCGCGGACAAAAGTCTTTCTTGCAAACATGAAAATTTTTGTATGCCGACACCAGAACGGACGATTGTTCGCCTGTCAGTACACAATTCGGCCGACACACAGCTACAAATCCCAACACGCATGATCAAACCAAATGAGTTCCCGGAAGAATTTTCTCTAGTAAACTCAACATTTTATTCAGAAAGAACTTTCGGCTCGCGGAAGTCCAAGAAATAGGTGAAATGCGGAGCACATGCTCATCTTGATAAATGTGAGAAGAAGGAAGATGCTGCTCATAATGCCATACTTTTCTAATAAAAAGGCATGTGTTCTGTTATGATGAAGATAATGTTTGTCTATTCTATCTGTTCTATCAAATTTTAGAATTAAATAATTTGAACTCTTCACCATTATTTTTGTATTTTCACACCAAAGATCTAACTATTGATATGACCCTTTATTCTTGTATGAATTAATGTATAAAACATATTTTTCAGGTTATGCACAATATTAAACATGTTAACAAATTCTGATAGGCCATTTTTTATTTTCATTTTCTTTATTTTTTGGATCTCAGCAAAAAAAAAACAAAGCAAACATCAATACTTTCCGTATAATAAACTAAACATAAAAAAGGTCCATTTGGACAAAATTAAACTAGAAACTGGCAAACAGGGGTAAAATAAATAATAGGGGGTTACAAAAATTAAAGTTGCTGGTAACTGTAATCAGGTTGCCATGAGGGCAGGTTTGGATCCTGCTGGCCATATTGCCACTGGCCATGTGGCATTTGGCGAGGTGGTGGGTGTTGTGGAGGTGGAGGTGGAGGTGGAGGGCACGGGTGCTCCTGGCATGCATGGCTGTGCTCAGTAAGTATGCCGTTTTCAGCCTTTTGCAGCACATCCAGAATAATTTTTCTGGCATACTGACACTGCCTGAGGTCCACCTTATCTAAAATTTTTGCCGTCATGTTGCCGAAGGACTCATTGGCCTCCGGTTTCCGACGTAGGGCTATGGTGGCCTCCTGGATAAACTCGTCGGTGATGTCATCCACGTGCTTCCTCTTTTGCCTCCGTTTGGCAGGAGGAGGTGGTGGTGGAAATAGTTCCACAGGCTCCTCAGGCTCCGCAGGCTCCCCAGGCTCCTGGCTGCAACCTGGCTCCTCCTCAGTGACACTTCCCTGTTGATGAAATGAACAATTGATTAGAATGTTATAGTGTATATAAAAAGTCATGTTTTTTATATTATTGTGAACAAATAGCAGACTTTACATACAGTGGCGTATCTAGGGTCTCCAGTGCCCTTGTTGAGGAGCTGTATTTGGCAACAACCCCCCCCCCCCAAGATCAATGTAAAACTGTAACCCACCCCCCCCCCCCAAAAAAAATTTAAGGGCATTAAAAGTTTCTAATTTGCCCCTTGTTTGCCCAGTGTAGAGCTCTCTAGTGGGCAATCATTGTCTCAGGTGTGAAAAAGAAAGAGAGGGTTGAGAGATAGAGAGAGGGAGAGAAAGAGGGGGTGTGAGAGAGAGAGGAGGGGGTTGCAGAGAGAGAGGGGCCTGAACTTGCAGAGGGCTTGATGTAGGGCATTGAGGGTGAAGCAGTGCAGGGAAACAGGAATAAGGAAGCCACCTGGCTTGCTGACCCAGAGTGAGAGACCAGAGACATGGAAGCAAGGATGGATGTATCATTTGCAGGAGCTGTTAGTTTTGTATTAAAAAAGGTTGAGCCAGAGGAATGCTGAGGCTACAGCAGTGTTTGTTAGGACCAGAGGTGTGCTGGGGATGCAGCAGTGTTTGTAAGACCGGAGGGGTGCTGGGGATGCAGTGAGAGGCAGTCTCAGTCTCCTGGTCTTTTGGCTCAGCTGCTCTCAATGTTTTACACCTGCATGAAGCAGCTCTCAATGTTTTACACCTGCATGAATCCGCCTGCAAACTGGGGGTTCTGGGGTGTGCAGGCTGAGTGGATTGTTAAAATAAACAATAAAACAATGCCAATGTTTTTGTGACCCACCCCCCTTGGCCTGCGCCCCTGGCGGTTGCCTGTCATGCCAACCCCTTGCTATGCCCGTTTACATAAAGGGTCAATTATGGTTTAGCTTATAATTTTGTTACATGATTACATTTTAGCAGACAATATATTGTGAAATGCCATACCTGAGTAAAACTCTCCTCCAGGAAATCCTCATCCTGGCTTGGATCAACCGACACTGAGCCCTCTGCCGATGTAGAAGGCAGTGTTGAAATTGACGGCCTGGATTCCATGGTGTCTGCCAGGAATCGCATGTTATCATAGTACCACAGCCGTGGTACATATACATTCCGTGCCCCTGCTCCAGACTGGGTGGAATCTTCAATTTTTTTTAACTCCCGCCTGTAGGCAGTGCGAATACTGTTTATTTTTTTGCGTATATACTCAAAATTTGCCCCAGGACAGACGGGCTTGTAGAAGGCCACCAAATGTTCCATGGCCTGTTTTCTGAGTTTTCTATTTTTATAATCTGCGGACTTGACTTGCCACAAACACGGCAGTTGCCTGAATTCATCAATGAAACTGATGAGAAAGTTGTGGGTGGTGAAATTGTCCACCATATTGCAGGACAGTATATGCCTGCAAGACACAAAACAACACAAAACATATTAAAATAGCATGTATTTTGGCACATAATAAAGATATTCCTAATAAAAGCTGTATAGGGCCCAAAACACACACTTTCTATTAAAAGAGTCGTACCTTTGTTTGTGGGGAAAAGTCGTGATTCGCCGCTCGATCGTGCTCCAACTCTCGATATGTCCGCTAGCGAATCGTCGGCCGAACGATCTGGCGTCCTTTAAATACAGCGCAGGCGTCAACTCCTCCTCCAGTGGCGGGCTTGTGCAGGGGTGTGTACGTGCCGAAGATCAGGCCTACATGCGGCACTCACACCTGAGGCAGTGGAATAATCATTGTTTAATTACGAACCATGTCTCAACAATCTGGGAGCTCAATTAGTGGGGGCCGAAGTGATTGGGCCACCCGAAAATCAAGGGCTACACCCATGTCAAAGCCAGAAATGGTGGAGATGGTCTCCATTTTAGAAAAAATGGATTACGATGGAAAGTTGGCAAATTACGATCGGCCCAATGCCAGGAAAGATGGCATCATGGACAAGGTGGTGGCCTGTTTGGTCAAAAAATTCGGTGTCGAGCGATCGAAAGATCAGATTCGGAAACGGTGGTCTGACCTCAAACACCGTGAGCAGGATCAGCTTTCCCAAATCCATCGGATTTTGAAAAAAAGTAAGTTTTTTTTTTTTTTTTTTTTTTAATCATGCAATATGTTTTTTATAATTTTGTGTATGTTGTATTAACATGTCTAGATTATAATGTCTATGTAAAAAGTTAGATTACTCATTTTAGTTGTCATGTCGTGATTTGATCGATCTATTGTTGATGTTTTAGTATATGACATTAAAAGTCAGGAAGCCATAGTTAAAAATATATGTATTGTGTTGCAACGAACGTTCTTTCCTGCACGAATCTTCTCAGCAAACATTCCTATTAATCACAGATTATTATTCAAACCTTTAAATAGGAGAAAAACGTAAACTCCGTGCCAAACTATGGGAAAGGAGGAGGAGAGGTTTGGCAGCTCCATCGGCAGTTGTGGAAGAAGAGGAGGACATGGGCCCAGATGGTGGCACAGATTCCACTAAAGGTAATTGGTTCCTATGCACTGTCAAACATTAATGTACCATATTTTTCGTAGATAACCATGTACATGTCTTCATATTTGTTACTAAAAGAGCTATCAAGCAGGGCACCATGTCCTAACAAATGTACCTCTTGTGACTTTTATGATATGGCCAATGTTTTGTATTATGTAGATGAAGACATTATGCCTGAGGTGATTCTGGTGGAGCCTACAAGTGACCAGACACCAGAGCAACAAGAAGGTTGGTAGTCACAGATTTTTGTGTAGTGGGATCATAGAAATATGTGTATTTGCAATGATTGTTTAACCTTATATTCTTGTATTCCCTTACAAATTTACATTGCAGATGTTGCGTCATGCCAGGATGTGGCATCCCCAGCCAGGTCTGAACCAATATCTCCTGGCAACTTGCCAAGCAGCATGGAAGCCACTTCCGAAACTGTGGAGGAACCAGGACCAAGTGTCCAAGAGCCAATTGTGTGCCCACGTAGGTTTTTTCAGAATGATTTTTATCAGTGTTATTTTAGCCTCCAATTTACAACACTAGTTCCCTATGGGAGCCTCTTTATTTGAATGGAAGTCGCACCGTAAGTCGGATCAGGATGCTCTGACTTGCGGGGCCACTTGCGTTGTGAAGATTTTTGAGGGGGAACTACACCAAAAAATTGAAGAACCCACCGTGGGTGTCCCCCCAAGTTCACAACCAGGCCTTTTGTGTGTGGTATTGAGTTTGAGGGTATGCCCACAACAAAAAGACAGCGTGGGTTACCCCCAAAACCCCTACCAGACCCTTATACAAGCATGCAGCTTGTCAGGCCAGGAAAGAGAACGAGCAAGCGGACCAAACACCCCCTGGACCACAGCAGGACACATGCCCTCAACATGGGGGGGTTTTGTTGCTTTGGGCCAGGGGGCCTCTGCACCGCACACCCAAAAGCACCTTACTCCCATGTAGAGGAGGACAAGAGCCTCATCCCCACAACCCTGTCTGGTGGTTTTGGGGGGTCATGCGGCCAGGGGGTTCCTAGGACTTTGGAAGCAACCTTTAACAAAGGGTGGCCCCCAGATCCCAGACCCCAATCACTATGTGAATGGGTATGGGGTACATAGTACCCCTACACATTAACCACATAAATGGAAGTGTATGTGAATAACGACAGGAGACGTTTATGAAATGTTCTTAAAGATCTTCGTCCGGTCTTCTCCACTCTGCTCTTTGGATCTTCTCCTCTCCAGTCTTCTGCTGTCCAATCTTCTGCTCTTATGTTGTCTGCTCTTTTGCCCTAGGCTCTTCTTCTTCCTCCTGTCCTCCTCCAATGCTGTTGCCGTGCATTCTGCCCGTCTCTGGTCTCTGCATCTTAATATATATACATTACAACCATGCCCTCACAATGACGTCATCATGCGTTCACACCCCTAATGAATATATAGTAAGCTCAGGAGACCGGCAGAATCATCAGCAACAGCATTGGAGGAGGTCAGGAGGAAGATGAAGAGCCTAGGGCAAAAGAGCATAAGAACAGGGTAGGTATTAACTCGAGAGGAATTTAAAGATTACCTGCACACCAAATGTTTCTATATTATGACCTCATGTAGGTGATTCACATTGACTCCGTTGTATTTTATTTTCCAGATCATGTATTACATAGTTGCACATTGGCCAAATTGACCCGTGAGGCTCTTCAATGCTGCTCAGACCTCGAGCAAATAAAACAGACTGCAACGGCATTGCAAGGAAAGATGCGTGATTTTGTGGACATGCTTGCCAAATTTTAAAAAAAATTAATTTAAAATTTTTTACTGTTTGTTTTGGGATGTTCCTATTTTTATATAATATTTTATGCCAGTTTTATGACACTCAGATGTTAAAGAGTGTACCCAAGTTTGGGAAAAGCACTTTCCAACACCCTAACCCTAACCCTAACCCTAACCCTAACCCTGTGAATGTTTGATACTAAAACATTTTTACATTCAACAATGTGTGTTCAATTCTTTATTAGACTTTCGTTGGGGGGTCGAGGTCTAAAGCTGTGTAAAGAAGCACTAAATGTATGATGGCTGTCCTATTCACATATTTACATGTTAATGAAAGCATTTGGGACACTGCCATATGCAAGTTGCTGGAGGTGTCAATGAAATGTTAAAGATACCCCCAGTTTTAACGCATATCACAGTGCGATCTGACATTTCACACAGGATCGGATCACACAAGTTTGAACGACTGTGCGATCCTATCCTGATGCGGCTGAATAAATGCATCATGTGCGACTTTTGTGCGAGTGCAGTGCAAATTGAGCCATACAAACTGTATAGCTGATTTTCGCATGAACATCTGATCGCATGTAATAAAGGAGCAGTGCGCTACGATATTACATGCCATCAGATGTGCAGTGTGAATTGAGACATACACTTTGTATGGCTACATTCGCACTGAACACGCATACAAGTCGCACATGACCCTTTATTTCTGATGTATCTGGATTGGATCGCACAGTGCTTAACACTTGTGGAATACAATCCTGTGGAAAAAGTAAGTGGCGGGTCACCCTTATGCAATGCTGGAAGGCTGCAAAGTCGCAGACTTCCCGCATCGCATAAGTGTGACTCAACACTCAAGGTACTAGCAGTCCTAGGATTCAATATGGCATTGATATTGCCAGTAGCAATCAGTGTAGGGAGATCAGTGTAATCTATAGTGTATTGCTTGTTCGTTGCTCTAGTTCACTTTCCATTACCTATATATATATAACACTTTGAGATGAACAATGATCAAGTTTCACATAACACTGACATATCCTAACATTGGTGGGCAGTGAGAAGGATGTCATAAATGAACACAACATAACAGGTGTAGGTACTTTGTTAATACCCTAATGTATTATCTGAAATATATAGTATGGGCAACTTCTGGACAATGAACACCAATATAAGGTGACATTAGATGAACCTTGGGTGTGACCTAGTTCTCAATGTGACAGGGTTTGTGTACATTTTGTGGGGTGCAGAAGGCCCTTGTATTTACACCACTGGCTAAAAAATAACACATGGCCATCATCACTTTGGATCAGCTGGTGAGAGACTACAGTCAAGAAACACACTGATGAATGTATTAACCCTTCCAAAGTCACACATATATAACACATGATTAACCCAAATAATTGTGTTTGGCATATGTGCCCAAATGATTATAATCCACAATACAGAATCATTGCAATTTTTGTTTAATGTGTTGAAAAATAATATATCTCTGACATTTATCTTGTGTGTCCAATCTTTAACAAGATTAATGTGTTTGTGACAGTGATTGCTGCCAGGACACAGCTCCTCTCCCCACGAAATAGTCCAGATATTCCTGGCGGATCTGACGGGCCCTGTGTGATGCCAATGCTGACCGTCCAACTTCCATTGACGGCATGGACTCCACTTGGTTAGAAGGTTGGGCCTCTCCACTTGTACCTGGCATAGCAGGGTCAGTATCCAGTTGCTGCAATACATAATTTTGTGCATTCCTGCGTAGGAAGTTGTGCAAAATGCAGCAACACAAGACCACATTATCCACTTTGTACAGTGCCAGGTTTATGGACGTCAGGAATATCCGGAACCGGTTGGCCATTATCCCGAAGGCATTCTCCACAACTCTGCGAGCTCTGGACAACCGGTAGTTGTAAATCCTTTGGTCTGGGGTGAGGTTCCTCTGAGGGTAGGGCTTCATGAGATGCTCCCCAAGCGCAAAAGCCTCATCTGCGATAAACACAAAGCTCATACCCTCAACAGTTTGCTCCCTGGATGGCAGGTTCAGAGTGCCGTTCTTTAGACGACGAGCGAACTCCGTCTGATCAATAACTCCCCCATCCGAATTGCGGCCATTTTTGCCAATATCCAAAAAAATAAACTCATAGTTTGCATTAACTATGGCTAGCATGACTATACTAAAAAAACCTTTATAATTATAATAAAATGTGCCGGAATTCGGAGGGGGGACAATGCGGACGTGCTTCCCATCAATAGCACCCCCACAATTGGGAAAATTCCACTTCTCCAGAAATTGATCAGAAATCTCCAGCCATT
Organism: Pelophylax lessonae; assembly: GCF_965119305.1. Classification (NCBI taxonomy): domain Eukaryota; kingdom Metazoa; phylum Chordata; class Amphibia; order Anura; family Ranidae; genus Pelophylax; species Pelophylax lessonae. Next base: position 382,893,335 of record NC_138768.1, on the reverse strand, counting down.
GCTCTGCGTTTGAAGGAAACTGTGGGGAAAAAATAAAAAAAAATAAAAAAAATAAAATTAGTGCTTGAGCACATCACATTATTAATTACACACACAGTTGTCTGTTAAATGCTTATGCAACTTGCTAAAAAAATATACAACAGGAAGGCAAAAGTTTGGATATGGGGATGTAACATCTACATACATTTATTTTCAACCTCCTATTGTTCTTATATTGTAAAGGGCCATACACACTAGAAGATTCTCTGAAGACTTTTTCGTGCAGATTTACCTTTTCTATGTAGTGCAAGGGCCTACCAGATTGCATAGGATTTGAAAGTGTTTGTTGGACCTCATATTATTTGGTTTTGGTAAATCGGAAGGATAAATTGTTCTGACAATCTTCTAGTGTGTATGGCCCATTATACTCACCAGCTAGAGCTGAGATTTACAAACTACGGCCCTCCAGCTGTTGCAGAACTACACATCCCATGAGGCCTTGTAATTCTCTGACATTCACAGACATGACTAGGCATGATGGAAATTGAAGTTCGTGAACAACTGGTGGGCCATAGTTTGAAGACCTCTGAACTTGAGCTTTGGTATATGCTGACTTTGAGATTTAGCATGTGGGTGGGGGATGGGTAAGTAAAACTGGGCATTTATACATCAATAAGGGCTTGTGGTCAGTGAAGGTTTTAACATCATTACATAAACATACAGAATCATAGGTGGGAATGGATGGACTGATGTATTTTAGATAAATCATTAACTAGGTACTAAAACATTGGCCAAGGAATAATTGTTTGAGGGAAAGCAATAAAATGACCCAAATTCAAAATACTGTTAACAGGCAATGCGTTTAGGGACACATAGGAGAGAATGGTGGGGTGGTTAGTGGGTAATTTTACAAATGGTTAAAGATAATCTACATCTTTACTACTATGTGCATGCGGACAGAGGGTAGTTTACAAATAATGGCCTGTATCAATTGCTGTACATCCAAAAACATCATAATTCGGGTGAAACTAGTAATACATGTAATGTAATGTAAAAAATCAAACATACCTTGATATAGTCCTTCTGCAAGACCTTGATGATGGCAGAGCAGGTCTCAGGGATGATGATACCAAGTGCTTGGGGGGAGATGCCTGTGGTGAACTTCAGATCCTGCAGGCTTCTCCCTGTTGCAAGATACCTCAACGTCGCAATTAACCTTTGCTCAGGAGTAATTGCAAGCCGCATACAAGTATCCTGCTTCAGAATATAGGGGGACACCAGGGCAAGAAGACGGTAAAAGATGGGATCCGTCATCCTCAAATAATTCCTGAAGTCATCAGGATTATTTTCCTGGAGCTCCCTCAGCAAGGACATATGAGAAAATTGATCACGGTTAAGCAACCAATTTTTCGTCCAGGAGGTCCGCTTCTTCTTCCTATTGCTCGTACGTCGTCTCAGAGCCAAAACTCCAACACTAACGACAGCAACGGACGAATTCACGGTCGCCATAATAAATTCTCGAACGATGTCTCGGAAAATAGCGAAATGTCGTCAACCAAACAAATGCTACCGAAATCAGCGCGAGATGCCCAGAAGGGTCACGGCCAAACACTCACTTCCTCTTTTGTAGCGGTGAACGTGCGTGGAACGTAGTGACGTCATTTTCTGTCGGAAGACAAATGTCCTGGGCAAGTTTAGAGCACTTTTCAACAGACAAACAACAAACACACCAGCCGCGAACATTTGTAGGACGTTCTGTCGGCCGACGATCGGTACGTGTGTACGGGGCTTAAGTCCCTGCATAGTTTATACCTTATGTACTACACAGCAGCAACCTTCTTCACATTTTAGGCAAGCACTTCTGCTGTCAAAGTAATATTAAATCAAAACAGCACAGCCTCAAGCACATGCAGTCCACATAAAATGTATCATTTAACATTGTGTTCTCTCCATTTAATTTGTCCTGTATAAAAATTTTGACTTGTTCAAATTATGCTACTGGCCTGCTTGTGCTCACACTGTGCTATGCTGCCTATAATGGTGATTTTTCTCCCCCAGCCATGGCCTACTAGCCACTACCAGGCACTAAAGTAAGCTACCACCTGTTCCCTTCAGCCTCAGTCATACACCTCCCTAGGCCCTGCAGCAGCCAGCACAGCCAATACAGTAGCCACCGTCATGCATTGCCGCTATCCCACCTCCAGGCAAGTTGCTCTGGTCCCCAATGTCACTGTGTCTGTCTCAGAAACCAGAAAAGTGCACTCACAAAAATATCATCATCATCCTTAGTTTTGTCATTGAGTCTGTCAGAGTTAGTGACAGATTGCAATACACCCACAATCTGTGCTTGTTTACCCACTTAAGCCCCGAAGGATTTGGCTGCTCAAAGACCAGGGCCTATTTTGCGATTCGGCACTGCGTGACTTTAATGGACAATTGCGCGGTCGTGCGACAATGTACCCAAATGAAATTGACGTCCTTTTTTTCCCCACAAACAGAGCTTTCTTTTGGTGGTATTTGATCACCTGTGCTATTTTTACTTTTCGTGCTATAAACAAAAAAAGAGCGACAATTTAAAAATAATAACAATATTTTCACATTTTTTTATATGAAATTCCCCCAAAAAAATGTAAAAATCAAAATTTTTTAACATTTTAGGCCAATTTGTTTTCTGCTACATATTTTTGGTAAAAAAAAATCGCAATAAGCGTATTTTAAATTGCTTTGCGCAAAAGTTATTTGCGTTTACTAACTACGGGAAAGATTTATGTCATTTTTATTGTATTTTTTTAACTAGTAATGGCGGCGATCTGCGATTTTTTTGTGGGACTGCAACATTGCGGCAGACAGATCGGACCCTTCACTGACATTTTTGACACTTTTGGGGGCACCAGTGACATTACTACAGTAATCATTGCTATACATATGCACTGCTACTGTAAAAATGACACTGGCAGGGAAGGGGTTAACTTTATTGGTGATCAGTGAGGTAAATGTATCCCTAGGGGGCATGATTCTAACTGTGGGGGGGTGTGGCTTGTGATGTAACCACAGAGACATACGATCTTACATAGTAGGATCGTATAGTCTCTGCAGTTACATCATGGAGAATGACAGGCGGCTTTGTTTACATTAGCCGCCTGCCTTTCTCTCTCTCTAGCGGGAGATCGCGAGTGGCTGGCGGACATCGGAGCCGCCGGTCATTCGCGCGGGGATGTCAGGGAACGAGCGGGGGCGGGAGCTCGTGGGCGAGCGACGTACCGGTACATCACTTTGCCCAGGAGGGGCTGACCGCCGCAGTATATAGTCATGTGGCGGTCGGCAAGTGGTTACAGCAGGCCTGCCGCAATCCATCCTCTCTCTCAGCTGCAAGGTCACTGTGCTCTCTCCTTTCCTGTGACTCCACTTTCATGGGGGAAAAAAATAGCAAATAAAGAAAAAAAAAAGATAGCGTTTTGGTATCCAAGTCATATTGTAATTGAATATTATTAAAAACTATCTTGCCTTTTAAATCTGCAGCTCTGTACTTTCATGTAAAATGCAATACAATATGGCAACCTGGAGTTGTTATGTACACAGAATGTATACAGAACGCCCCCAAGAAATGTCATTTCCTGCATCCCCTGCAACAAAAATGTCATATCTTTTTTACAGGGATGCAGACTCAGCAGATTTCCTCATTGGAGTCCTGCAGGTGCCACAGCTGATTGAAAATTATGAAACCACTCCCATTAGAGTCACATGATAACACAGACAAACACACAGGGATTTCTTCAGAATAACAAAAGGTAGGAATCTGCAACAAAGAGTGTTAAAATACTTGCAATGTACATAGATCACCCAGAGGGGAATGTTTTTTTCTAAACAAAAGTGGAGTTACTCTATAAGCGAGGGCAGCTTATGTGCACAGTTCACCTCTCTTTTTTGCAGTATCACATGGGACAAAAAGGTAAAGGCAAAGTTCACTTTTTTTTCTAAATTCCAGATCCTCTATGTACCAATATAGCATTAATGTACTTATTTTGCAAAAATAAAACAGCTTTCTATTTATTCTATTCTACTATTTATTCTACAAGCGCTTACCTCATGGCTGTTTAAAAACTCAGCTCAATTACTTCTGCCTTACTTCCTGGTCAGACTTTAGGTCATGACAAGTAGTTGACCAGCTGATCTCATTAGCACACACCCTGCATCATCTACCTTCAGCTGGTCAACTCCTTCCTGTGTCATGACCTTAAGTTTGACCAGGAAGTAAGGCAGAAGTAATGGATCAGTGTGTTTTAACAACGATGAAGAGTGAGGTAAGCTGGTGCAGAATCAATGGAAAGCTGTTTTATGTTTGCGAAATTAGTACATTAATGCTATATTGGTACATAGGTGAACTGGAATTAGAAAAAAGGTGAATTTAGCCTTTGAAGTGATTGTAAAGTCTCAATTTTTTTTTTTTTTTTAACACACGTTATACTTACCTCCTCTGTGCAGTGGTTTTGCACAGAGCAGCCCGGACCCTCTTCACTGCTCCTGGCCCCTCCCTCCCTTTGAGTGCCCCCACAGCAAGCAGCTTTCTATGGAGGCACCCGAGCCGAGCTGCAGCTCTGTGTGTCCATTCAAACACGAAGCTGCTGTTTGGCCCTGCCCCCCTCTCTCCTGACTTTGATAGACAGTCACGGGAGCCAATGGTGCCGCTGCTGTGTCTCAGCCAATCAAGAGGGAGAGGCCAAGGGACTCATGGACATTGCTGGACAGAGATGGGGCTCGGGTAAGTATTGGGGAGTACTGGGGAGGCTGCTGCACACAGAAGGTTATTTATCTTAATGCAAAGAACGCATTAAGATAAAAAACCTTCTGACTTTACAACTCCTTTAGGCTGCCTGTGGATGGTGCCAAGTCAGCATATGACCATACTGTCCAGAAAGACTGGGTCTAAGGCGAAATGTCAATGCAAAAAGCTGCATTTTAAACCAAACGCGCATTCAGTTTAAATGGCGCCACAATGTGCTAACACACATTTTTCTGCAATGAATTGCATTGTGTTTCCACCCCTAGGATTAGGATTGGTATGACTGAACAGGTAATGTGTGTCTGCACTTCTAGAAAACTGTTAGAAGAGCTACTGAGAAGTCCTACGGGACACAACGTGTTAAGTATAAAGGGTGCCGATAGTGACGTCATCTAGCAGGTAGCTAGAGTTATTCAAGGAGGATGGGATCGAGAGCAAGTGAATTAATCCTGTGTGGATGCTAGTAGCTCTTTTATCTGCTGTTATGGAAAGTCTCTATAATGTAGTGCAGTCTGATTGGATTAATAAACAGTGTTAACATGCAGAGCATTAGATCTTTTCTCTTGTTTGTTTGTAAGCAACATTGGATCTGTATGGAGGAGGGGGATTAAATGGAGAAAGGGTACTGACTAGAAGGTTGATACTAATTTTCCAATACAGTGGCTCCGTTGCTGGAGATTGGCTGTCTTCATCAGGCTTCATATGGCCTCCGGTAATTTAAGAGGTCCATAAAGGAGGATAAGCGTTCAGTTTTTACACACATCAGTGAAGGTGAAGGCTATAAATAAGGTTGTTATTTAGCTTTTTTAATGAAGAGAGTTTGAAATCACTTTCATGTTATTACCTTTGAGGAAGATTTAAGCACATTTTTCTATTGACTGATGCACTAAAAAAAAGACACCAATTTTTGGTTAACACAATTAACTTATTTGTCTTGCAAATAATTTGCATGATTGTATATAAGATCGCATGGATTGGTTGCTGCATAGTAGAGTCTTTTCTTTTAGTTTTTTTGTATGGTCATATTAGTCCTATTTTAATACTTTATTGGTATCGAGGTGATGCCTAATGAACCTTTATTAGGTGGAATGATGCACTCTAAATTTTAATTTACGCTTAGAAAACAAGCAAAATACTATTGCTCTATAGAATTAAATGGAGACTGTGGCCCTTAGGTACAAGAGCATGCTATGTGATGCCAAGCAGACCACACCACACAAATTTTCAAAATTCGAATGAAAGGCTGCAGATGGGCATCGCTTTAGAGGTTACAAATGGAGAAATGTTAAATTGTAAACCCTAATAATGAACTTCTCTTATTTGGTCCCATTTATATGCCTTTTCACACGAGTGGACTGATCATGTCCATCTGTCAGTTTTTTGGCAGACCCGATCAGACCATCTATTGCCCTCTATGGAGCCTTAGGATGTCAACGGACATGTGTCCATTTACACCTGCAATCCGATCCTATCCGCCAAAAACAGATAGATGAGGGATCCGTTCCCCATCCGTCTGGTGGATCAGATGGCCATCGGGTGTAAACCGTCAGGTGGTCCATTTGCATACAACCGCCCATCGTGGACAACAGCTGTGTCTGTGTCTACTCTGCATAGGCAGAGCAGACACAGACAAGCCATCGACCTGCTCAGCGGGGATCAATAGACAGATTCCCCGCTGAGCAAGCGGACTCCTGGCAGAGTTCACCCCGTGTGAAAGGGGCCTAAGTCTATTAAATACCCAACTGAATCCTTTTGTTTTACAACCTATCTGTTCAATAAGTGCTAAATATGTCTTTTAACATGTCAGAAAGCCATTGAGTTTGTAAATTCCATTTTCCTCTGCTGCGCTTACTGTAAGGAATCTGCCCTGCCTGGTGGATTCTATTTATAAAGGATTTCTTGTGCGATTTGCATAGTGAATGTTTGCTGAATATTTGAACTTCTGTATTTTATGATATTCATTTTCAACAAGGATTCACCCTATCTCTAATGTGGCAGATGGGTTAATATTTTTTTCATTTAAATGTAATGGTGAATCTTGTTTGTTATTGAAACCTCTCTGTTATGTTGTATGCTCATGCTGACGGGCAAATCTTCTTTGACTTAAAATGTTATGGGCAATTTTTTTGGAATCTTTCTATTACATTTTATGAGGCTGCTGAAAAATCCATCTTGTTTCAAAATTATGGGTCTCTCTTCTTCGGAAATGTTAGATGAGCAGAGCAAGCCCTCTTAAAAAATTATACATTAATGTAGCCAATCTTTCTCGTGATGAATGAAGTCAATAATTTTGAGAAAATTTACTGATCATTTTCAAACAAGATTCACCCATCGGCAGTTGCATACAATGTAATAGAGACATTCCGAAAACGGAAAATTTATATCAAATACTTACCGTAATTTTCCTTTCCTGATGGACTCCATGGCAGCATACGTATCGGGTTTGGCCCCGCCTCCAAACCTACCCATAGGACCTCACTCCCATAAATCTTTGCTCCTGTTCAGCACACGTGTTCTGTAACTATCCTCCACAGAAATCCGGGAGGGAACTCCTGCTGCCATGGAGTCCATCAGGAAAGGAAAATTACGGTAAGTATTTGATATAAATTTTCCGTTTTCCTGACAGACTCCATGGCAGCATACGTATCGGGAAATAACTCGCCGTACACACAGGGTGGGCAGGTGCTGAACAGAAAAGTTTAATGCATTTTGTCAAACAGACAGGACTTGCAAACCGAAATTCACAGAAGAAAGAGCCGCTGGCTCAACACAGTAATGGGATAAGAAAGTGTTAATAGAGGACCACGACGCTGCTCTGCAAATGACTTCAGGAGCCACATGTCTGGATACTGCCCAGGAGGTAGAGATGCTCCGCGTCGAATGAGCTGTAACTACTGCTGGAGGGGTCAAGCCCTTAGCCCTATAAGCCCACTGGATGGTCTGGATGATCCAAGAGGAAATGGATCTCGTCGAGGCTCTTGAACCTTTGTTTTTTCCATAGAAGGTAACAAAGAGATGTTCTGATTTTCTGAAAGAGGAAGTGGCATCTAAATATTTCTTAATACACTCTCCAACATCCAGCGGATGAACCGAAGATTCTTCCTCTTCCTGTCTAAAGGTTGGTAATACTGTTTCTATGTTTTCATGGAAGACAGAGGTCCTTTTTGGTCTCGCATCCAGCATGGGGATGAGCACCACTCTGTCAGGAAAAAAGGTTAAGAAAGGCTCTTGTGTCCCAAAGGACCCAATTTCCGACACTCTTTTTGCTGAGGTTATAGCTACCAGAAACACTGTTATCAGTGTAAGCTCTCTTATGGTCAAGGAATCAGACATGTCTTGAATCTGACTCGCCAGGAAATCCAGAACTAGTGGCAGATCCCACTTGGGAAACCTGGGTTTTCTCTGAGGTCTGATTCTCACTGCCCCTTGGAAGAACTGACGAATTAGGGCATGAGTGGCCCAGGAGATCCCTGTAAAAGCGGAAATAGCCGAGACCTGGACTCTGAGCGAACTCACTGATAGAGGCAAATCCAGTCCTGATTGGAGAAAGCTCAATACATCCTGGATCTTAATTGAAGATTGAGGATCAGGCCTTGTATTCAGTTGTGCAGAAAATTTTTCCCAGATTCTCTGATACACCCTGTTCGTTGAGCTTCTTCTAGCACTAAGTAATGTCGAGATTGCCGTTTCTGGACAGCCTAAAGCCTGTAACCTCCTCCTCTCAACATCCAGACCCTGAGATGTAAACGGTCTGGGCACGGATGGAGTACAGACCCCTGGGACAACAGATCCGGTCTGAAGGGTAGCGGGATTGGGTCTCGGACACTGAGTAGTGTCAGAAGGGGAAACCATGGCCTGTTCGGCCAGAAGGGAATCACCGCCACTACCTCCACTGGCTCCGACCTGAGTCTCCGAAGGAACTGCAACACAATCGGAATTGGTGGGAAGGCGTATGCCCTGTGGAATCTCCACTGATCCGAGAGTGCATCTATCCCTGATGCTTGTGGATCTCTGAATCTTGAGTAGTACTTCGGCAGTTTGTGATTGCAGGGGGAGGCGAAGAGGTCTACCTCTGGAGAAAGCCCCAATGTTAGGATCCAGTTGAACGTTTCCTTGTGAAGGGACCACTCGTTGTTGTCCAGATCCACTCTGGACAAGAAGTCTGCTTTGACATTCTGGACTCCTGGAACATAAACCGCTGAAAGATTCGAGAGATTTTTCTGTGCCCAGGACATAATCGGCTCCACTTCCCTCAATAGGGACCAGCTGCGTGTTCCCCCTTGTTTCCTGATGTATGCCACTGCTGAGGTGTTGTCCAGGCGCAGCATGACAGGTTGGTCTTTTGTCAGGTGAGCAAATGCTCGAAGAGCTTGGAATGCTGCTCGGAGTTCTAGTATGTTGGATACTATTCCTCGAGTGGAAAACTCCCACCTGCCCTGTGCCACCTCCGACAGACAGTGGGCACCCCAGCCTATGTTGCTGGCGTCCGAGGTAACCACTACCCACGGAGCTGGCCTCAGAGAGTGGCAGTTCAGCAGGTGGTCTCTGCATAACCACCAGGGAAGACTCGCTCTCATTGAAGGGGTTAAGAAGATGCGTTGATCCAGATGCCACGTATCCCATTGCTGAAGGAATCCCTTCTGAAAGGGTCTCATCCTCCACAGGGCCCACTTCACCATGGGGACTACTGCGACCATAGTCCCGATCACCTTCAGGCATTGACGTGCCTGAAGATGAGAGGATGAGAGGGCAAAGCGAATCCTGTCTCGAAGAGTCCCTATCTTTTCCTCTGGAAGAGAGATAGTCGCCTTCTCTGTGTCGAACAGAGCGCCCAAGTAGATCAGGGACTGAGTTGGAATCAGGTGACTCTTCTCCTTGTTGAGTAACCAACCAAACTTCTGGAGAGTGGACACGACCTGCTCCAGATGAACTAATAGTTGGTCTCTGTCTTGGGACAACAGGAGTAGATCGTCCAAATAGTGGTGAAGACGGATACCTTTCAATCTCAGTAGGGCTACCACGGCCAATAAGATTTTTGAAAAGGTCCGTGGAGATGTTGAGAGCCCGAATGGGAGACAGATAAACTGAAGATGTAATCCTCCCACTTCGAACCGGAGAAACCTTTGAAAATCTTCGTCCACAGGGACATGAAAGTAGGCGTCTTTCAAGTCGATGGACACCATCCAATCTGCCGGCTGGACTGACTGCTGTATGGACAACAGGGTCTCCATTTTGAACCTTTCTTTTTTTATGAATTTGTTCAAGAAGGTCAAATCTATTACTGGTCTCCATGATCCGTTCTTCTTTTGGACCAGAAAGAGCGGAGAATATATTCCTTGGCCTCGCTCGGACTCTGGAACGGAGATGACAGCCCCTTGAGCAATGAGAGCTTCGACGTAAGAGAACAAAATCTGACGCCTTTCTTCTAGGCATGGTATGGCAGTAGGCAGGAACCTTGAGCCTGGCCTCTCCTTGAAGACCCACTTGTGGCCTGAAGACACCGTCCTGACGGCCCAGGGGTCCTGAATCGAAGCCGCCCAGACATGTCGGAAGGAGCGTAGACGCGCACCCACCCGACATGTCTGAGCGGGCCCACCTTCAAAAGGACTTAGTGGGCTCACGGTCCCCCGAGGAGACGTTCTTTGTCGTCTTCCTGGAAGACTGTCTGGATCTCCAGTTCCGGTTGAACTCCCGACCAGGTCTATAAGAACGAGCTTCCCTGGCCCGGTCAGGCACAAATTTTCTGGTAGGCTGTCCTTTCTTGACGTTGAACTGGCGCCGATCCTGGGGAAGAAACCCAGACTTACCGCCTGTAGCCCGGGTTATGGCCTCGTCAAGTTTATTCCCGAAAAGGGAGGACCCCTCAAAGGGAATACGGCACCAAACTTGCTTTGATGCCGGATCCGCAACCCAAGGGCGGAGCCAAAGAGCTCTCTTAGCTGTGACCGAGGACAGCATAACTCTTGCCAATAGACGGATCAAGTCTATGGAAGCCTCCCCAAGGAACGACGCGCCCAGCCTAAGCTCCTGGATTGGAGCGCTTCTGGCCACCTCCTCCGAAACCGATCTGACCGATTCGTCTACCACATCAGCCCAAGACTCCATGGCTTTGGATAGAGCAGCCAAAGCCAGGACTGGTTTACAGGCCATACCTGCTGTAAGGTAGATTCTCTTCAAATCAGAGTCCATCCTTCGGTCCAACGGGTCTTTAAATGAGACCGTATCCTCTAAGGGAAGGGTCACGTGCTTGACCAGTCTCATGACTGCTGCGTCAACTAGGGGAGGAGACTCAAGATGTTTCACATCATCCTCTTTGAAGGGGTAAAGTTTAGCCATCTTGGATACTAAGGAATTCTTTCGTTCCACCTTTTTCCACTCCTCCAAGATGATTTCACCCAACTCTCCCAGGAAGGGAAAATTAACACGCTCCTTATTGAGCTGTTTAAAGTACTTCTTCTGCTTGGGAGGGGGAACAGCTGACTCTTCCCAATTTAAGGTCTCTCTGACCGCTTTAACCAGGGAAGGCACCAAGGTATATTCAAAACCCAAGCAGGGATCTTCATCTTCAGAGTCGCTACCCGACAAGAGCATCGACTGATGGCTTGTGTGGGCCGACTCGAAATCTTCCTGTACCTGTAGTGCTACAGGGGAAGGGCTTGGGGAAGCCGTTGCAGTGTCTTGAGAACGACTGACACCCAACTCTGCCAAAGAGTCCTTTACCACTCTCTTGACCAAAGCCTCAATGCGTTGATCGGAAGTATCCCTTTCTCCCGCAGCCTGGGAGAAACATCTGTCACAGAAAAGCTTCCTCTCCGGGACACTAGCGCCACAGCCCCTGCAACCTGCTTTGTCAGGTCTCTGTGCGTGGCTGGCTGAAGTGGACGCTTTACGATGATGTGAGCCCGAACGGGACTTTCCAGTAGAGTGCCGGTGGCGAGAGCTTGAGCGCCTTTCACTTCTTTGAGAAGAGTGCCTAGTCTCTGAACGAGGAGGGCTGTGAACAAGAGAAAAAACAGAAAACACAGACAGGAAGCTAGGAACACTTGAGTTCCTACCCCCACCCCCTATAACCCACAACCCCACCAAGAAGCCCCAAATACCTGTTAGGGGCGGGCTGACCACCGGAGGGCAAAGTAGCTTCCATTCTGATGCTGACCTACAAGAATGAGCCGGACAGCATGTCAGAAAAACCAGCAAAGCGGGGGGGGGGGGGGGGTTGCTCCCAAACTGGGGCCAGTACTCACCAGGAACCAAGGTTAGCAGGCAGAGCGGCAGCGCACATCAAAATGACCACAAAAACGAACGATTTTCGTATGTGTAACACCCAGTATCAGCAGTGTGTACAAACACAACACTGCTGACAGCTCTGGGGTTTAAATATGGCGCCTGGTGACGTCATCAGCGATCGCCACCGACGCCAGCTTACTGCGCATGCGCCATGCTTACACTGCGCATGCGCGAGAACCAAGCCTCGTTCCCGAGGCGCCGCACATGCGCAGTAGCGCGCACCGGAGGCCGGTCAGGAAGTGAATCGCTGACCGGCCCCGGACCACTAGCCACCAGGGAAAGCAGGAGAAAAACCAGGTAAGACATAAAGGCACGAGCAAGCAATAATATAAACAAAATAGCTGCCATGGAGGACTTTGTACTCACGGACCGCAGATCACCAGGGATGGATGCACACACCGGACTTATCTCATTCTTAGGGTACCGGCCACCCGCAGCAGCTGGGCTTTTTGGCCAAGGCTGCATACATCTTCGCCCCTACTCCATACCCCGCAGCAGCTGGGGCTTATTGGAGAGCTCCATACCCGACTGGTAGAGCCATCCATCACCCGGAATCCATCTTCAGGTAGGATATCAGGTAATCCTTTGGAGGACAAAAAAAGAACACGTGTGCTGAACAGGAGCAAAGATTTATGGGAGTGAGGTCCTATGGGTAGGTTTGGAGGCGGGGCCAAACCCGATACGTATGCTGCCATGGAGTCTGTCAGGAAAGCAAGATTTACCCATCACGTTTAAAGTCAAAGAATATTTGCTCATCTGCTGCAGACACCTAAGGGAAAACCTCTTTTAAAATGAATATGATAAAATAAAGATAGATCAACGATGAGATAGTGATCAAATGATCAGAAATTATTCTCAGTTGCTACTAGTGACAACTGGGATTGAGAGACACTTGCCAAAAAGCATCATCTGATAGCTCTCCAAGAGGGTATAAATGTATACACAGCACAGGGAATTATATTGATGAACATTTCTAGAAAGATTGCCATCAGGAAAGAGTTATTCTCTTCCACGTGCTATACTTCAACCCAACTGTTCCCCCTTTTGACTTCCTAATAATAATTTGAAGGTGGGTATTGGTAATAGACATATATGAAAGCACAAAATACCCTAAACTATATTTTGCAGGGAGCAGTTGTAAATTATGCATTTTTGTGGCAGGCGATGCCAGAAATCGGACTTGTATCTTAGGCAGAATTCTGGGAAAATTGGTGAGCCAATCACACAAGCAGGAAATGATGTTTCTGGGGTGTGGTCAGTATATATTCTGTGTACAGAACAGCTCCAGGTAGCCATATTGCATTTTCAGAAAATTACATCAGCTGCAAATTGAAAAGGAAAGGTAATTTTTATTAACATCCAATTACAATATGATTGGTGTCGTAATTGTATATGCTATATTGTTTTTTCTTTATATGTTGATTTTTTTTTCCCCCACGAAAGTGGAGTTACCCATTAAAGCTGAAATCCAGCAGGTAAAACATAATTTATTCTTGTTATTAATATAAAATATTATGTATATTTAGATGACTGTAATATTTAAAGTCTAATCCTAGCTTTTTCATAATTTACTGGCCTGGTTTTTTAAAACAGAAAAATTGACTTTCCCTGCACAACTTTACTTAACTCCATGGAAATACCACTTGAAGGTCCAGTGTTGGTCAGCTTTCAGGTTCAGTGATAACCAGCCTTTTCTGTGACTCCCCATGTCCTGGGAGCATGTCATCAAACCATTTTGGGCTCACAAGAAAATGCTTTCGAAAAACTTTTTGTTATGTCCATCCTCTGTCGAAGAAAGAAAAGGAACAAAAGGACCTTGTGTGTCATATGACTGGACTGAAGATACCTAAATAAAAAATGTATACAAAAAATAAAAAAGTCGGGGGCTCCAGGAGGGACTGGAAGAATAAATGAGAGTACAAAGGGATGATCCAGTCATTGTACTGATGATTTTTCCACGTCCAATCACAGACCAGGTCTTTATTATTTCAGTGCAGTATAGTCTTGGGTGCTTGGATCAAAAAACTGTTTTACAAATCATTTGGCATGTAGTAATGTTTACATTCATGCATTTCCACTTCATTTATAACAAATTTAGTCGTTTGCCTCCATTTCAGCTTTAAAAGTAAGGTTAAGGATCCTAATGCAGTACTTTGCCTCCATGTAATATACATATGTTGCTGTTTCATCCTACCTTTACTACAAACTAAATAAAGAAATTCAGACTTTTTCTAAGTGTTTTGAAAGCCTAACAAGAGGACAAAAATATGCAAATTGAAAATAAGATTATGGCTTTAGTACAATCTTTTTAATTTTAAACTGAAGGAAGAAAGATTTGGGGACATCATGATAGATTGGGTGCAACGCAATAATCAAACTAAGTTTGTATCACTTTGGAGGCAATTTATCTTCTCTGCCTGAAGCATTCGCATGCTTCAGCTGTAATAATGGATTTATGCAGCTTCACAAAATCTTATTCTTTGAATTTAAGTATTTAAAAATGTTAAGTCTTTTAATCAGCAGCTTCAGGCATTTGACAGATTCCAAGATGAATTGAACTGAAAACCAGAAAACATTGCTAAGCAGTAGTTCATACAAAGAACTTTAAGAAATTAAGGAATGTGTATGTGAAATATCATGTGAAAGCGTAAACAATCCAATGGAAATGTGGTCAGTGGTCATACAGGACTGACTATTATCCCTTTTTTATACTGTAGATACCTTAAAATGACTATACACAGAGGGAGTCACAAGATGAGAAGAATTTTGGTGAAATCATGCAACAAGTTCCTGGAGCATGGAGCATAAGATGAGAAGTACAAGGGGTCTTCAAAAACTTTTCACACTTGTATATTTTCTTTGGAAATGGTAAGAGTGGGAAGAGTAGTAATTGGTTGTGTCATGTGACTAGTCTGTCTGGCAAGCCAAGTGCAGAAACGTTTTAAAGAACCCTCATAGGAACAGTGATTAGCTAGTACAGCATTATGAAATAACTCAGGCATGAACATATTGGGTAATATATTATGTGTAAACAGAGTTGTACAAGTTTCTAACGTGATTTCTTCTGTTTTTTCTCCAAAAAATTGGATCCCTAAACCAGGTCTCCTGAACCTAAGTTTCTTCGGCCTGATGGAATGCTGCCTTTTTACAATTTTGGCATTGTAACCAATAGGTTTTATTCTTCATTTTCTCTGAGGCAAAGCAACACTTGAAAATTAATTTTACCCTCCGGGCTCCTACTGGTTTTATATTTGCCCAGTTAACAGGCTGCTGGTGATGAATTTGGTCTGCCCCGTTCCAAGGGATGGAGGGAGTTCTGGGTTGAAACAGCAACAAGATGCCATGAGGATGGATCCAATAAGAAATGAACAACTTACCTAAGCGCTAGTGACATCTAGTGGCATAATACTCATTTGTGTGTTCAATATCTAATGTGGGAAGATTCTTTTTTTTGTTACAGGGGCTTTAATTAAAGCAAAAGGCGAACTGTCAATGAGTGTGAATCTCAATATGGCTAACATTTCTACAGCTTTTGTCCTCAGAATGTTATTTAACCCTTGTAGCAGCCTCCTAGGTAGGTGCTAGAGAGAGAGTATAGTTTTTGGGTCTTTCTACTTACTAGAGAGATTGCCAGATACATTTATGTTGCTCTGCCTACCAGAGAGCAGGATCCATTAGTGAGGTCTGCTCATGATGCTCATAAGCAGCTCAGTTTGTCTGAAATGTTTCACACTGGTCCAGTAGGGAGGCATATTGGACAGTGGGAGGAAACCTGACAAGTGAGTGCACAAGCATTTGTTACAGCCCTGGTGATTGGCAGAGGAAAGTGCCTTGGTGCATGCTGGAATACTGTATAAATGCCAAGGGCACATGTTCTCGGGGTCTTTCAGCTGGAGAGTGGTGTCCCGGAGGGAGGGGTTATCTGCCCCTCCTCTGTAGAGGCTGCCTCAAGTGGTTGACCTGAGAGTCAGAGAAAAGCAGAACCCAGAGGTTCCGCAGAAATGACTGGAAGAGAGACATTAGAAAGGATCTGATTCTGCCTACAGTGAGTACAGGTCTGTGTTGCTGGGCCTGTCCTGTGAGGGCCACCCCTTCTGCTAGAAGAGTCAGTGGATGGGTGTCAGTCAAGGGGATGCTAGAGAGTGTCCTGAAGATAATGTAGTTGCATCAAGTCCGCTGCTATAGAAAGCAAGAGGACTTAATCCTTCCATACAAGTGGCAGTATGGTAAAATACTGCCATCCAAGTTCCTTAATAAATATAAAATCAAATCCCCTGGACTGGCTATTGAGTAACGAGCAACTGGGAGTGAGGATGGATGTGTGAAAAATCCCCTAGTGACTGTCTGCAGGTAATGAAAGGGAGACCCAAGTCATCACAGAGGAAGCCCTACAGGAACAGTGCTACACCCTTTACACTAAACATCTGAGACTATAACTACTTCAATACTGGGCACTTTCACACCCCTCCTGCCCTGGCCAATTTTCAGCTTACAGCGTTGTCACACTTTAAAAGACAATTGCACAGTCATGCAACACTGTACCCAAATTAATTTTTTATCATTTTTTTCACACAAATAGAGCTTTCTTTTGGAGGTATTTATTCAACACTGTTTTTTTTTTCTGTTTTAAAATTTTGCAAATAAATAATCTTTCTTCATATATTTAGACGAAATGTATTCTGCTACTTTTCTTTGGTGAAAATAACCCAAATCGGTATTTATTGTTTACTTTGTAGGAAAGTTCACATGGAGTCCACATATGGTATACAGTATATACAGTATCTAAAAATCAATCAATCCTGATGAACTGATGGCACATTTCATGAGGCCTGAAAATGACAGGACAGTACAAATATATGAAGAAATGTAAAAAAATTGTTTTTTTCTTATTTTTTTTTACATACTGTCAGCAGTGTAGTACAGTATCATCATATAACTGGTGTGGTGGTGATCATGGGAACTGACTGGTGACAGTTAAAAAAAAAAAAAAGACAAAAACTTTTTAACAAATATTAACCACTTTGCCACTGAGTACCGTAGTACTACTGCGGCAAAGTGGCTCGTTATCGTCTGACGACGTAGACCTACGTCGTCAGACACTCCCCCTTGTGGGCGGCGCTCGCGCGCCGCCGGAGGCTCGCTCCCGCTGTATTCAGTCACAGCGGGAGTCGGGCCAGGGGAGTAGCAGCGGTGATCGCCGCTGCTCTGCCCCGATCATCGGGGATCTAGTGTGGAGATCCGCCCGCCTGTGTAAACACAAGCGGGCAGATCTCCCAAGTGACAGGGAGTGACAGATCGGAGTGTTCAGCATAGCTGAACATTCCGATCTGTCCCTGGCTCACTCAGTCACCTCCCCCCCCACACGTCAGTAAGCACCAGGCATACATTAACCCCTCCCTCTCCAATAAAATTAACCCCTTCCCTGCCAGTGTCATTTTTACAGTAACAGTGCATATATATAGCACTGATTACTGCAGTAATGTCACTGGTACCCCCAAAAGTATCAAAAATGTCAGTCAAGGGTCCGATCTGTCCGCCGCAATGTCGCAGTCCCACAAAAAAAATCGCAGATCGCCGCCATTACTCGTTAAAAAAAAAACACCAAAAATGACAGAAATCTTTCCCTTAGTTAGTAAACGCAATAACTTTTGCGCAAACCAATCAAAATACGCTTATTGTGAATTTTTTTACCAAACATATGTAGCAGAAAACAAATTGGCCAAAAATTTAAAAAAATTTTGATTTTTACATTTTTTTGGGGGGAATTTCATATAAAAAAATGTGAAAAATATTGTTGTTTTTTCAAAATTTACGCTCTTTTTTTGTTTATAGCGCAAAAAGTAAAAATTGCACAGGTGATCAAATACCACCAAAAGAAAGCTCTGTTTGTGGGAAAAAAGGACATAAATTTCGTTTGGGTATGGCATCGCAGGACCGCGCAATTGTCAGTTAAAGTCGCACAGCGCCGAATCGCAAAAAGTGTCTCAGACGTAAGACAGCAAAATGCTCTAGTGGTAAAGTGGTTAATATATATTTTTTTATTATATATTTTTTTTCAATTCTTTTTTTTTTTTGCATACTGTGACCAACGCAATACAGTGTTACCATAGTAACGCCAAACTACTCTCGGGAGGTGATCAGGATTTTTTGTAAAAATTTTTTGCACACTATTACTGCTTATAGCAGTGAATATCGCAGTTATAAACAACCAATTTTGCTGAATAAAATGGATTCATTCAGAGTTAACTAATGTGATTAGCTGTGATTGGCCACAGCTAACAACATCTCACAGGAAGGAAGAGAGGAAAGATCCCTGGTGCCGCACATCTATGGAGTCCTATGATGGTGAAAGAGAGAAAGAGACAACCTCAGCCTGGGCTCCTGCCCTGTCACACCCCCAACACATTTCACTCATACCCGGAGCTTAGTCATGGCTAATAGTCATCCCCATGACTAAGCTCCAGAGAGTGGAATGAAATGTGTTTGCGGCGTGGCCCAGGCAGGAGCCCAGGCTGAGGTTGTCTCTCTCTCTCTCATACCATCATAAGACTCCATGGATGTGCGATACCAGGGAGCTTTCCTCTCTTCCTTCCAGTGATTACAGAAGCTGGGACAGGCTCTGTTCCTTGCTGGCACTCCTGCAGTGGATGCAGCATCACCCACACTACTACCCATAGTGATCAAGCCTGAGCGGCACACTAAACAAGCCGTGGGTCACAATCACATCTTACAGATGGGCTGTGATCACTGTGACCAAGGCATTCATTACCCTATGCCTGTGGGTGGGGCTCTGCCCTGAATAAGGGTATGTATGGAGTGATTCCGCATGTTCTGTGTTTTTTTTGTAGTTTCACATTTCTGATATGTCTGTAAACATGATGTAATACAGTGCAATTTTGATATATAAATGAATATGTATTTATTGTCTTACAGTATTAGATGCTCTGTTTTGATGATACAATAAGCTCCTGAAGAAGCGTAAAATATCCCACAAAACATGTTGAGCAAAAGTGTATAAGTATCTAATACGTATAGAATACTTACAGTATATTTTGTATCAATGCTTTTATATGGAGATGATCTCCTTTATTGTTTTATAATTTTTGTAAAATAAAATGATTTTTTTAACAAATTCCTTTTCTTACCCAATTTGTTACGGTACTATTAAAGTCCACGTATGCCTCAACTCTTTCCTTTCCAATCACAGAGATCAACACAATAGTGCACAATGAATGGCATGAATGGAAGCCATCCATTGTGTACAATTGTCATGTAACCTGCTGTGATTGGTCACAGCAATCACTGATCTGTCATCCGCTGTGTCCAGTGGATACAGTGGGTGACAGAACACGCTGCAGTGTGGCCTGTTATAGGATGTCCACCTGGATCTAGAGCAGTCCCAAAGCCATCATTTGACTATAGGCCAGGTGTGAACTGGTTAATAGAGGTTTACAATTGTTGCTTTTTATTTTTCATTGGCCAGACAAGCTGTACATTATTTTATCTTTAGGCAAGATTCTCACGGGTTGCATTGTGGTAACTGATGCATTGGTGTGCTGTGGTCTCCTTCATTCTGAATGGCACCCCCATGCAACAGGATTGCAGTGCACCACAATGCATTATTGTGCTTTGAGGTGCGCTGCTTTAATAAAAAATAAGGTATGCACCTTTTTTTGTGTATTAGAGCATTAGGTAGCAAATTCAAATGGAAAAGGAAAACCTACATCTAGTAACTTTAAAGCGATTGTTAACCCTTTTTTTTAAACAGCACACATTATACTTAACTGCTCTGTGCAATGGTTTGGCACAGAGCAGCCTCGATCCCCCTTTTCATGGGTTCCCTGCTGGCACTCCCAGCTCTTCTCCCTGGCTGAGTGGCCACCATAGCATGCTATGGAGGCACTTGTGCATGCTCACTCCCTAGCCCCCACTGTGTGTCTATTGACACACAGAGTGTGGCTCAGCCCTGTCCCCCACTCTCTTCTCATTGGCTGTGATTGACAGCAGTGAGAGCCAATGTCTCCTGCTGCTGTCTCTGAGACAATGAGAAGGGAAAGAGCTGAGAGAGCCACTGCACTCATGCACGTCGCTGGATTGAAATCGGCCACAGCCTTTCACTGGGAAGTTCAGTGTACTGCTGATTATTCTTCCCCAGCTTGTATGCATCTAAGAACAGAGGTCATGTGATCACTTATAAAAAAGGCAAAAAAAAAAAGGTATTTCTAATGTATTTGTTATATCTATACACAAATGTTTTGCCTTTCATTTCAATTTTAAACGGAATGGGTTGTTTTACAAGGTGATGGTTTACAAACACTTTAAAGCCTTACTCCAGCTAATACTCTTTTAGAGCGGAACTTAACCCATAACAACTTGATAAAAAATGATGTTCTTTAGCAAGGAACATACGTACTTTCCACATTAATATAATTATGCTACCAGAATAGTGCGTGCTGTAAATTGCCTCCAGTATTGCTCCTGTTTCTTCTTGCTGGAGGCTGCCATTTTGCTGAAGCCCAAAGCCCCAGCTGTAAATCATAAAGCGGAACTAAACCCATCGATTCACCGGTTTCAAAAAACAGGTTGCTTTGATTGTGCCTTCAACCAAACTGTCAAACCACCAAATTGGTGGTGTCCTAATTGATCACATGTGCAGCACCAGGACAGCTGCAGTTCAAACAGAAGCAGCTTCCTTGGCTGTAAAGCATAGGAGGGTTTAATTCCACTTTAAGGTTGTCAGCAGATCGACCTCTACAAACTCAGCAGTGCCTAAAAATGCCTCAAAATGGAGAGCGACTGAGCCTGTGTAGAGCAGGGTGAGACAGTGTATTATTGGATTGTAAACTGTGTAGGCACTTATTTTTAATGTTTCACATACAGTACCTGCAAAAGAGGCCAGCCTGAAGTGATCTATCAGGACTTAATTTTCTGATTAAAGTTCCACTTTAAAGCGGAGTTCCGCCTTCCCCTCCACCCCCTCCAAAAATTAAAATTCAGCAGCTGCACATACTGTAGCTGCAGACTTTTAATATTAGGACACTTACCTGTCCTGGATTCCAACGATGTCAGCACTGCAGCCGATGTTTCCATTGGCTGTCGGGTGCTGCCTGCCGCCATTGGCGGTAAGGGAACCCGGCAGTGAAGCCTTGCGGCTTCACGGGAGGGTCCCTACTGCGCATGCGCGAAGCACGCTGTGCATTCCTATTGACTCGGCAGCGGGGGAAGGAGGAGAAGGACAAACTTCCGAGGGAAGGCGCCACTGCGCCGTATCCCGGAAGTGGGGAAGGGTACCTGTCAAAAACAGGTACCCATTCCCCCCTCCCCCCTGAAAGGTGCCAAATGTGGCACCGGAGGGGGGGGAGGAAGCAAAAGAGCGGAAGTTCAACTTTTGGGTGGAACTCCGCTTTAAGCAGTTAGAGAAACAGTTTTTTCCTTTTGAAAATAAAGGCTAATCATTGTAAACACCACCATCAGGGTTAAATGCTTTGTCTCAAGCTTTTAACTGACACTTTTGCTGGACAGTTTGGTCTGTTATGGCAAGTTGCAAAATATCTGACTTATGGGCGGATCATCAGATGAAAATAAAGGAAACAAGGTTAAGTAACACCAATGCAGCCACTACTTAAGAACAGATAAACTGCAATTTACAGTATATAAGATCAGAGAAAATGTAATTAACCCCTTCCCACCGACAGTACACATATATGCAGCCTCACTGAACGAGGCTTTTTTTGTGGGGTCACATTTATGCATATCTGTCTTTACGCGGGGAGCATACTAATGATCGGGGCCCGGAACTCCCAGTTCTGGGTCACCTGAGCAATGTGATAGCCTCTGATTTGCTATCAGAGTGATCAGTCACTGTGCAGCCCACCCCTGTGTTTTCTTTCTCTCTGAATGCTGATACAAAGAAGGGCATCGCTAAGGTAAAAAGAGGAATGCTCAATTTATTGGGCAGGGACTGCTTCATAAAATTCCCAGCTGCCCCCGAGTCCACATATGCAGATGCTTGATATAAGCTCAGGGCCCAATGAATAGAGACAGGTATGATGAATCAAGGGAAGGTGGCCAAATTCAAGTTAAGATCAAGATCACTTCCCCCTTAGTGACCTAGACCTGAGAGTTTTCCAGGGTGAACAGGGTAGGAGTTTATTATGTCACTGTTTAAACCGCAGAAAAGACATAGGTCGAGTTTCAGACGACAAGATTTCTCTTTGTGCATGAGATGAGTTTTTCCTAATTGCATGGGTTCTTCTGATGCTGGGATAATTGTTTAAGAGCTTTCTGGAACGTGGGTGCTAAACAACCTAATTGGGGGGGGGGGGTGACGTAAACCAGTTCTATCCAGATCTTGCTCCTGGAAGAAGGCATTTGGGTGCTAATGTCATGTGCCTGTCTGGTTTTAAACCTGGGACCTTCCGGTTCTGTGCTGCAGCTCTGTCCACTGTGCCAGTGGAGGGTCTAAGTCTCTGTAGCATATACTCTGCTTGGTATTTCTACCCCTGGAACTTTTTAGCTCCACCTGTCTTCCAGCTGCAGTCAATCTGTAATCAGCTCAGCTTGTAAATAGCAAGACTTCCGATGCTATGGGCCCATTTGTGTGGATTTGTTCCCTGGGTGTATATTCTCTTGCTGAACTGCTGAACTTCTGCATTTTTGGACTTTGCCTGATTCCTGGACTACTCTTTTGCCTGACGATTTTGTATTCCTCCGCCATTCCGTATGACCCCTGCCTGTCTGATTTTGTACCTTGCTGTCAAAGACTTGTGACTGACCCAGCCTGTCTGACTTACACCTCAAACCTCAGCCAAAGCTCCACTTCGGACATTACCTCACCACAGGTACCTTGCAGCTAAGGGTAATAAAATCATCCTGGGTGGAGGGTATGGTTCTTCCAGCTAGTTTGTCCCTAATATGACCGACTAAGCCCTGCCAAAATGTTGCAGCAAGGGCCTCTTTATTTCATGCTAGTTCCAGGGTGCAAAACTGAACTATATATTGACCAACAGTCATGCTCCCTTGATGAAGCCGAAGAAATGCTCCAGCAGCTGATGAGGCCCAAAATGGTCACCCGAACCGCCCAAAATGCAATGGGACAGGAAGTGGTCTTTAAAAGCCAGTGATTGGCCCAGAAACGTCAGTAAAAGCCAATGAGGGGGCAGGAGTCTGCTAGGAACGTGGTTGGAGTGACTATGGGGACCAGAGGCCAATCAGGAGTGAATACTCCCCCCCAGTATATAACATAGCCCCGCCTAACCTCTGGCACTGTAATACAGAGGCTTTGGAAGAGAGTGGAAGCATTTGTGTTTCTCCTGCTGTGTTAAACAACGTTGCTGCATAGCCGATTGTTTGTAAAGCTCCATATCAGCAGAAGAGCAGTCAGCTTACAGAAAGATTGTCAGTGTAGTTAGAAATACAGCGATTGTGCTGTTTGAGTTAGAAGGAAAAACATTTTTTTAAAGGGACATTGTCAGTTAGAAATTATCTTCTGCTGTATGGAGCTGTTCTTTTAGTGTGAGTTAGGGTACTATATACCACTATAGTTAGATTCAATAATCTAGTTTTTGTAGGGATACTTTTAAGTGTCAGGGTTCCGTCTAGTTGCACTGCTGATATATCTGCAGCAGGTATACGTGCTTTAGTATAACAAACTTGTGCGCTAAAACAAGGTAAACGACACCTTAAATCTCGAAGAAAATAAATAAATATTTGAAGACAATCGTGGAACACCACAGAGAAAGCAGCCGATTTGGTAGTGTCACCACATATCCCAGTATTATTGAAAAACAAAAAATCAGCGCTCCACTCTTAAGATGAACCACTCTGGCTGTATCAATGCCAGAAATAAACTAGAAGATTTTAAAAACTGCAGAATGTATAAAAAGTGGGCAAATCTAAAATCAATATTCCATAAAAAATTATTCCATAAAAAATTAAATCACAGTAGGAGATAGTATAGATCTAGAACCTTCCAATCACAATAATTAAAATCTCCAGAAAAGTCTGAAAGCACAGAGGTATTGCAGGTAATGATAGAGGAAATAGATCAGAATGAGGTTCTATTTGTAATCGATGTAAAAATTAAATGGTGAATAAAATAAAATTCATAAACAATAAATATCAAATTGATAAAATGTGCATAAAATCAGTGACAATATTCAGTGATCAGCCATCAATAAAATGAATAAAATAATCGGTGTCAATATAGGGCATAAATTAATGCAGAAATCTGAAAAAAATATATTCAGTGATAAACCAACAAAATGAATATTCAAATAGGTCGTGGAAGAAATAAATAATAATATTAATCAGTGTGACTTTAAACATAAATAAGTGAATGAATGAAGTAGATATACAAAGTGCAGTAGTGTCCATAAGTCCTTCAAAAATATATTTGGGTGATTAAGGTGCAGGGTGCTCAGGAAATTCAATAAAGAAATCCAGGTGAATAAACAGGGTGCAATCAGACTTCAAGTTCCAGCCAGGTAAATGTGCGCAGGTGAGCAAGCAATCCGACACCGAATGCAGTGGCCGCTCACCTCCACAACACTCAGAACGAGCGTTATATGATGTAATTATTAACTCCTCTCCGGCCTCTCAATCTTCAGCAATATATTCGATCTATCTCCAATGGTTAAGCTCAATATTTTCAAGAGGAAATCAACTGATCCCAGCTTAGGTATATACCAATCTCTCTCGGTGCATCTATCAAGCGCTCAAACAATAGAAACTCTCATAGTGCAGCATATCAGGGTATATGTTTATTTGGTAAATGATACAGGTCACTTACTAGAAGGTAGTAGTATAACAGCAGAAAAGCAGCCGCCGATCCGGTGAGTTCCGATGCTTCCGGTCTCGGCCGAAGACCGGAAGTGACGTCAACATTTATCAGGTACAGGTTTCCAAGGGAACCAAATAGGACGCGGTCTGTGGTTAACCCATCCCTGTTACTTCCGGAAAACCGGGGCTATTTGCTTTAATGTTATACTTCTTATTAGTCACTCAATATAACTTTATTCTAAAATTCGAAACTGAACAATGCCCACTGAATGGGGACCTCTTATATATATATGAAGACCATATATATATAAAAGTACAATAAAATACAATAAAATAAAATACAGTTAAAATTCAAAAAATGGGTTTTTAATAATTACATCATATAACGCATCGGCGGCTGCTTTTCTGCTGTTATACTACTACCTTCTAGTAAGTGACCTGTATCATTTACCAAATAAACGTATACCCTGATATGCTGCACTATGAGAGTTTCACTTGATAGATGCACCGAGAGAGATTGGTATATACCTAAGCCGGGATCAGTTGATTTCCTCTTGAAAATATTGAGCTTAACCATTGGAGATAGATCGAATATATTGCTGAAGATTGAGAGGCCGGAGAGGAGTTAATAATTACATCATATAACGCTCGTTCTGAGTGTTGTGGAGGTGAGCGGCCACTGCATTCGGTGTTGGATTGCTTGCTCACCTGCGCACATTTACCTGGCTGGAACTTGAAGTCTGATTGCACCCTGTTTATTCACCTGGATTTCTTTATTGAATTTCATGAGCACCCTGCACCTTAATCACCCAAATATATTTTTGAAGGACTTATGGACATTATGCACTTTATGTAGCACTACTGCACTTTGTATATCTACTTCATTCATTCACTTATTTATGTTTAAAGTCACACTGATTAATATTATTATTTATTTCTTCCACGACCTATTTGAGTATTCATTTTGTTGGTTTATCACTGAATATATTTTTTTCAGATTTCTGCATTAATTTATGCCCTATATTGACACCAATTATTTTATTCATTTTATTGATGGCTGATCACTGAATATTGTCACTGATTTTATGCACATTTTATCAATTTGTTTATGAATTTTATTTTATTCACCATTTAATTTTTACATTGATTACAAATAGAACCTCATTCTGATCTATTTCCTCTATCATTACCTGCAATACCTCTGTGATTTCGGACTTTTCTGGAGATTTTAATTATTGTGATTGGAAGGTTCTAGATCTATACTATCTCCTACTGTGATTTAATTTTTTATGGAATAATTTTTTTATGGAATATTTCAGATTTGCCCACTTTTTATGCATTCTGCGGTTTTTAAAATCTTCTAGTTTATTTCTGGCATTGATACAGCCAGAGTGGTTCATCTTAAGAGTGGAGCGCTGATTTTTCGCTTTTCAATAATTTCAGGTATACGTGCTTGCTAGTCAGCTATTGTGCAAAATACATTTCAGCGATACACACATCTGCTGTATTTAGTGACTTTGGGTCACATAGCAGTGTGCGTTTTTCAAAATTCTTTGTTTATGTAGTGCCAGAGCAATACACAGTGCCTTTAATGCAGGGTCATTGGTGTCAGCTATAGGAACCAGCATACAATGTCACCACCATCAGTTCTGGCACTACATAAACAAAGACTTTTGAAGGACTCTGTTCTTGCTAAAGCCCCGTACATACGTACCGATTGTCGGCTGTAAATATTCGGCCGACGACCGATCGGCCGATTGTAGGCTTGTTAGTATGATGCTTCCGACAGCTGACAGCGCATTTTCGGCCGAACAGAATCTGTTGTGCAAGCATTAAAATTTTTGTTGGCCAACACCAGAACGGCCGATTGTTCGCCAGTCAGTACAGATTTCGGCCGACAGACAGCAGATTTGCAAGACTGGGCATGCTCAGAAAAGAAAAAGACAAGGTAAGTTAACCATCACATGACATCACTTCTGCAGTCGGCTGTTGTTGGCAGACAAAATTCGTGTGCAGTCTTTTGCAGTTTTTAACAGACATGACAGCCCTGGACAAAAGACGGCCGATCGTTCGGCCGACAATCGGTACGTGTGTACGGGGCTTTAGTTGGATGTTTTGGATTATTTAGGCAATTTATGCACTTTATTTATTTGCACTTTATGAAAGGAAGGTAACACCATCCCTGCGCTACTGAAATTCTAAGAAAAATAATCTGTTTTTTTGTGATGAATTTTAATTTATGTATAGTTGTTATTGAGGCTTTATCAACTGTGCGATGTGAAAATCACCTGCAAGACGCGCACTGCTATGCTACCCAAAGTTGTCGCTAAATAAAGCAGATGTGTGTGACGCAGAGTAGCAAAGCCTTTTGCAGTGGACTTAAAGCTTCAGTGACAAGTTAACGCCTGTTCTTGTTGTAAGCGTTAAGTCCACACATCTGCTTTATTAGGAGCAAAAGAAAGGTGCGGTTAAGCAAAAAAGTCATTTTTGAAGGTTTGGCATGCTATAATTCTGGTTCTGGACATGCTACAGAGCTGAAACTTCACAGGTACACTTTTTAGACCCCCAGACACTAAATCCAAAGAAATCTCTTTTTTTTTTTTGTTTTTCAATAATTTTTTCAATAATTGGCTCTCTATCTAAAACGACAATTTTTAAGAACTTTTTTTGCCTGATTCATAGTCCCTGGGGCATGACCCAGAACCCTAGGCACTTTTTATGGGCATTTATTAGGTTTTAGGGCTTCAAAATGGTGTTTTTTGATTCCCGAAGTTCGGGTCCCATTGATTTCAATGGGGTTCGGGAATCTGAACCGAACTTTTGGGAAATTCGGGTGTTCTGGTCGAACCAAACTTTTTAAAAGTTCGATCATCCCTACTGACAATGCGGGGACCACTTACATAGACTTAAACCAGACAGGAGGGTTACAGTTAAATGGTCCTTTCACTTTTATCTTCAAGGGCAAAGTAGTAGTTCACATTAAAGCAGAAATGAATCCACATTTTTTCCATAGATGTTTTGCCATAATGTGCACTGTGCGATGATATACATAGCACACGTGTACATTATGGCAAAATTACCCCATAGTGTTCCCTACTCCAGTGATTTGCAGTCCAGGTTGCACTGTTGCCATATTCTCCTGGACGTTTGGGTTCGGCTGCTTCTTTGTTTAATCATTGATCAGTCACAGGTGGTTCAACTCACACACATATGCATAGGAGTTACATTACCCCAACATACAGCTTTTACCCCCAGCATCTGTACGATACATGGCATGCATGGCAGTCAGTGTACAATAAAAATATTTGGTAGCAGGAAGTGAAAGAGTGCAAAGTCTTATCCACTAGAAAACTGTACCTGCTAACAATTTTTTAAACTTTACATTTTGTTATACAAAAGCAAAGGAGTTTTGGCCCACGGGACTTTGAATGAGGTATGTGCTAGTGGCTGGAGATCAATAAAATATACAATTGGATAAATGAAGTAACATTAATTCTTTATTGTATTTTGTAGACATGATATGACAATGATGTCATGTGTGCGGTATCACATGACGTAGCTTAATAGCTAAAATTGCAAACAGTAAACAGTATACAACGTAGAAAGTGGTACATCACATAATGGCATGCATCTTGGTGTTACAGCTTGGTTACAAAAGTGGCCTTATCTTATTGGGTTTCCATAATGATAGAATATGCTGTATCATGATCTGACGCGTTTCGAGAGCTAAACTCCCTTCTTCAGAGATCAATGTATTCAAAAATGTATCTATAAAAAAACAATATGTTGGAATAAGTAATGGAGGGTAAAAGGATTGAAAGGATTCAATGAAATATGGACTCAGAAGAGTACCAAATACTCACGGGTCAATACGACTCAAATGGAAAATATTGGACCTCCATGTAATGGCGGTGGCCCGTATCTGACCCAGGAGCTGAAGGGTCTCGGTGGAATACAAACCAGAGAAGGGGTCCATGGTAGGTGGATAGTGAGTGTAAAGTGGAGAAAAGGACCTTCCAAACCTGTCATGTGTATATAAAAATTGAGGTAATGAGAGTGTAGCATATGCTATCAAAGGTTGTGCAAACAGCCAAGATTGGTGGTAGGTAGGAAGGGCTGGTGTCATGTGATGAGGGTGGAGGGAATCCCAATAGAGGAGTGGAAGAGTGAGGAAGATTGAAGGAGAAACCCAGAATGGATGAATCACCAAGTGGTTGAGTGATGAAAAAGAGATTGCAGTGCACCATTACCAGAAACCATGAGGAGGAGAATTGGAAGAGAGTAAAATCGTGAAGGGGTGAGGAGCTAGTCAGGAGAAAAAGGAATGCTCGGGGTGGGTAAAGCCATAAGGAAGAAAGCAAGAGAGTATCCCAGTGAACAACCTACCATGTTCGTCCAAAGCTGGCAGCAGACCTGGGACCCTAACGTCATGTCATTGCGGGTGTGTGCACGGATCAAGCAGAACCAGAGTGTCCGCGATCTCGTGGGGGAGAGGAACGCTGGAGGCGAGCCTTCCCGCCCCGCAGTTGTAATGGCACGTACCAACGCGGCGACGTCAGTGATGACGCTGGCGCACAGCGTGGGGGATGTGCGGCATGACGCCGATGTAAAGGTGGACCCGCTCGTCCCAATGAGGGGATGGGCGGGGACAGCAAGGGAGAAGAACCTCCCTCTTCATACATCGCAGCTCCTGGGGCTAAAGCAACCACCACTCATTTACATAGGAGCCCAATATACCATTGGATGATACAGCACCTAATGTGAAATGGTAATTTCCACATAGGAAGGACTCAATGGGTATTGTTAATTTGATGTAAAAATATTGTATAGTTTTTAGAAAGGGGGCAAAAAGAAGGGGGGGGGGGAAACACCAAGATTGAAATACCAGCCAGGAGGAAAACCAGATCATTAAAAGGGGCACAATGGGTGTCTTCCACCCTAATGTCAAAGACAAATGAAGAATAATGGTCTGGTTACCACCAAAGCACACCTCCATCCCAATATTCATACAAAAGCAAAGGAGTTTTGGCCCACGGGACTTTGAATGAGGTATGTGCTAGTGGCTGGAGATCAATAAAATATACAATTGGATAAATGAAGTAACATTAATTCTTTATTGTATTTTGTAGACATGATATGACAATGATGTCATGTGTGCGGTATCACATGACGTAGCTTAATAGCTAAAATTGCAAACAGTAAACAGTATACAACGTAGAAAGTGGTACATCACATAATGGCATGCATCTTGGTGTTACAGCTTGGTTACAAAAGTGGCCTTATCTTATTGGGTTTCCATAATGATAGAATATGCTGTATCATGATCTGACGCGTTTCGAGAGCTAAACTCCCTTCTTCAGAGATCAATGTATTCAAAAATGTATCTATAAAAAAACAATATGTTGGAATAAGTAATGGAGGGTAAAAGGATTGAAAGGATTCAATGAAATATGGACTCAGAAGAGTACCAAATACTCACGGGTCAATACGACTCAAATGGAAAATATTGGACCTCCATGTAATGGCGGTGGCCCGTATCTGACCCAGGAGCTGAAGGGTCTCGGTGGAATACAAACCAGAGAAGGGGTCCATGGTAGGTGGATAGTGAGTGTAAAGTGGAGAAAAGGACCTTCCAAACCTGTCATGTGTATATAAAAATTGAGGTAATGAGAGTGTAGCATATGCTATCAAAGGTTGTGCAAACAGCCAAGATTGGTGGTAGGTAGGAAGGGCTGGTGTCATGTGATGAGGGTGGAGGGAATCCCAATAGAGGAGTGGAAGAGTGAGGAAGATTGAAGGAGAAACCCAGAATGGATGAATCACCAAGTGGTTGAGTGATGAAAAAGAGATTGCAGTGCACCATTACCAGAAACCATGAGGAGGAGAATTGGAAGAGAGTAAAATCGTGAAGGGGTGAGGAGCTAGTCAGGAGAAAAAGGAATGCTCGGGGTGGGTAAAGCCATAAGGAAGAAAGCAAGAGAGTATCCCAGTGAACAACCTACCATGTTCGTCCAAAGCTGGCAGCAGACCTGGGACCCTAACGTCATGTCATTGCGGGTGTGTGCACGGATCAAGCAGAACCAGAGTGTCCGCGATCTCGTGGGGGAGAGGAACGCTGGAGGCGAGCCTTCCCGCCCCGCAGTTGTAATGGCACGTACCAACGCGGCGACGTCAGTGATGACGCTGGCGCACAGCGTGGGGGATGTGCGGCATGACGCCGATGTAAAGGTGGACCCGCTCGTCCCAATGAGGGGATGGGCGGGGACAGCAAGGGAGAAGAACCTCCCTCTTCATACATCGCAGCTCCTGGGGCTAAAGCAACCACCACTCATTTACATAGGAGCCCAATATACCATTGGATGATACAGCACCTAATGTGAAATGGTAATTTCCACATAGGAAGGACTCAATGGGTATTGTTAATTTGATGTAAAAATATTGTATAGTTTTTAGAAAGGGGGCAAAAAGAAGGGGGGGGGGAAACACCAAGATTGAAATACCAGCCAGGAGGAAAACCAGATCATTAAAAGGGGCACAATGGGTGTCTTCCACCCTAATGTCAAAGACAAATGAAGAATAATGGTCTGGTTACCACCAAAGCACACCTCCATCCCAATATTCATACAAAAGCAAAGGAGTTTTGGCCCACGGGACTTTGAATGAGGTATGTGCTAGTGGCTGGAGATCAATAAAATATACAATTGGATAAATGAAGTAACATTAATTCTTTATTGTATTTTGTAGACATGATATGACAATGATGTCATGTGTGCGGTATCACATGACGTAGCTTAATAGCTAAAATTGCAAACAGTAAACAGTATACAACGTAGAAAGTGGTACATCACATAATGGCATGCATCTTGGTGTTACAGCTTGGTTACAAAAGTGGCCTTATCTTATTGGGTTTCCATAATGATAGAATATGCTGTATCATGATCTGACGCGTTTCGAGAGCTAAACTCCCTTCTTCAGAGATCAATGTATTCAAAAATGTATCTATAAAAAAACAATATGTTGGAATAAGTAATGGAGGGTAAAAGGATTGAAAGGATTCAATGAAATATGGACTCAGAAGAGTACCAAATACTCAGGGGTCAATAAGACTCAAATGGAAAATATTGGACCTCCATGTAATGGCGGTGGCCCGTATCTGACCCAGGAGCTGAAGGGTCTCGGTGGAATACAAACCAGAGAAGGGGTCCATGGTAGGTGGATAGTGAGTGTAAAGTGGAGAAAAGGACCTTCCAAACCTGTCATGTGTATATAAAAATTGAGGTAATGAGAGTGTAGCATATGCTATCAAAGGTTGTGCAAACAGCCAAGATTGGTGGTAGGTAGGAAGGGCTGGTGTCATGTGATGAGGGTGGAGGGAATCCCAATAGAGGAGTGGAAGAGTGAGGAAGATTGAAGGAGAAACCCAGAATGGATGAATCACCAAGTGGTTGAGTGATGAAAAAGAGATTGCAGTGCACCATTACCAGAAACCATGAGGAGGAGAATTGGAAGAGAGTAAAATCGTGAAGGGGTGAGGAGCTAGTCAGGAGAAAAAGGAATGCTCGGGGTGGGTAAAGCCATAAGGAAGAAAGCAAGAGAGTATCCCAGTGAACAACCTACCATGTTCGTCCAAAGCTGGCAGCAGACCTGGGACCCTAACGTCATGTCATTGCGGGTGTGTGCACGGATCAAGCAGAACCAGAGTGTCCGCGATCTCGTGGGGGAGAGGAACGCTGGAGGCGAGCCTTCCCGCCCCGCAGTTGTAATGGCACGTACCAACGCGGCGACGTCAGTGATGACGCTGGCGCACAGCGTGGGGGATGTGCGGCATGACGCCGATGTAAAGGTGGACCCGCTCGTCCCAATGAGGGGATGGGCGGGGACAGCAAGGGAGAAGAACCTCCCTCTTCATACATCGCAGCTCCTGGGGCTAAAGCAACCACCACTCATTTACATAGGAGCCCAATATACCATTGGATGATACAGCACCTAATGTGAAATGGTAATTTCCACATAGGAAGGACTCAATGGGTATTGTTAATTTGATGTAAAAATATTGTATAGTTTTTAGAAAGGGGGCAAAAAGAAGGGGGGGGGGGAAACACCAAGATTGAAATACCAGCCAGGAGGAAAACCAGATCATTAAAAGGGGCACAATGGGTGTCTTCCACCCTAATGTCAAAGACAAATGAAGAATAATGGTCTGGTTACCACCAAAGCACACCTCCATCCCAATATTCATACAAAAGCAAAGGAGTTTTGGCCCACGGGACTTTGAATGAGGTATGTGCTAGTGGCTGGAGATCAATAAAATATACAATTGGATAAATGAAGTAACATTAATTCTTTATTGTATTTTGTAGACATGATATGACAATGATGTCATGTGTGCGGTATCACATGACGTAGCTTAATAGCTAAAATTGCAAACAGTAAACAGTATACAACGTAGAAAGTGGTACATCACATAATGGCATGCATCTTGGTGTTACAGCTTGGTTACAAAAGTGGCCTTATCTTATTGGGTTTCCATAATGATAGAATATGCTGTATCATGATCTGACGCGTTTCGAGAGCTAAACTCCCTTCTTCAGAGATCAATGTATTCAAAAATGTATCTATAAAAAAACAATATGTTGGAATAAGTAATGGAGGGTAAAAGGATTGAAAGGATTCAATGAAATATGGACTCAGAAGAGTACCAAATACTCACAACCCCCATAGTGTTCCCTACTCCAGTGATTTGCAGTCCAGGTTGCACTGTTGCCATATTCTCCTGGACGTTTGGGTTCGGCTGCTTCTTTGTTTAATCATTGATCAGTCACAGGTGGTTCAACTCACACACATATGCATAGGAGTTACATTACCCCAACATACAGCTTTTACCCCCAGCATCTGTACGATACATGGCATGCATGGCAGTCAGTGTACAATAAAAATATTTGGTAGCAGGAAGTGAAAGAGTGCAAAGTCTTATCCACTAGAAAACTGTACCTGCTAACAATTTTTTAAACTTTACATTTTGTTATGCTTTAAGTGATATGTATTCTCTCCTCAGTGGTAGTGCATGCAAGGGTTATGCAAATGATTATTAAAAATATTTGGAAAAAAATAAGCATTAAATTTAATATTGACCTTGCAAAGGCAAAAAACGCTGCATTTAAAAAGGAAGTTGTATTATGAGTTTAATGTGTTTATAATTGTGTCTGTTTTTTTATGGTTGTATTGTATATAGAATAGCTTTATTACACAAGACTGCCTACATTGTTAACGTTTAGAAAAATAAATCTGAAAGTGCACTTTTATTATATAGGCTGCCAGCATTATAAAATCACCCCTCTGCACTTCCTTTGTATCTCTCTCCAGTCTGTGGTAATTGTTTCTGGCTACAAGGTTGTGTGGCAATAAAAGCTCAGGTAATATTTGTGATGTAGTGAATATTAAGACGTTGTCTCTGCACCCCTTCACTTCTCCCAGCTAAAAAATAATCAGAAGGCTCACTTACTAAACAGAACGCCTGGTGCGATACAGTAATTCACATTTTATTCCTGTGAGGAAGAAAATACATTAATAGTATATTTGAGTTATAATGATGCCTCTTTCATTTTTAACACATCATTGCACAGATATTGAATCCATCCATTGCTGTAATAGACTTTGGATCCTTCGAGCTTTATTTTTTAATAAATAAATAGTAATGGTGGTGGAGGCACTTTGTACAGTTGATATATAGTTAAGCATCTAAAATAGGCAGCTGTCTTAAAATTCAATTGATAATAGCTCTCTAGTGCTTGGGTTTTTTCCCATGGCGAATTACACTATTCATATTATTATTACAATGTATTTTCTAGGGGCTTTTTGGAGGTAGAGAACAATGACAAAGATGTCTTTATTTCATGGGTCTAAGTTTCTTAGCAGGCTATGTTATTTAGAAATGAACTGTGAGGTTTAGGTACTAGCAGAGAAGACTGGAAGCCAGTTCTCAAGCAGACATTTTTTTGTGTAGGGCTGAATGCTCCATCTTCTATCTTATGTAGGGACTTCAGCTCCTTCATGCTATGAACATGTGTTTAAGGTCATCAGGTGGCAAACACAATGTCTAAGCAAAAGAACGATGGCGGATTTGAGGGGTTTATTTCCCTTCCTATAAATTCAGATTAGTCTGGCTACCTTGCATTTTCTTCTTGTTCTTGTGTTTAGGGTTCTGCCTACTGCCTGTAGGAAAATAGCGACAATTTTGAAAAAAAAAGAAACAATATTTTTCACATTCTGCTATATGACATTATCAAAAAAAATGTAAAAATCAAAATTTTTTAAAATTTTAGGCCAATTTGTTTTCTGCTACATATTTTTGGTAAAAAAAAAATCGCAATACGTGTATTTTGATTGGTTTGCGCTAAAGTTATTGCGTCTACTAACTACGGGAAAGATTTATGTAATTTTTATTGTTTTTTTTACTATAAATGGCGGCGATCTGTGATTTTTTGCGGGACTGCGACATTGCAGCGGACAGATCGGACCCCTAACTGACATTTTCGACACTTTTGGGGGTACCAGTGACATTACCCCAGTAATCAGTGCTAAAAATATGCACTGTTACTGTAATAATGCCATTGGCGGGGAAGGGGTTAATACTATTGGAAATCAAGGGGTTAAATGTAAGCCTAGGGGAGTGATTCTAACTGTGGGGGGGTTGGGCTTGTGAGATGACTATAGAGACATGCGATCCTATATAGCAGGATCGCATGGTCTCTGTGATCATTCGAGGGAGAAGGAGGGACGGCTGTGTTTACATCAGCCGTCCGTCCTTCTCTGTCAGCAGGGAAAGTACATCTGCGGCGACTGGTCGTCAAGTGGTTAAACATTTTTGTTTTTTTAAAAATGTAAAAAAATAATTTAAGAAATTAGGGGCTGAGTCACACAGGTTCTATGACCCATACAGTGCGAATTAGTAGTTTGCGTGGCTGGAGCTGTCTGTTACTCTATGACAGGAATCTTCAAACTACGGCCCTCCAGCTGTTGCAGAACTACACTTACCATGAGGCATTGTAAAACTCTGGCATTCACCGACATGACTAGGCATGATGGGAATTGTAGTTCCTGAACAACTGGAGGGCCATAGTCTGAAGACCCCTGTTCTATGAGGATGCAGCAGCTGTATAAACACAGTCACAGGTCCTAATTTGATAAGCGTGCAGGTGTGGGTGAGTCGTCCTTAATACACACTGTCTGTGTTCAGAGCCATACACCTGCACCCAGGCACCTGGTAAATTAGGACCTGAGGCTGTGTTCGTAAAGCTGTTGCATCTCAATAGCGTAACGTAGCTACATCTACATAAAAAAAAAAAAAAGAAAAACACTGATCCACACTGCACAGGTCACATCACCCATGTAAATGAGCCCCAACACCTCACTTGCACACAGAGCTTTATTTATTAACTCAATACAGTTTTATCTTTTAGATTTAGTAGGATTTTTTTAAGTTATGTTATGTTTGTGTCTGCTAATAATGATTTTAGTGTAATTTTAGTGAAGATATAATTTTGATATTTTCGGGGAGGGCCTGTCATGTAGACTGTATGGGGCCGCATGATTTCTATTAGCAGCTATTCACACAATGCAGCAATCAACAGCACTGTCCAGATTGCTGATGTACATTATATTTTAACCATTCCTGCAGCATATACAAATGTAAAAAAAAAAGTTAAGATCAGAATACATTATATCACATGTGTCAAACACAAGGCCCGGGGGCTGAATCTGGCCCTCCAGGCCATTTCATGTTAGCCCTTGCAGCCAGGGCTTTTTTTTAGCCAGAATGTGGTGGAACTCCATTCCGCCACCTCTGGCTCTCGCCCTCTGCTCCCCGCTCACCACTATAACTTTTAAACACAGAAGCCTTCTGTGTTTACAAGGACAGCTTTCCTCTTGGCAGCACGTGGCTCTCACATGTACCTACCCTGCATGCACTCATGGCGGGGAGAGATGATCTTCCTGCATATACACAGTACACTCCTTAACTCTGCACTCTGTTCACTCCTTAACTCTGTGTGTAACGCACTTCTTAACTCTGCACTCTGTACATAGCACACTCCTGAACCCTGCACTCTGTATGTAGCACACTCCTGAACTCTATATACATAGTCTTACAGATACAACTGACCCTTTGACAGCAACCATAATGCCGATGCGGCCCTGAATGAAATTGAGTTTGACACCCCTGCATTACATTAATAAATCATGAAGGCCTCTCCAGCTGAGATCAGTCTCCATTTGTCACAATTACATTTTAGATGTTGGCACAGCTCCTCTCCACCAAAGTAATTAACTGTACCAGCAACAAGAATGCCATATAGGTAATAAAATACTGAATAACATTCTTCCAGTATTAAAATAGCCAGTTCTAATCTGACATGTTTTTTTGCTTAGCAAAGCACAAATGACTGTTTGAGAAAGTGCTGTGCCTAATGCGAAACATGTCCGAATAGAACTTGTTCCTGATGGCTATTTTAATAAAGGAAGAACACTATTTTGCATCTTGGTGTGCGGCATTCCTGTTTCTGGTACAGTCGTTTTGAATAAATGTTGCTATATGAATAAAGGCCTGAATCCACAGTAGCATGGATGTGTTGACTTTTGGGTGACTAATTCAATTAACATAGGGTACAAAATATAATATAGAAGCCCTAGCCGAAATGCATTCATATGTAAAAAGTGGCCACACTATTCTACAGTAAACCATGGCCAGATCAAGGGAAGTGCTGGAGTGGGCTGCGCCCCTCCCAGATTTCACTTGTGCCCCCAGGCATATTGATCCTGGTCGCTGAGCTCCTCCCTCCATCCCTGCACTGAAGACAAGGGGAGGGCAGCCTGGACCCGGGAAGTAAAGTGAAGAATCTGGGGAGAAGTGACAGCGACTATGCTGTGCTCTCCTCCTCCTGTCATTCCAACGGTGCTCCGTATTGGCAGGTGACACAGGATCCATAGATTGGACTTTACACAATATGATTACCCCCCCCCCCCTCCCCATGTCTTCCAAAGACTGTTCATCTTCCAGCAGCAGGAAATGTGAATGAGGAGTGGTAATAATACCATGTACAGTCTGATCTATGGATCCTGTGTTACGTGCTGTATGGAGAAGCACAGCCCGCTCCCTCCCCCCACAGTGATTTCCCACCTGTACATTTGGGGGGGGGGGCGATTGTACTAAAACCACAGTGCGAAGGGAGGGGTAGGAATTTTTTGTACTTGGGTTGAGATGAGAAGGGGATATTTGTTAGGAGAGGGGATTGGAAGGATTTGTGCAAGGAGGGGTTGGGGGATTATTATTAGGAGGAAGAAAGGGGGATTTCACCCCTTGTACACTGCTCTACTGACTCCCTGTCCTGCTGACTCCTGTATACTGCCCTACTGACCCCATATTCTCTGTCCTGCTGACCCCCTGTCCTCCATCCTGCTGACCCTTGTACACTTCCCTACTGACCCCGTCTTGCTGACCCTTATACGCTGCCCTGCTGACCCCCTGTCCTCTGTCCTGCTGACCCCTGTACACTGCCCTACTGATTCTGTGTCCTCCATCCTGCTTATCCCTGTCCTCTGCTCTTGTGACCCCTCTTCTCTACCATACTGACCTCTAGGCTCTGCCCTGCTGACTCCTGTCCTCTATCCTGCTTAACCCTTGTACACTGTCCTGCAGACCTTTCTCCTCTGCCATACTGAATCCTGTGCTTTAACCCTGATGATCCCTGTCTTGCTAACCCCTTTTACACTGCCCCTTCTGACCTCTCATTCTCTCCCCTGCCTACCCCCCTGAACCCTGCCCTGTTGGCACCCTGTCCTCTGCCCTGCTCACCCCCTGCACACTGCCCTGCTGACCCTCTGTACACTGCCCTTCTGACTCACTGTACACTGCCCTACAAACAAATGGCCTCTATACATTGCCCTACAAACTGCTCACTCTATCCACTGCCCTGCTGATCCCCTGTTTACTGCCCTACTGACTCCTGTATACTGCCCAGCTGACCTTGGATCCTCTGCCCCCATGACATTTTTTACTGCAGACCTACATCAGAAAAACTAGATCCTGCCCTGCACTAAACCCAAACGCATAACAATTTTTGTTGATAAAATTGTTAAACTATTTAAAGTATTGATTCTATAT
The DNA here is from genome assembly GCF_965119305.1 of Pelophylax lessonae. Lineage (NCBI taxonomy): Eukaryota > Metazoa > Chordata > Amphibia > Anura > Ranidae > Pelophylax > Pelophylax lessonae. The sequence goes on along the minus strand of NC_138768.1, from coordinate 382,854,351 downwards.
GATTTCATGTGTGCTTTTTAGAAGATTTTAATGCAGTCACAGACAGCTATTGAGCATCTTTTGAGAGGTTGCCTACAGCAACATCACAGGTAGCTGAGAACCATTGGTTAAGTACTGCTGCCTACTTTACACATCTTAAGCCCACAGCTTATTTTAACCTTGGTATCTATTTTTTTATTTTTTGCCTCATTACATGATTTACTCATAGTGTCCAAATGTGCTTAATTAATTTACCTTATTCAATAGACACACACAGAATTCCACCGAGACCTGTCACCCTGGAGAGAAACAAAATATATGTGCTGGCAGGATAAAGTTTATAATTGAAAAACAATATAATAAATTATAATATAATGAGAATTCAGTCCACATCCTATTTTAAAAAAAAAAAAACAACATATTTGATAATGAAAGTACAAGTCACGTGAAAATTTAAAAGAGTAATGCATGCCCTTGTCCAAGACTATACCTTCAGAACTTCATGGCATCTGACGCTGTTCTTCCTTCAACATATCTTATTGATAATATTGTGTACATTTGTCCTTTTTAAAATATCTTTAAAATGTTTTCTCCCATAGTTTTACATTTCCCATGTGAAGTGCTTTTCCATTGGACAGAGAAGGATGTAACTTCACAAACCACAGGCCACAAGGGGACATGTCAAGGACAACAAATATTTTTATAGTTTTATTACAGCTTAAAGAACCTAACACGCATGGTACAAAGTGGCAGTCTGAGCACACTCATCTTGTTTGAACCCAATATTATGCAAGATGGCAATCCGTGTTAAGGGTTTATATATTTTGTATCAGAAAGTTTCTCATTATTTCATTGCCTGTAAAAATATGCACAGAAAATAAGTCCCCAGCACTCAGTCTTCTGTTTCTGAAAACATTTTAGGATTGCCTAAAGCTGCCTAATTAGTCTGTATTCCATATGATTAAAGATGATCAACCTTCAAGGGTCCCAGCAGGGCGCCGGTGATAAAAGTTCAAGGACCCTTATGATCCTTGACAAATCTTATTACCACAGGAGAGCAGAATGATGAGCAGAAGAACTACTGAGTTCCACTGTGACAGACACAGTTACCATCCTATCTACTTCTTCCTCAGCTAAATGGCACTCTAATTACATAAAACAACCAATTTTGTTCATTAGAGTTTAATTAAGTTCATCTGAAATCCAAGATAATGATATTATTGTAACCGAGGCATGCTTAAAATAAGACATAATTTAACTTCGTTTTCCATCAACAAAAATAAGAGTAAGTCTATAATCAACCAGGATGTGAAATCTTTAGTAATTTGGCACAACAGTCTAGAACTATTGGCATGGTAAGTGAAGTTTTTGCTTAGTTTTCAATTAAAAGGCACATATATTTACTCTATACTTTTACACACATCTTTTTTTTGAGAGGCTGCAAAGGGGCATAAAAAATAAAGGGCAAATTGGTTTCATAATGGTTGTGCTCAACAAAAGTAATATAAATTATAACAAAACAAAGCACTAAACACATGTAGCACCTTCCTAGATAGATGCTAGGGTTAGGTAGATTTAGTTCTGATTCGGTGGAGCTTTATTTTTGTTGTTAGGTAAATTTGGCTTGTGGCTGCAATTCCTGGGTTAGGCAAATTTAGTTCTAACTCACTGAAATCAGTGCCGCAGCCTGTGATTAGTTGGGTCTGTTCGGTGTTTCACTTGCTGCAGGTTTGATTGCTCTCTCTGCTTTCCAGAAAACTGTGGATCTCTCTGGAACATGGGTGTGGAGCAATGCAAAAAGCAGCATGAAAATTTATACAGCCCTGGCCAATCCCAGGGAGGGTGGCCCTGAAGGCTACTGGAGCCTGTATAAATACTCCGAGACACAGAGCAGTATTGTCTTTTCCTTCAGTAGAGGAACCCAACTGCCCCTTAGGCTATCTTGCCATGTGCTTGCGAGGTGCTGAGGCCTCGGGTGGGCAACCCGAGGGTCTGACTTGCTGAAGTAGAGGAAAGCATACTGAGGGGCTGTCGTCTGAATATCAAGTCTGGTATCAAAGGAGAAAGGTGTCGCATGGATATTGGATAGAGGATATTTGTGAGTACAGACTGCTGTGAGAGACCCTAGAGATTTTTAGGTTGTTGCTACCCCACTGGTACTAGAGAGTCAGTCATGTGTTTGTGTAAAGGAGAAGCTCAGTCTATCTAGTTCTTTGTGAAGGAACTCTGCTCTGAATGCTTAAAAAAATAAGCTTTTGTGCTTTAACTGCTTCTACTATGAAGCCAAGCCCACAGTTTGCTGTTTTGTCCATAGGTTATTATAAGGGCAAAAGATTTTTGGCATGTTCGACTGGTATTTTTCTGTACTTGCAGAAAATGTGCTTTGCCTGAAAAATAGAAAGAAAGCTAACACTGCCACCCCATTTAAGGAATGACAAGCTGCAATATATTTTACATTTTTTTCTCATTTGCAGATAACATTGTATGTATTTTGTTATTGCATGAATGATTTCCCATGATGATTTACTAATTGCTGGAGTTAAAAATTAAGCATTACCAGGGTTTTTTTGCTTGCTAGGTTCCAGGGTTTGTTGATGTTTAAACAAGTATTTAATTGATATAGAGCAAACAAGGGGAGAATAGATCTGCCACATAGATTGTCCATTAAAATGTCTAGTGCCTCCATCCCTAGTTAATATGGCAGAAGAGGAAAGGAGTGTGGGACTTTAAATGAGTGCAGCTAGACATGTACTTATCTTGGGATGAATAACATGAATCGCATATCAGACCCAAAATGGGGCTGTGGATGGCTGGCATGTATTCAAATGTATAAATAATAATTTATGATAAAGTATATAAAAGTACAATAAATATAATTCATATATCAATTATATAAATAAAAATAAATACACTAATAATATAACCAATAATAATTTATGAATAGCAAATTTATTATGACACCTGAATCCTCATGGGTGCACAAACTTTTCATTACACAATTTAAGACCCAAACCATGGGGACCCATGAGGAGATGACATAAACAAATATATAATTTTCAATTGATAATACATACAGTCACATACAAAAATATACTTAATAAATACCATAATATAATTCATTGACATAAAAATAGATATACTGATGACATATCCAAAATAATGATTTATGAATAACTGATTTAATATAACACAATCTTCTCTATTTTATGCAGTCTTTCAATATAAGAGGCTTGAATAGAAGTATCTGAGTAATTGTAGGCTCGACGCGTTTCGTGGACCTCCGTCCACTCATCAGGAGCTTTAGAGGTAGATTGTGTATCTATAAATACAAATCTAAGTTAGACCTATGAACTAGTATGGAAAAGGGGGGGGGGAAGAAAGAATGATTGTATACATATATCTAGTTGCGAATAATAAGTAAAATGTACACTACCTTAAGTAGTGTCATATGTTTAAAGAGATCCAATCCTAGGGAGGAGGGGCCGGGCCTGAGCCGAAAAATGCCTGACCCGGGGCTGAGGCATGGACCACATCAAATACATAGGAAGAGGCAGGAGAGAGGTGAGAATCCGGTATGAGATGAAAAGGTGATGAATTGACCAAAAAACTCGTTAAAGAGTAATATGGTAGACACACTGAAATCAGAAAAAAAGAAAAAAAAAAAAAAAAAAAAACAGAGGAAAAATGTTTTTAGGAATTTATAATTATTATATTTCCTGAGATTGTATAATATAATAGCCTTTGTTTAAAAATAAATCATTCTTAAAAAATATATGATAAAAGAAAAAATTGTTTTTATCATGGATAAAAGGATTAATCCGGATTTAAAGGATAATATATATATAATAAAAATAGAGCAGTGAGCCATATGAAAGAAGTGTCAAGGGTGTGGATATCAGGGAAGTTGACCAAGTATGAGATATCATATAAAAGTGCAATGAAAATACCAGTCTCTAGAAAAGGGGGAGCAGATGAAGGTGAAAGGGTGTAGTGTGATGTAGAAATGAAAAGCATATTACTATGGGAGATGGATTAAAGAGTGATAAAGGAAGTGGGTCGAGAGCCATAATGAGATGTGAAAAACCGGTAGAGACACGTTATGTGTCCACCCCGAAGTCAATCATGCTGAAAGGGGAGTGCAAAAAAGTGAATAGGGAGAATGGAATGTGACAATAAAGCCAAATTACCGCAACAAGAGTGTATGAAGATTCACCAAAGAGGATTGAAGAGATTGAAGATAATAGCGTAACCAGCCTGCATTTCCCATAGTGTAGATGTGGAGCCACGCCAACGCCATGTTGGCGTCGGATATATATGGACGGAACTCTAACGCCCACATCCGGTCAGAAGACCGGATGCTGGTCATAGGGACCGCCCTCCGATGCTGATGGAAATCGGTAGTTATGGCAACGCGACGCCACATGATGCCGCATACATATCATACCGAGCATGGCGCCGATGATAGCAGGCCAGCCCCTCCCCCCGCCTGGATGCTGAGAAGCAGAGACAGGCAAGAGGGAAAGGCGGCGTACATTCATCGCAGCCCCGGAACAGGAATTCCGGGTCAGCCCTTTTCCTCCAATACCACATAGAATTATATCTGTCTCAGGGGAAAAGGGATATTAAAGATTAATTGGGCTTGAAGAAAATGTAATCATTGAGGAAACTAGATAACTATTGCTCAAAAAATATTTATTAATAATAGATAGATAAATGAAATTATAAAATGAATGGTGTATATATATATATATATATGGATAACTCAGGTGGCAGACCTAAAAGGGGTGTTTTCCACCCAGACTGTAACAGAGCAAACAAGGGGAGAATAGATCTGCCACATAGATTGTCCATTAAAATGTCTAGTGCCTCCATCCCTAGTTAATATGGCAGAAGAGGAAAGGAGTGTGGGACTTTAAATGAGTGCAGCTAGACATGTACTTATCTTGGGATGAATAACATGAATCGCATATCAGACCCAAAATGGGGCTGTGGATGGCTGGCATGTATTCAAATGTATAAATAATAATTTATGATAAAGTATATAAAAGTACAATAAATATAATTCATATATCAATTATATAAATAAAAATAAATACACTAATAATATAACCAATAATAATTTATGAATAGCAAATTTATTATGACACCTGAATCCTCATGGGTGCACAAACTTTTCATTACACAATTTAAGACCCAAACCATGGGGACCCATGAGGAGATGACATAAACAAATATATAATTTTCAATTGATAATACATACAGTCACATACAAAAATATACTTAATAAATACCATAATATAATTCATTGACATAAAAATAGATATACTGATGACATATCCAAAATAATGATTTATGAATAACTGATTTAATATAACACAATCTTCTCTATTTTATGCAGTCTTTCAATATAAGAGGCTTGAATAGAAGTATCTGAGTAATTGTAGGCTCGACGCGTTTCGTGGACCTCCGTCCACTCATCAGGAGCTTTAGAGGTAGATTGTGTATCTATAAATACAAATCTAAGTTAGACCTATGAACTAGTATGGAAAAGGGGGGGGGGGGAAGAAAGAATGATTGTATACATATATCTAGTTGCGAATAATAAGTAAAATGTACACTACCTTAAGTAGTGTCATATGTTTAAAGAGATCCAATCCTAGGGAGGAGGGGCCGGGCCGAGCCGAAAAATGCCTGACCCGGGGCTGAGGCATGGACCACATCAAATACATAGGAAGAGGCAGGAGAGAGGTGAGAATCCGGTATGAGATGAAAAGGTGATGAATTGACCAAAAAACTCGTTAAAGAGTAATATGGTAGACACACTGAAATCAGAAAAAAAGAAAAAAAAAAAAAAAAAAAGAGGAAAAATGTTTTTAGGAATTTATAATTATTATATTTCCTGAGATTGTATAATATAATAGCCTTTGTTTAAAAATAAATCATTCTTAAAAAATATATGATAAAAGAAAAAATTGTTTTTATCATGGATAAAAGGATTAATCCGGATTTAAAGGATAATATATATATAATAAAAATAGAGCAGTGAGCCATATGAAAGAAGTGTCAAGGGTGTGGATATCAGGGAAGTTGACCAAGTATGAGATATCATATAAAAGTGCAATGAAAATACCAGTCTCTAGAAAAGGGGGAGCAGATGAAGGTGAAAGGGTGTAGTGTGATGTAGAAATGAAAAGCATATTACTATGGGAGATGGATTAAAGAGTGATAAAGGAAGTGGGTCGAGAGCCATAATGAGATGTGAAAAACCGGTAGAGACACGTTATGTGTCCACCCCGAAGTCAATCATGCTGAAAGGGGAGTGCAAAAAAGTGAATAGGGAGAATGGAATGTGACAATAAAGCCAAATTACCGCAACAAGAGTGTATGAAGATTCACCAAAGAGGATTGAAGAGATTGAAGATAATAGCGTAACCAGCCTGCATTTCCCATAGTGTAGATGTGGAGCCACGCCAACGCCATGTTGGCGTCGGATATATATGGACGGAACTCTAATGCCCACATCCGGTCAGAAGACCGGATGCTGGTCATAGGGACCGCCCTCCGATGCTGATGGAAATCGGTAGTTATGGCAACGCGACGCCACATGATGCCGCATACATATCATACCGAGCATGGCGCCGATGATAGCAGGCCAGCCCCTCCCCCCGCCTGGATGCTGAGAAGCAGAGACAGGCAAGAGGGAAAGGCGGCGTACATTCATCGCAGCCCCGGAACAGGAATTCCGGGTCAGCCCTTTTCCTCCAATACCACATAGAATTATATCTGTCTCAGGGGAAAAGGGATATTAAAGATTAATTGGGCTTGAAGAAAATGTAATCATTGAGGAAACTAGATAACTATTGCTCAAAAAATATTTATTAATAATAGATAGATAAATGAAATTATAAAATGAATGGTGTATATATATATATATATATGGATAACTCAGGTGGCAGACCTAAAAGGGGTGTTTTCCACCCAGACTGTAACAGAGCAAACAAGGGGAGAATAGATCTGCCACATAGATTGTCCATTAAAATGTCTAGTGCCTCCATCCCTAGTTAATATGGCAGAAGAGGAAAGGAGTGTGGGACTTTAAATGAGTGCAGCTAGACATGTACTTATCTTGGGATGAATAACATGAATCGCATATCAGACCCAAAATGGGGCTGTGGATGGCTGGCATGTATTCAAATGTATAAATAATAATTTATGATAAAGTATATAAAAGTACAATAAATATAATTCATATATCAATTATATAAATAAAAATAAATACACTAATAATATAACCAATAATAATTTATGAATAGCAAATTTATTATGACACCTGAATCCTCATGGGTGCACAAACTTTTCATTACACAATTTAAGACCCAAACCATGGGGACCCATGAGGAGATGACATAAACAAATATATAATTTTCAATTGATAATACATACAGTCACATACAAAAATATACTTAATAAATACCATAATATAATTCATTGACATAAAAATAGATATACTGATGACATATCCAAAATAATGATTTATGAATAACTGATTTAATATAACACAATCTTCTCTATTTTATGCAGTCTTTCAATATAAGAGGCTTGAATAGAAGTATCTGAGTAATTGTAGGCTCGACGCGTTTCGTGGACCTCCGTCCACTCATCAGGAGCTTTAGAGGTAGATTGTGTATCTATAAATACAAATCTAAGTTAGACCTATGAACTAGTATGGAAAAGGGGGGGGGGAAGAAAGAATGATTGTATACATATATCTAGTTGCGAATAATAAGTAAAATGTACACTCCCTTAAGTAGTGTCATATGTTTAAAGAGATCCAATCCTAGGGAGGAGGGGCCGGGCCGAGCCGAAAAATGCCTGACCCGGGGCTGAGGCATGGACCACATCAAATACATAGGAAGAGGCAGGAGAGAGGTGAGAATCCGGTATGAGATGAAAAGGTGATGAATTGACCAAAAAACTCGTTAAAGAGTAATATGGTAGACACACTGAAATCAGAAAAAAAAAAAAAAAACAGAGGAAAAAAAGAGGAAAAATGTTTTAAGGTAGTGTACATTTTACTTATTATTCGCAACTAGATATATGTATACAATCATTCTTTCTTCCCCCCCCCCTTTTCCATACTAGTTCATAGGTCTAACTTAGATTTGTATTTATAGATACACAATCTACCTCTAAAGCTCCTGATGAGTGGACGGAGGTCCACGAAACGCGTCGAGCCTACAATTACTCAGATACTTCTATTCAAGCCTCTTATATTGAAAGACTGCATAAAATAGAGAAGATTGTGTTATATTAAATCAGTTATTCATAAATCATTATTTTGGATATGTCATCAGTATATCTATTTTTATGTCAATGAATTATATTATGGTATTTATTAAGTATATTTTTGTATGTGACTGTATGTATTATCAATTGAAAATTATATATTTGTTTATGTCATCTCCTCATGGGTCCCCATGGTTTGGGTCTTAAATTGTGTAATGAAAAGTTTGTGCACCCATGAGGATTCAGGTGTCATAATAAATTTGCTATTCATAAATTATTATTGGTTATATTATTAGTGTATTTATTTTTATTTATATAATTGATATATGAATTATATTTATTGTACTTTTATATACTTTATCATAAATTATTATTTATACATTTGAATACATGCCAGCCATCCACAGCCCCATTTTGGGTCTGATATGCGATTCATGTTATTCATCCCAAGATAAGTACATGTCTAGCTGCACTCATTTAAAGTCCCACACTCCTTTCCTCTTCTGCCATATTAACTAGGGATGGAGGCACTAGACATTTTAATGGACAATCTATGTGGCAGATCTATTCTCCCCTTGTTTGCTCTGTTACAGTCTGGGTGGAAAACACCCCTTTTAGGTCTGCCACCTGAGTTATCCATATATATATATATATATACACCATTCATTTTATAATTTCATTTATCTATCTATTATTAATAAATATTTTTTGAGCAATAGTTATCTAGTTTCCTCAATGATTACATTTTCTTCAAGCCCAATTAATCTTTAATATCCCTTTTCCCCTGAGACAGATATAATTCTATGTGGTATTGGAGGAAAAGGGCTGACCCGGAATTCCTGTTCCGGGGCTGCGATGAATGTACGCCGCCTTTCCCTCTTGCCTGTCTCTGCTTCTCAGCATCCAGGCGGGGGGAGGGGCTGGCCTGCTATCATCGGCGCCATGCTCGGTATGATATGTATGCGGCATCATGTGGCGTCGCGTTGCCATAACTACCGATTTCCATCAGCATCGGAGGGCGGTCCCTATGACCAGCATCCGGTCTTCTGACCGGATGTGGGCGTTAGAGTTCCGTCCATATATATCCGACGCCAACATGGCGTTGGCGTGGCTCCACATCTACACTATGGGAAATGCAGGCTGGTTATGCTATTATCTTCAATCTCTTCAATCCTCTTTGGTGAATCTTCATACACTCTTGTTGCGGTAATTTGGCTTTATTGTCACATTCCATTCTCCCTATTCACTTTTTTGCACTCCCCTTTCAGCATGATTGACTTCGGGGTGGACACATAACGTGTCTCTACCGGTTTTTCACATCTCATTATGGCTCTCGACCCACTTCCTTTATCACTCTTTAATCCATCTCCCATAGTAATATGCTTTTCATTTCTACATCACACTACACCCTTTCACCTTCATCTGCTCCCCCTTTTCTAGAGACTGGTATTTTCATTGCACTTTTATATGATATCTCATACTTGGTCAACTTCCCTGATATCCACACCCTTGACACTTCTTTCATATGGCTCACTGCTCTATTTTTATTATATATATATTATCCTTTAAATCCGGATTAATCCTTTTATCCATGATAAAAACAATTTTTTCTTTTATCATATATTTTTAAGAATGATTTATTTTTAAACAAAGGCTATTATATTATACAATCTCAGGAAATATAATAATTATAAATTCCTAAAAACATTTTTCCTCTGTTTTTTTTTTTTTTTTTTTTCTTTTTTTCTGATTTCAGTGTGTCTACCATATTACTCTTTAACGAGTTTTTTGGTCAATTCATCACCTTTTCATCTCATACCGGATTCTCACCTCTCTCCTGCCTCTTCCTATGTATTTGATGTGGTCCATGCCTCAGCCCCGGGTCAGGCATTTTTCGGCTCGGCCTGGCCCCTCCTCCCTAGGATTGGATCTCTTTAAACATATGACACTACTTAAGGTAGTGTACATTTTACTTATTATTCGCAACTAGATATATGTATACAATCATTCTTTCTTCCCCCCCCCCTTTTCCATACTAGTTCATAGGTCTAACTTAGATTTGTATTTATAGATACACAATCTACCTCTAAAGCTCCTGATGAGTGGACGGAGGTCCACGAAACGCGTCGAGCCTACAATTACTCAGATACTTCTATTCAAGCCTCTTATATTGAAAGACTGCATAAAATAGAGAAGATTGTGTTATATTAAATCAGTTATTCATAAATCATTATTTTGGATATGTCATCAGTATATCTATTTTTATGTCAATGAATTATATTATGGTATTTATTAAGTATATTTTTGTATGTGACTGTATGTATTATCAATTGAAAATTATATATTTGTTTATGTCATCTCCTCATGGGTCCCCATGGTTTGGGTCTTAAATTGTGTAATGAAAAGTTTGTGCACCCATGAGGATTCAGGTGTCATAATAAATTTGCTATTCATAAATTATTATTGGTTATATTATTAGTGTATTTATTTTTATTTATATAATTGATATATGAATTATATTTATTGTACTTTTATATACTTTATCATAAATTATTATTTATACATTTGAATACATGCCAGCCATCCACAGCCCCATTTTGGGTCTGATATGCGATTCATGTTATTCATCCCAAGATAAGTACATGTCTAGCTGCACTCATTTAAAGTCCCACACTCCTTTCCTCTTCTGCCATATTAACTAGGGATGGAGGCACTAGACATTTTAATGGACAATCTATGTGGCAGATCTATTCTCCCCTTGTTTGCTCTGTTACAGTCTGGGTGGAAAACACCCCTTTTAGGTCTGCCACCTGAGTTATCCATATATATATATATATATACACCATTCATTTTATAATTTCATTTATCTATCTATTATTAATAAATATTTTTTGAGCAATAGTTATCTAGTTTCCTCAATGATTACATTTTCTTCAAGCCCAATTAATCTTTAATATCCCTTTTCCCCTGAGACAGATATAATTCTATGTGGTATTGGAGGAAAAGGGCTGACCCGGAATTCCTGTTCCGGGGCTGCGATGAATGTACGCCGCCTTTCCCTCTTGCCTGTCTCTGCTTCTCAGCATCCAGGCGGGGGGAGGGGCTGGCCTGCTATCATCGGCGCCATGCTCGGTATGATATGTATGCGGCATCATGTGGCGTCGCGTTGCCATAACTACCGATTTCCATCAGCATCGGAGGGCGGTCCCTATGACCAGCATCCGGTCTTCTGACCGGATGTGGGCGTTAGAGTTCCGTCCATATATATCCGACGCCAACATGGCGTTGGCGTGGCTCCACATCTACACTATGGGAAATGCAGGCTGGTTATGCTATTATCTTCAATCTCTTCAATCCTCTTTGGTGAATCTTCATACACTCTTGTTGCGGTAATTTGGCTTTATTGTCACATTCCATTCTCCCTATTCACTTTTTTGCACTCCCCTTTCAGCATGATTGACTTCGGGGTGGACACATAACGTGTCTCTACCGGTTTTTCACATCTCATTATGGCTCTCGACCCACTTCCTTTATCACTCTTTAATCCATCTCCCATAGTAATATGCTTTTCATTTCTACATCACACTACACCCTTTCACCTTCATCTGCTCCCCCTTTTCTAGAGACTGGTATTTTCATTGCACTTTTATATGATATCTCATACTTGGTCAACTTCCCTGATATCCACACCCTTGACACTTCTTTCATATGGCTCACTGCTCTATTTTTATTATATATATATTATCCTTTAAATCCGGATTAATCCTTTTATCCATGATAAAAACAATTTTTTCTTTTATCATATATTTTTAAGAATGATTTATTTTTAAACAAAGGCTATTATATTATACAATCTCAGGAAATATAATAATTATAAATTCCTAAAAACATTTTTCCTCTGTTTTTTTTTTTTTTTTTTTTCTTTTTTTCTGATTTCAGTGTGTCTACCATATTACTCTTTAACGAGTTTTTTGGTCAATTCATCACCTTTTCATCTCATACCGGATTCTCACCTCTCTCCTGCCTCTTCCTATGTATTTGATGTGGTCCATGCCTCAGCCCCGGGTCAGGCATTTTTCGGCTCGGCCCGGCCCCTCCTCCCTAGGATTGGATCTCTTTAAACATATGACACTACTTAAGGTAGTGTACATTTTACTTATTATTCGCAACTAGATATATGTATACAATCATTCTTTCTTCCCCCCCCCCTTTTCCATACTAGTTCATAGGTCTAACTTAGATTTGTATTTATAGATACACAATCTACCTCTAAAGCTCCTGATGAGTGGACGGAGGTCCACGAAACGCGTCGAGCCTACAATTACTCAGATACTTCTATTCAAGCCTCTTATATTGAAAGACTGCATAAAATAGAGAAGATTGTGTTATATTAAATCAGTTATTCATAAATCATTATTTTGGATATGTCATCAGTATATCTATTTTTATGTCAATGAATTATATTATGGTATTTATTAAGTATATTTTTGTATGTGACTGTATGTATTATCAATTGAAAATTATATATTTGTTTATGTCATCTCCTCATGGGTCCCCATGGTTTGGGTCTTAAATTGTGTAATGAAAAGTTTGTGCACCCATGAGGATTCAGGTGTCATAATAAATTTGCTATTCATAAATTATTATTGGTTATATTATTAGTGTATTTATTTTTATTTATATAATTGATATATGAATTATATTTATTGTACTTTTATATACTTTATCATAAATTATTATTTATACATTTGAATACATGCCAGCCATCCACAGCCCCATTTTGGGTCTGATATGCGATTCATGTTATTCATCCCAAGATAAGTACATGTCTAGCTGCACTCATTTAAAGTCCCACACTCCTTTCCTCTTCTGCCATATTAACTAGGGATGGAGGCACTAGACATTTTAATGGACAATCTATGTGGCAGATCTATTCTCCCCTTGTTTGCTCTGTTACAGTCTGGGTGGAAAACACCCCTTTTAGGTCTGCCACCTGAGTTATCCATATATATATATATATACACCATTCATTTTATAATTTCATTTATCTATCTATTATTAATAAATATTTTTTGAGCAATAGTTATCTAGTTTCCTCAATGATTACATTTTCTTCAAGCCCAATTAATCTTTAATATCCCTTTTCCCCTGAGACAGATATAATTCTATGTGGTATTGGAGGAAAAGGGCTGACCCGGAATTCCTGTTCCGGGGCTGCGATGAATGTACGCCGCCTTTCCCTCTTGCCTGTCTCTGCTTCTCAGCATCCAGGCGGGGGGAGGGGCTGGCCTGCTATCATCGGCGCCATGCTCGGTATGATATGTATGCGGCATCATGTGGCGTCGCGTTGCCATAACTACCGATTTCCATCAGCATCGGAGGGCGGTCCCTATGACCAGCATCCGGTCTTCTGACCGGATGTGGGCGTTAGAGTTCCGTCCATATATATCCGACGCCAACATGGCGTTGGCGTGGCTCCACATCTACACTATGGGAAATGCAGGCTGGTTACGCTATTATCTTCAATCTCTTCAATCCTCTTTGGTGAATCTTCATACACTCTTGTTGCGGTAATTTGGCTTTATTGTCACATTCCATTCTCCCTATTCACTTTTTTGCACTCCCCTTTCAGCATGATTGACTTCGGGGTGGACACATAACGTGTCTCTACCGGTTTTTCACATCTCATTATGGCTCTCGACCCACTTCCTTTATCACTCTTTAATCCATCTCCCATAGTAATATGCTTTTCATTTCTACATCACACTACACCCTTTCACCTTCATCTGCTCCCCCTTTTCTAGAGACTGGTATTTTCATTGCACTTTTATATGATATCTCATACTTGGTCAACTTCCCTGATATCCACACCCTTGACACTTCTTTCATATGGCTCACTGCTCTATTTTTATTATATATATATTATCCTTTAAATCCGGATTAATCCTTTTATCCATGATAAAAACAATTTTTTCTTTTATCATATATTTTTTAAGAATGATTTATTTTTAAACAAAGGCTATTATATTATACAATCTCAGGAAATATAATAATTATAAATTCCTAAAAACATTTTTCCTCTGTTTTTTTTTTTTTCTTTTTTTCTGATTTCAGTGTGTCTACCATATTACTCTTTAACGAGTTTTTTGGTCAATTCATCACCTTTTCATCTCATACCGGATTCTCACCTCTCTCCTGCCTCTTCCTATGTATTTGATGTGGTCCATGCCTCAGCCCCGGGTCAGGCATTTTTCGGCTCGGCCCGGCCCCTCCTCCCTAGGATTGGATCTCTTTAAACATATGACACTACTTAAGGTAGTGTACATTTTACTTATTATTCGCAACTAGATATATGTATACAATCATTCTTTCTTCCCCCCCCCCTTTTCCATACTAGTTCATAGGTCTAACTTAGATTTGTATTTATAGATACACAATCTACCTCTAAAGCTCCTGATGAGTGGACGGAGGTCCACGAAACGCGTCGAGCCTACAATTACTCAGATACTTCTATTCAAGCCTCTTATATTGAAAGACTGCATAAAATAGAGAAGATTGTGTTATATTAAATCAGTTATTCATAAATCATTATTTTGGATATGTCATCAGTATATCTATTTTTATGTCAATGAATTATATTATGGTATTTATTAAGTATATTTTTGTATGTGACTGTATGTATTATCAATTGAAAATTATATATTTGTTTATGTCATCTCCTCATGGGTCCCCATGGTTTGGGTCTTAAATTGTGTAATGAAAAGTTTGTGCACCCATGAGGATTCAGGTGTCATAATAAATTTGCTATTCATAAATTATTATTGGTTATATTATTAGTGTATTTATTTTTATTTATATAATTGATATATGAATTAAATTTATTGTACTTTTATATACTTTATCATAAATTATTATTTATACATTTGAATACATGCCAGCCATCCACAGCCCCATTTTGGGTCTGATATGCGATTCATGTTATTCATCCCAAGATAAGTACATGTCTAGCTGCACTCATTTAAAGTCCCACACTCCTTTCCTCTTCTGCCATATTAACTAGGGATGGAGGCACTAGACATTTTAATGGACAATCTATGTGGCAGATCTATTCTCCCCTTGTTTGCTCTGTTACAGTCTGGGTGGAAAACACCCCTTTTAGGTCTGCCACCTGAGTTATCCATATATATATATATATACACCATTCATTTTATAATTTCATTTATCTATCTATTATTAATAAATATTTTTTGAGCAATAGTTATCTAGTTTCCTCAATGATTACATTTTCTTCAAGCCCAATTAATCTTTAATATCCCTTTTCCCCTGAGACAGATATAATTCTATGTGGTATTGGAGGAAAAGGGCTGACCCGGAATTCCTGTTCCGGGGCTGCGATGAATGTACGCCGCCTTTCCCTCTTGCCTGTCTCTGCTTCTCAGCATCCAGGCGGGGGGAGGGGCTGGCCTGCTATCATCGGCGCCATGCTCGGTATGATATGTATGCGGCATCATGTGGCGTCGCGTTGCCATAACTACCGATTTCCATCAGCATCGGAGGGCGGTCCCTATGACCAGCATCCGGTCTTCTGACCGGATGTGGGCGTTAGAGTTCCGTCCATATATATCCGACGCCAACATGGCGTTGGCGTGGCTCCACATCTACACTATGGGAAATGCAGGCTGGTTACGCTATTATCTTCAATCTCTTCAATCCTCTTTGGTGAATCTTCATACACTCTTGTTGCGGTAATTTGGCTTTATTGTCACATTCCATTCTCCCTATTCACTTTTTTGCCCTCCCCTTTCAGCATGATTGACTTCGGGGTGGACACATAACGTGTCTCTACCGGTTTTTCACATCTCATTATGGCTCTCGACCCACTTCCTTTATCACTCTTTAATCCATCTCCCATAGTAATATGCTTTTCATTTCTACATCACACTACACCCTTTCACCTTCATCTGCTCCCCCTTTTCTAGAGACTGGTATTTTCATTGCACTTTTATATGATATCTCATACTTGGTCGATTTCCCTGATATCCACACCCTTGACACTTCTTTCATATGGCTCACTGCTCTATTTTTATTATATATATATTATCCTTTAAATCCGGATTAATCCTTTTATCCATGATAAAAACAATTTTTTCTTTTATCATATATTTTTTAAGAATGATTTATTTTTAAACAAAGGCTATTATATTATACAATCTCAGGAAATATAATAATTATAAATTCCTAAAAACATTTTTCCTCTGTTTTTTTTTTTTTTTTTTTCTTTTTTTCTGATTTCAGTGTGTCTACCATATTACTCTTTAACGAGTTTTTTGGTCAATTCATCACCTTTTCATCTCATACCGGATTCTCACCTCTCTCCTGCCTCTTCCTATGTATTTGATGTGGTCCATGCCTCAGCCCCGGGTCAGGCATTTTTCGGCTCGGCCCGGCCCCTCCTCCCTAGGATTGGATCTCTTTAAACATATGACACTACTTAAGGTAGTGTACATTTTACTTATTATTCGCAACTAGATATATGTATACAATCATTCTTTCTTCCCCCCCCCCCTTTTCCATACTAGTTCATAGGTCTAACTTAGATTTGTATTTATAGATACACAATCTACCTCTAAAGCTCCTGATGAGTGGACGGAGGTCCACGAAACGCGTCGAGCCTACAATTACTCAGATACTTCTATTCAAGCCTCTTATATTGAAAGACTGCATAAAATAGAGAAGATTGTGTTATATTAAATCAGTTATTCATAAATCATTATTTTGGATATGTCATCAGTATATCTATTTTTATGTCAATGAATTATATTATGGTATTTATTAAGTATATTTTTGTATGTGACTGTATGTATTATCAATTGAAAATTATATATTTGTTTATGTCATCTCCTCATGGGTCCCCATGGTTTGGGTCTTAAATTGTGTAATGAAAAGTTTGTGCACCCATGAGGATTCAGGTGTCATAATAAATTTGCTATTCATAAATTATTATTGGTTATATTATTAGTGTATTTATTTTTATTTATATAATTGATATATGAATTATATTTATTGTACTTTTATATACTTTATCATAAATTATTATTTATACATTTGAATACATGCCAGCCATCCACAGCCCCATTTTGGGTCTGATATGCGATTCATGTTATTCATCCCAAGATAAGTACATGTCTAGCTGCACTCATTTAAAGTCCCACACTCCTTTCCTCTTCTGCCATATTAACTAGGGATGGAGGCACTAGACATTTTAATGGACAATCTATGTGGCAGATCTATTCTCCCCTTGTTTGCTCTGTTACAGTCTGGGTGGAAAACACCCCTTTTAGGTCTGCCACCTGAGTTATCCATATATATATATATATATACACCATTCATTTTATAATTTCATTTATCTATCTATTATTAATAAATATTTTTTGAGCAATAGTTATCTAGTTTCCTCAATGATTACATTTTCTTCAAGCCCAATTAATCTTTAATATCCCTTTTCCCCTGAGACAGATATAATTCTATGTGGTATTGGAGGAAAAGGGCTGACCCGGAATTCCTGTTCCGGGGCTGCGATGAATGTACGCCGCCTTTCCCTCTTGCCTGTCTCTGCTTCTCAGCATCCAGGCGGGGGGAGGGGCTGGCCTGCTATCATCGGCGCCATGCTCGGTATGATATGTATGCGGCATCATGTGGCGTCGCGTTGCCATAACTACCGATTTCCATCAGCATCGGAGGGCGGTCCCTATGACCAGCATCCGGTCTTCTGACCGGATGTGGGCGTTAGAGTTCCGTCCATATATATCCGACGCCAACATGGCGTTGGCGTGGCTCCACATCTACACTATGGGAAATGCAGGCTGGTTACGCTATTATCTTCAATCTCTTCAATCCTCTTTGGTGAATCTTCATACACTCTTGTTGCGGTAATTTGGCTTTATTGTCACATTCCATTCTCCCTATTCACTTTTTTGCACTCCCCTTTCAGCATGATTGACTTCGGGGTGGACACATAACGTGTCTCTACCGGTTTTTCACATCTCATTATGGCTCTCGACCCACTTCCTTTATCACTCTTTAATCCATCCCCCATAGTAATATGCTTTTCATTTCTACATCACACTACACCCTTTCACCTTCATCTGCTCCCCCTTTTCTAGAGACTGGTATTTTCATTGCACTTTTATATGATATCTCATACTTGGTCAACTTCCCTGATATCCACACCCTTGACACTTCTTTCATATGGCTCACTGCTCTATTTTTATTATATATATATTATCCTTTAAATCCGGATTAATCCTTTTATCCATGATAAAAACAATTTTTTCTTTTATCATATATTTTTTAAGAATGATTTATTTTTAAACAAAGGCTATTATATTATACAATCTCAGGAAATATAATAATTATAAATTCCTAAAAACATTTTTCCTCTGTTTTTTTTTTTTTCTTTTTTTCTGATTTCAGTGTGTCTACCATATTACTCTTTAACGAGTTTTTTGGTCAATTCATCACCTTTTCATCTCATACCGGATTCTCACCTCTCTCCTGCCTCTTCCTATGTATTTGATGTGGTCCATGCCTCAGCCCCGGGTCAGGCATTTTTCGGCTCGGCCCGGCCCCTCCTCCCTAGGATTGGATCTCTTTAAACATATGACACTACTTAAGGTAGTGTACATTTTACTTATTATTCGCAACTAGATATATGTATACAATCATTCTTTCTTCCCCCCCCCCCCTTTTCCATACTAGTTCATAGGTCTAACTTAGATTTGTATTTATAGATACACAATCTACCTCTAAAGCTCCTGATGAGTGGACGGAGGTCCACGAAACGCGTCGAGCCTACAATTACTCAGATACTTCTATTCAAGCCTCTTATATTGAAAGACTGCATAAAATAGAGAAGATTGTGTTATATTAAATCAGTTATTCATAAATCATTATTTTGGATATGTCATCAGTATATCTATTTTTATGTCAATGAATTATATTATGGTATTTATTAAGTATATTTTTGTATGTGACTGTATGTATTATCAATTGAAAATTATATATTTGTTTATGTCATCTCCTCATGGGTCCCCATGGTTTGGGTCTTAAATTGTGTAATGAAAAGTTTGTGCACCCATGAGGATTCAGGTGTCATAATAAATTTGCTATTCATAAATTATTATTGGTTATATTATTAGTGTATTTATTTTTATTTATATAATTGATATATGAATTATATTTATTGTACTTTTATATACTTTATCATAAATTATTATTTATACATTTGAATACATGCCAGCCATCCACAGCCCCATTTTGGGTCTGATATGCGATTCATGTTATTCATCCCAAGATAAGTACATGTCTAGCTGCACTCATTTAAAGTCCCACACTCCTTTCCTCTTCTGCCATATTAACTAGGGATGGAGGCACTAGACATTTTAATGGACAATCTATGTGGCAGATCTATTCTCCCCTTGTTTGCTCTGTTACAGTCTGGGTGGAAAACACCCCTTTTAGGTCTGCCACCTGAGTTATCCATATATATATATATATACACCATTCATTTTATAATTTCATTTATCTATCTATTATTAATAAATATTTTTTGAGCAATAGTTATCTAGTTTCCTCAATGATTACATTTTCTTCAAGCCCAATTAATCTTTAATATCCCTTTTCCCCTGAGACAGATATAATTCTATGTGGTATTGGAGGAAAAGGGCTGACCCGGAATTCCTGTTCCGGGGCTGCGATGAATGTACGCCGCCTTTCCCTCTTGCCTGTCTCTGCTTCTCAGCATCCAGGCGGGGGGAGGGGCTGGCCTGCTATCATCGGCGCCATGCTCGGTATGATATGTATGCGACATCATGTGGCGTCGCGTTGCCATAACTACCGATTTCCATCAGCATCGGAGGGCGGTCCCTATGACCAGCATCCGGTCTTCTGACCGGATGTGGGCGTTAGAGTTCCGTCCATATATATCCGACGCCAACATGGCGTTGGCGTGGCTCCACATCTACACTATGGGAAATGCAGGCTGGTTACGCTATTATCTTCAATCTCTTCAATCCTCTTTGGTGAATCTTCATACACTCTTGTTGCGGTAATTTGGCTTTATTGTCACATTCCATTCTCCCTATTCACTTTTTTGCACTCCCCTTTCAGCATGATTGACTTCGGGGTGGACACATAACGTGTCTCTACCGGTTTTTCACATCTCATTATGGCTCTCGACCCACTTCCTTTATCACTCTTTAATCCATCTCCCATAGTAATATGCTTTTCATTTCTACATCACACTACACCCTTTCACCTTCATCTGCTCCCCCTTTTCTAGAGACTGGTATTTTCATTGCACTTTTATATGATATCTCATACTTGGTCAACTTCCCTGATATCCACACCCTTGACACTTCTTTCATATGGCTCACTGCTCTATTTTTATTATATATATATTATCCTTTAAATCCGGATTAATCCTTTTATCCATGATAAAAACAATTTTTTCTTTTATCATATATTTTTTAAGAATGATTTATTTTTAAACAAAGGCTATTATATTATACAATCTCAGGAAATATAATAATTATAAATTCCTAAAAACATTTTTCCTCTGTTTTTTTTTTTTTTTTTTTTTTCTTTTTTTCTGATTTCAGTGTGTCTACCATATTACTCTTTAACGAGTTTTTTGGTCAATTCATCACCTTTTCATCTCATACCGGATTCTCACCTCTCTCCTGCCTCTTCCTATGTATTTGATGTGGTCCATGCCTCAGCCCCGGGTCAGGCATTTTTCGGCCCGGCCCCTCCTCCCTAGGATTGGATCTCTTTAAACATATGACACTACTTAAGGTAGTGTACATTTTACTTATTATTCGCAACTAGATATATGTATACAATCATTCTTTCTTCCCCCCCCCTTTTCCATACTAGTTCATAGGTCTAACTTAGATTTGTATTTATAGATACACAATCTACCTCTAAAGCTCCTGATGAGTGGACGGAGGTCCACGAAACGCGTCGAGCCTACAATTACTCAGATACTTCTATTCAAGCCTCTTATATTGAAAGACTGCATAAAATAGAGAAGATTGTGTTATATTAAATCAGTTATTCATAAATCATTATTTTGGATATGTCATCAGTATATCTATTTTTATGTCAATGAATTATATTATGGTATTTATTAAGTATATTTTTGTATGTGACTGTATGTATTATCAATTGAAAATTATATATTTGTTTATGTCATCTCCTCATGGGTCCCCATGGTTTGGGTCTTAAATTGTGTAATGAAAAGTTTGTGCACCCATGAGGATTCAGGTGTCATAATAAATTTGCTATTCATAAATTATTATTGGTTATATTATTAGTGTATTTATTTTTATTTATATAATTGATATATGAATTATATTTATTGTACTTTTATATACTTTATCATAAATTATTATTTATACATTTGAATACATGCCAGCCATCCACAGCCCCATTTTGGGTCTGATATGCGATTCATGTTATTCATCCCAAGATAAGTACATGTCTAGCTGCACTCATTTAAAGTCCCACACTCCTTTCCTCTTCTGCCATATTAACTAGGGATGGAGGCACTAGACATTTTAATGGACAATCTATGTGGCAGATCTATTCTCCCCTTGTTTGCTCTGTTACAGTCTGGGTGGAAAACACCCCTTTTAGGTCTGCCACCTGAGTTATCCATATATATATATATATACACCATTCATTTTATAATTTCATTTATCTATCTATTATTAATAAATATTTTTTGAGCAATAGTTATCTAGTTTCCTCAATGATTACATTTTCTTCAAGCCCAATTAATCTTTAATATCCCTTTTCCCCTGAGACAGATATAATTCTATGTGGTATTGGAGGAAAAGGGCTGACCCGGAATTCCTGTTCCGGGGCTGCGATGAATGTACGCCGCCTTTCCCTCTTGCCTGTCTCTGCTTCTCAGCATCCAGGCGGGGGGAGGGGCTGGCCTGCTATCATCGGCGCCATGCTCGGTATGATATGTATGCGGCATCATGTGGCGTCGCGTTGCCATAACTACCGATTTCCATCAGCATCGGAGGGCGGTCCCTATGACCAGCATCCGGTCTTCTGACCGGATGTGGGCGTTAGAGTTCCGTCCATATATATCCGACGCCAACATGGCGTTGGCGTGGCTCCACATCTACACTATGGGAAATGCAGGCTGGTTACGCTATTATCTTCAATCTCTTCAATCCTCTTTGGTGAATCTTCATACACTCTTGTTGCGGTAATTTGGCTTTATTGTCACATTCCATTCTCCCTATTCACTTTTTTGCACTCCCCTTTCAGCATGATTGACTTCGGGGTGGACACATAACGTGTCTCTACCGGTTTTTCACATCTCATTATGGCTCTCGACCCACTTCCTTTATCACTCTTTAATCCATCTCCCATAGTAATATGCTTTTCATTTCTACATCACACTACACCCTTTCACCTTCATCTGCTCCCCCTTTTCTAGAGACTGGTATTTTCATTGCACTTTTATATGATATCTCATACTTGGTCAACTTCCCTGATATCCACACCCTTGACACTTCTTTCATATGGCTCACTGCTCTATTTTTATTATATATATATTATCCTTTAAATCCGGATTAATCCTTTTATCCATGATAAAAACAATTTTTTCTTTTATCATATATTTTTTAAGAATGATTTATTTTTAAACAAAGGCTATTATATTATACAATCTCAGGAAATATAATAATTATAAATTCCTAAAAACATTTTTCCTCTGTTTTTTTTTTTTTTTTTTTTCTTTTTTTCTGATTTCAGTGTGTCTACCATATTACTCTTTAACGAGTTTTTTGGTCAATTCATCACCTTTTCATCTCATACCGGATTCTCACCTCTCTCCTGCCTCTTCCTATGTATTTGATGTGGTCCATGCCTCAGCCCCGGGTCAGGCATTTTTCGTCTCGGCCCGGCCCCTCCTCCCTAGGATTGGATCTCTTTAAACATATGACACTACTTAAGGTAGTGTACATTTTACTTATTATTCGCAACTAGATATATGTATACAATCATTCTTTCTTCCCCCCCCCCCCCTTTTCCATACTAGTTCATAGGTCTAACTTAGATTTGTATTTATAGATACACAATCTACCTCTAAAGCTCCTGATGAGTGGACGGAGGTCCACGAAACGCGTCGAGCCTACAATTACTCAGATACTTCTATTCAAGCCTCTTATATTGAAAGACTGCATAAAATAGAGAAGATTGTGTTATATTAAATCAGTTATTCATAAATCATTATTTTGGATATGTCATCAGTATATCTATTTTTATGTCAATGAATTATATTATGGTATTTATTAAGTATATTTTTGTATGTGACTGTATGTATTATCAATTGAAAATTATATATTTGTTTATGTCATCTCCTCATGGGTCCCCATGGTTTGGGTCCTAAATTGTGTAATGAAAAGTTTGTGCACCCATGAGGATTCAGGTGTCATAATAAATTTGCTATTCATAAATTATTATTGGTTATATTATTAGTGTATTTATTTTTATTTATATAATTGATATATGAATTATATTTATTGTACTTTTATATACTTTATCATAAATTATTATTTATACATTTGAATACATGCCAGCCATCCACAGCCCCATTTTGGGTCTGATATGCGATTCATGTTATTCATCCCAAGATAAGTACATGTCTAGCTGCACTCATTTAAAGTCCCACACTCCTTTCCTCTTCTGCCATATTTAATTGATATTTTCTTATTTTGGGGAAGTTGTTTTACAACCATTCTTACAGAGTATTAAAATAATACTGTACATTGTTTTTTTTGCAAACTGTAATAAAAAGTCATAAAAAAGAAGGAATAGCTTTTGGACCGGGAGATCAAAGGAACCAACACCCAGATGCTAATGACTCTCTGACAGGTCCTGTAAGCTTGCGTTATATGGGTAACTTACCTGCACTTTGTGTCTTAAAACAATAATATCTAGGAGATGAAACAATAAAATAAGCAGCGCACGTTTGTATGCCTCTCCAGTTGACCAAACACTTGTAATCAACACATTAAATGTATATATATAAAAATACTATTATATCACAATTTCAATTCCTAATAAGATTGGTGTAAAGATTGTTAAATTGATAAAAAAAAAAAGAAAAAAGTGCAAATGCAAAATAAATAAGCCAAAAATTCCCTAAATATTACAAAAATTGTGTAAGTAGTTCATAAGTTTGTTGATATTAAAAAGATGCTAGGTATCAATAAAATCTATTCAAATCATATAGAAAAATCTTGTGAAAAAATTATTTAAGAAACAGTCAGTGTAAAAGAGTCCCAAAGTGCAAACAGAGCCAAAATATATAATTCATTCCAAGCGAACCCAGAGTGTCAGACAGTACTGCGTTTCGTTGTTGGTCGGCCTCCTGGCCCCACCCCACTAGTTCCGTCACTCTACGTCCTCACAGAGCGGACGTCCTCACCACCGCTCCTCGCAGCTGGAGCAGGAGTGAGATCTTAATATGTTATCCATCCCAGTGTCAGATAGACACATGGAAATGTGAGTGCTTTTAAATCTGTTTTAATAAATCACTGATTATACAGATTTACGCTATGGAATCCATCCTTCTCTTTTTCTAAAACCCTACCTGGTATACCTCTGAGAATATAATATCCAAGGAGAAAGTGGGAAGAGCAATCTGTGAATTTTAGACCATCCTGCTGGAGAATATTTATACTATTAAAAGCGTGTTTGCTGGTTTATAATTTGACCGGCTCTATTTCTGGTGAGTCAGTTTGGGGGATACGGTGGAAGGAGCATACTGGGTGTTTTTCACGAGTGGACACAGAAGAGAGAGCATCGAATGAATTATATATTTTGGCACTGTTTGCACTTACACTAACTGTTTATTAAACAATTTTTTCACAAGATTTTTCTATATAAATTGAAAAGTTTTTTATTGATACCTAGCATATTTTTAATATCAACA
Organism: Pelophylax lessonae; assembly: GCF_965119305.1. Lineage (NCBI taxonomy): Eukaryota > Metazoa > Chordata > Amphibia > Anura > Ranidae > Pelophylax > Pelophylax lessonae. The sequence goes on along the minus strand of NC_138768.1, from coordinate 382,829,066 downwards.
AATTTATGAACTACTTACACAAATTTTGTGATATTTAAGGAATTTTTTGCTTATATATTTTGCACTTGCACTTTTTTCTTTTTTTTCTCCTTTGGCACAGCGTACATTGCACTTTAGACATTTTTTTACAAAACAAACTTCTACACCAATCTTATTAGGTATTGAAATTGTGATATAATAGCATTTTTTATATATACACATTTTCATGTGTTGATTACAAGTGTTTGGTCAACTGGAGAGGGATACAAAACGTGCGCTGATTTTTTTATGTTTCATTTGAATGTAGTACATCTGCAGTGAATCAGCAGCAGTTTGTGGGGACTTTCCCTCTTTTGGTTTGACAATTTAACCATTTATTGCTGAGGCGCTTGATCAAAATACTTTTTTCTTAATAATATCTAGGAGACTTCTGCAAATCAAATTATCTGAATACTAGATACACTATATTATCAAAAGTTTTGGGACACCTGCCTTTACACGCACATGAACTTTATTGACATCCCAGTCTTAGTCCATGGGGTTCAGTATTGAGTGGGCCCACCCTTTGAAACTATAACAGCTTCAACTCTTCTGGGAAGGCTGTTCACAAAGTTTAGGAGTGTGTCTTGGGGAATGTTTGACCTTTCTTCCAGAAGTGCATTTGTGAGGTCAGTAACTGATGTTGGACAAGAAGGCCTGGCTCGCAGTCTCTACTCTAATTTATCCCAAAGGTGTTTTATCAGGTTAGGGTCAGTACTCTGTGCAGGCCTCCACCCCAAATGTGCTCATCCATGTCTTTATGGACCTTGCTTTATGCACTGGTCCAAATCATTTGGTTGGGGGGGGGGGGGTTATGGTGTTGGGTTGTTGGGCTTGGCCTTGGCCCCTTAGTTCCAGTGAAGGGAACTCTTAAGGCATCAGCATACCAAGACATTTTGGACAATTTCATGCTCCCAACTTTATGGGAACAGTTTGGGGATGGCCCCTTCCTGTTCCAACATGACTGCAAACCAGTTCACAAAGCAAGGTATATAAAGACATGGATGAGCATGGATGACATAGATGAGTTATAGCTGCAAAGGGTGGGTAATTCAATATTTAACCCTACAGAATAAGGCTGGGATGTCATTAATGTTCATGTGCGTGTAAAGGCAGGTGCCCCATTACTTTTGACAATATAGTGTATGTACATAAACATGTCATAAAGGTGCACTGTCCCTTTAAATATACAAAGTGCTTTAGTGCAATCAATTCATAAATAAGAAACTAATCTAAAAAATTCATACAGCACATAGAAGTTGTGCAAAGTGCTCTTGTGCATCACTGGACCATAAATGAAAATCATGAAAGTGCTAAAGTAAATGTACTGTATATAAACCAGAAGTGCTAATGTGCATCAAAATACATATTATATAATCAATATGTGTAAAAGTCCATCAAATACCCTAGGGCCACAGAGTAGACCAGTGCTTTGGACCATCAACTTTAATTTCATTGCTGTGTGTCATCACTACCACATACATAAACCTCCAGATTATCAGAATTTAAAGCAGCAGATACAAGCTTGACAGCAGCGATCTACTTCCCCACTATAGGATTCTCTCACTGGCACCACCAGGTCCAGCATACTATTACTGAGATCCTTGAGAACCACTTGTATCACTCAGAGAAAATAAATTGCAAAACCATAGACCAAATTAAAATAGCAAGGTTCTTACATACATCAGTATGAATCAGCATAAAGCCGCATTATTGCCCAGCCAGCGGAAAGCGCAATGATGTCACAAATTAGCTTCCACTTTTGCAGTCAAATTGGGAAAGCATCTGCTTTATATTTATTAGATGTTCTAATTCACATAGCATAACTTCAAAATTAAAAATCCTGAATTTTTCATGCTATATTCTGGATCATCCAGCACCATAAAATCCTACATAATTCTCTTTGTTTATGAAGGGGCGGTAGAGCTTTGTTTGCTATTAATCCTGTTTGTACTTTGTGGGCAGATCTCATTATCAGTTGTAACTGGATATAAACACTGTCTGTTCTAACAAAGGGTGAAAGGTTTAGGGCTTAGGCTTCTTCAATTTCATGTTAATGAGGAAAGACTCACTCTAACATTGTTCAAACATCCTTACAGTCAACACTTACACCCTCCCCAGAGAAACAGGTAAAAAGTAGGAAATATTTTAATAATTTTTTTAGGTATGCTGTGTGAAGGGAACACATAACAAACATATATGGGGGTTTTCTCAAATTTGACTACAAAGGTCAAAATACAGTAAGCGCATTTAGGATTAGAGTGTTGTTTTATGGTTGTTACCTGGTTCAGGTTGGGGAACTTTGGGTTCTAGATTTCCAAAGCAGCACAATTGACACGGATACCTTGGGTACCAATCAGCCTCTCTCATTCCTGTAACCTTAGAACCCCATCCGTGACATTCCTTTTAAATTCCTAACTTTTGTATACATTTTCTGGTTTGCATCATACAGGTTAACTTCTCGGCATTCAAAAGGAGCTGGAAACCAAGTCAAAAATTTTAAATATCACATCGCATCATTCTGAGTTTACTGATAGGTGTACTTTGTAATAATTATAATTTAGGATTTAATGAAAGCTTGAAAGGGACAAGAACAATATACAAAAAAATCTTTTGAAAAAAGTCCATTCATCTAAAACAACATATTGACCTGTTCTTTTAACTGGAAAAAAGTATTTCATACTTTGTATTTTTGCAAATATGTCATTGGCTACAGAGTAGCGGAGATGAAACATTTTATTGTCAATCCAGTAGTAAGTACAACAATTTCACATTGCAGTTTGCTGTCAACACAATCACATCAGCATTGTAGCTGTCCCCAGAAGCCATGATTACAATGATACAGTGATACATTTCAAAGGACTGGTGGGCCCGTCATGGAAGTTATTGTTACTTAATAGTTATGCAATGCCTCTGATTGCTGTCTCTTGACATGTTAATGTCTGTCTATTTTCATCCTCCCTTTGTATTTCAATTATTTGTTGTGCAACTCCTTTGTAGACTTTAAGTGGGTGTTTTGCCATTTACAATGACTTGTATTTTGTTCAAACAGCATGAAGGCTTATTAACTCTTGAAGGATGTGAGTTTTTTGTCAGCAGGTTTGCCTGCATTTTAAGATGTGTTCCTGTGTGAGAAAGGATGGATTTAACAGTATTACATACAGTAAGATTTTTTTCTTTAATTAAAAATGACTTTTTATTAGGTTTTGAGCAATTAAATATTACACTGAAGCCATTCCATCTACAATAAAATGCAATAATGCCTTAAAAGTTTTTTTCTTATTGACTTTATAGAGCTACACATTTATTAGAGTTTTTTGTTTCAATAAACAACAAACTGGTACAAAGAGTGGTTGTATACTGTAGCCTATATTTAGTATTTACATCTTAGCTTTTTCTTAGCATACTGAATTGCTGAAAAATTTAATTTTTCTGGATGTTGTGGCACATTATAGTTACATACACAGGTACATAGTTAGACTGGTTGAAAAAATACACAAGTCCATGTGTATATACAGTGGGTACGGAAAGTATTCAAACCCCCTTAAATTTTTCACTCTTTGTTATATTGCAGCCATTTGCTAAAATCATTTAAGTTCATTCTTCTTCCTCATGAATGTACACATAGCACCCCATACTGACAGAAAAACACAGAATTGTTGACATTGTTGCAGATTTATTAAAAAAGAAAAACTGAAATATCACATGGTCCTAAGTATTCAGACCCTTTGCTGTGACACTCATATATTTAACTCAGGTGCTTTCCATTTCTTCTGATCATCCTTGAGATGGTTCTACACCTTCATTTGAGTCCAGCTGTGTTTGATTATACTGATTGGACTTGATTAGGAAAGCCACACACCTGTCTATATAAGACCTTCCAGATCACAATGCATGTCAGAGCAAATGAGAATCATGAGGTCAAAGGAACTGCCTGAAGAGCTCAGAGACAGAATTGTGGCAAGGCACAGATCTGGCCAAGGTTACAAAAAGATTTCTGCTGCACTTAAGGTTCCTAAGAGCACAGTGGCCTCCATAATCCTCAAATGGAAGACGTTTGGGACGACCAGAACCCTTCCTAGAGCTGGCCGTCCGGCCAAACTGAGCAATCGGGGGAGAAGAGCCTTGGTGAGAGAGGTAAAGAAGAACCCAAAGATCACTGTGCCTGAGCTCCAGAGATGCAGTCAGGAGATGGGAGAAAGTTGTAGAAAGTCAACCATCACTGCAGCCCTCCACCAGTCGGGGCTTTATGGCAGAGTGGTCCGACGGAAGCCTCTCCTCAGTGTAAGACACATGAAAGCCCGCATGGAGTTTGCTAAAAAACACCTGAAGGACTCCAAGATGGTGAGAAATAAGATTCTCTGGTCTGATGAGACCAAAATAGAACTTTTTGGCCTTAATTCTAAGCGGTATGTGTGGAGAAAACCAGGCACTGCTCATCACCTGTCCAATACAGTCCCAACAGTGAAGCATGGTGGTGGCAGCATCATGCTGTGGGGGTGTTTTTCAGCTGCAGGGACAGGACGACTGGTTGCAATCGAGGGAAAGATGAATGCGGCCAAGTACAGGGATATCCTGGACAAAAACCTTCTCCAGAGTGCCCTGGACCTCAGACTGGGCCGAAGGTTTACCTTCCAACAAGACAATGACCCTAAGCACACTAAAATAACGAAGGAGTGGCTTCACAACAACTCCGTGACTGTTCTTGAATGGCCCAGCCAGAGCCCTGACTTAAATCCAATTGAGCATCTCTGGAGAGACCTAAAAATGGCTGTCCACCAACGTTTACCATCCAACCTGACAGAACTGGAGAGGATCTGCAAGGAGGAATGGCAGAGGATCCCCAAATCCAGGTGTGAAAGACTTGTTGCATCTTTCCCAAAAAGACTCCTGGCTGTATTAGATCAAAAGGGGGCTTCTACTAAATACTGAGCAAAGGGTCTGAATACTTAGGACCATGTGATATTTCAGTTTTTCTTTTTTAATAAATCTGCAAAAATGTCAACAATTCTGTGTTTTTCTGTCAGTATGGGGTGCTATGTGTACATTCATGAGGAAGAAGAATGAACTTAAATGATTTTAGCAAATGGCTGCAATATAACAAAGAGTGAAAAATGTAAGGGGGTCTGAATACTTTCCGTACCCACTGTATATATATATATATATATATATATATATATATATATATACTCTATATACACACACAACAATCATTTCAACACAATCCTATACAAACAGTTGATCCAGAGGAAGACCAAAAAAAACCAGCAAAGCATCATGCAATTTGCTCCAGCAGGAGAAAAAAAATCCTTCCTCATCCCCCAAGAGGCAATCAGATATTCCCTGGATCAACTTTACCTATTAATGTTAGTATCCAGTTATATTACTGGACATTAGTACAATGTATTATGTATTATGAACATTTAGGAAAGAATCCAGTCCTTTATTTTTAAAGTAATCTACTGATCTGGTCAGGTAGGGAGTCTATTCCACATTTTCACAGCTCGTAGTGTGAAGAAACGTTTACATATTTGGAGATCAAATCTCTACTCCTCCCGACGTAAAGAGTGCCCCCTTGTCCTCTGTGATAACCTTAAAGTGAATAACTCTATACTAAGTGTCCTCTATGGACCTCATATGTATTTACGCTGAGTTCCGGCCACAGAATCGTTTTTTTTTTTTTAAATACTTCCCAAAACAGTTATCCACCGCCCTTCATACATCCGCTAATCCGGTTTTATACATTTATATAATAGATTGACAATCATTAAATCTTACTTTATAAAATGTTTGCAGAGCACTGCCATCTTTTTGCTGGTCACCCGAAGCCGCTGTGTGCAAATATATGCCCTGCTTCCTCTTTCTAGATGCAGGGGGCCGATGAATGCAGCGCGAAATTTCGCGCATGCCCAGTGCTATGCGATCGGCATAGTATAGGGACGCCTATCATCGCGTTATTTCCTGTTTGCAAATAACGCGATGAGAGCAGCGGCCGGCCGCCTTCGTCACTGCCCATTGCATCCTGGGAGTGATGACTAATAGCTCCCAGGACGCATTGCGGGACAGGAAGTGACGGCGCGGGCCGCGGCCAAGGAGGGAGGAAGTTGAAGGAAAGGTGAGTATATTTTCTTCTGAAACAAGGTAAGTAAAAAAAAAATGGAAATATCCAATTCTTTTACAGGTGACAATAAGGAAGCGGATGCCACAAAATCTAAAGTAACGATTTTGTGGCCGGAACTCCACTTTAATGATCATTCCCTCCATACCCCCCCCCCAAATCTCCTCTTTTAAAGAGAGAATCTCTCTCTCTCTCTCTCTGTCGCACGGCCTGTCGCAAAAAAATGGCCTGGTCATTAAGGGGGGAAATCCTTCCGGTCCAGAATTAGTTAAAGGGTGTCCCCATTCATCAATGAAGGAGACCTGCTGCAACAAATACTGTGCTGAAAGCTCTATTTTTGGGGAAAAAATGGACATCAATGTTATTTTGGCACAGCGTCGCACGACCGCACAATTTTCCATTAAAATAACGCAGTGCCAAATCACAAAAAATGGCCTGATCATCAAGGGGGCAAATCCTTTCCGGTCCAGAACTAGTTAAAGGGGGTCCCCATTCATCACCGAAGGAGACCTGCTGCAACAAACACTGTGCTGTTGGTGAGTGGAATATTAATACTTTGTGTCACACTGACTGACTCTGTAGTGAAATTCATTGTAAGACAAACCGCACTATTCCTCTTAAAGGCACCACCAACTATCCTTTGATGTTCTGCAAAAATTCTGCTGTTTAGAATTTTAGCCCTGAACATCCGAGATACATCTCATAATATGCTCCTGATAATTAACCCCTTGCTGGACACTTTGCCACTCAATGCCCTTGGGAACTCAGTGTTCTACAACCATTTCTTTATTTTTTATTTTTTTATTTCTTAAACTTCTTCAAGAGCTCCAACGTGGCTGGCAAAAGATTTATTTTTAAGACTGCATTAGAGCGCTTGTTACCCTGTTTAGTCAAGAGATTATAGTTATTTTACCGTCATTGCATTGTAGCCTAGGCCCTAGCCTTCCCTCACTGTAAGTGACTCAAGGAGAGTTAGTCACTGTCTATTGATACCAAATTCACCGTCGCCTTATGTTGTTCATTTCCAGTGGGGAAAGCTACAGTTTATGCAGCTTTATCAATACCTAAGGAGGCACTCCTACTGCATTGATTGATATTTTAACCACTTGCCTACTGTGCACTTAAACACCCTTCCCATCCAGGCCAATTTTCAGCTTTCATCGCTCTCACACTTTGAATGACAATTGCACGGTCATGCTACACTGTACCCATATGAAATTTTTATCATTTTTTTCACACAAATAGAGCTTTCTTTTGGTGGTATGTAATCACCTCTGGGTTTTTTATTTTTTACAAAAAAAAAAGAATAAAGACAGAAAATTTCGAAAAAAAAAAAAAAAAAAAAAAGTTTTTCTTATTTTCTGCGAGTAAATTTTGAAAATAAATTTTTCTCCTTCACTGATGTGCGCTGATGAGGCGGCACTGATGGGCACTGATAGGCTGCACTGATGGGCACTGATGAGGTGGCACTTATGGGCACTGATGAGGTGGCACTTATGGGCACTGATGAGGAGGTACTAATATGCCGCACTGATGAGCACTGATAGGCGGCACTGATAGGCGGCACTGATGAGCACTGATAGGCGGCACTGCTGGGCACTGAGAGGTGGCACTGCTGGGCACTGAGAGGTGGCACTGCTGGGCACTGAGAGGTGGCACTGACGGGTGGCACTGATGGGCACTGATAGGCGGCACTGATGGGCACTGGCGGATGGCACTGGACACTGACGGTGGCACTGATGAGCGGCACTGATGGGCAGCACCATCAGTGCCCACACTCAGTGCCCATAGTGCTGCCAGTCAGTGCTCATCAGTGCCTATATGAGCAGGCACTGATGGGCACTGACTGACAGCACTATGGGCACTGATTGTGGGCATTGATGGGGGCACTGATGGCGGGCACTGTGGGCACTGATGGGGGTGCAATGTGTGTATGTTTTACCTTTAGTAATCAGGGCACTGGTGATCAGTGCCCTGATTACAATCCTGTGTGTCCCTGGCGGCTAACGGCTCTCCCTCCTTCCTCACACTGCAGGCTCCGTGTGAGGAAGGAGCGCCGGCGATGAGAGATGATCTCATATGTTTACATATGAGATCATCGCTCATTGGACGGCCCGATCACGTGGTGAATGGCCGCTGTGATTGGCCATTCACCACGATCTGTGATCGGCCGTGTCCAAGGGACACGGCCGACACAGATTTTCCCCGCTGCGCGCTTGCGGGAGCGCGCAGGGGGCGTGTCACTGGGAGGCCGTATAAAGACGGCCTCCCGAAAATTCAAGTCCGCGCTGCAGCCGTATATAGGCTGTAGCGCGGATGGGGGGGAGGTTAAACTGTATATGCTAAAACGTGTACTGCATTGTGATTTCCTGTTATTTCCTGACTACTCATATTAATAAAATAACTTGTTATCATACTCCAAGGTCTTGAGACTAATTTCAGGATGACCCTGAGGCATTCCCCAAACCTTGTCAATTTGTGTCTGTTGACCCAAGGTGTCAGAGGTACAGAGGTCTTTGTAGAGGTCACGGTAAGAACAGAGCACCCAATTCAACCAGCGGCTTTTGCGGGGGTAGCGATACAAAACTTTACATTTATCTATATTAAACCTCATTTGATAACAACAAGTGCAGCGCTAATGAAAATGAATGACATATGAATAAGTCATAAATAATGATGCACACCTAAATAAAATATATTCCATAAATAATGACACAATAATAACTGTGCATAAAGTCCATATAAATCCCTAAGAAAAATTATAAAAAAGTGATTTGAAAGTCCGTTCATAAAGAGTCAGATGTGGTTTTTTTTTTTTGCTAACACAGTCACTGCTATCCCTAACAGCCGGGAGAGCAGTCCATCTAGTAGAGGTGATGAGAGGACTTAAGGTAGGCCTAGACAGTTGGTGGTAATTTGGGATTCTATAATCAGAAGGACTGATAGAATCATTTGGCACCAGGATCACCTCAACCGAATGGTTTGCTGTCTCCCTGGTGCCAGGGTTCGGCATGTGGTGGACGGGGTTGATAAATTACTGGGAGGGGCTGGGCATGACCCAGCTGTTTTGGTCCACGTTGGAACCATTGACAGAATATATGGAAGGTGGAGGCTCCTTAAGAACCAATTTAATGAACTAGGCTGCAAGTTGAAGGGAAGGACCTCCAAGGTGATATTCTCTGAAATATTGCCTGTGCCATGCGCAACACAGGAAAGACAGGGGGAGATTAGAGAGCTGAATGCATGGCTAAAGACCTGGTGTAAGAAGGAGGGGTTTGGGTTTTTAGAGCAATGGGCTCAGTTTTCATTGGGGTGCAACCTATATGCTAAAAATGGTTTGCACCTAAATGGAAGGGGGTCTTTTGTGCTAGGGGAGAGGTTTATGGGAAGGCTGGAGGAGTTTTTAAACTAGGATTGAGGGGGGGGGTGAATTAGATTATAATGGGGCAGATAGGTCAGACAGGGGTCAGCACCTGTTGGTGGGTGGAATGGGGAAAGATGGGAGGAGAGTTATGGCAGAGGATAAGAAGGTTCCCATGTTACAAACAACCATTGGAAATGGTATTATTTGTACCAATTAGAAACCAAAATTAAATAAAAAAAATATAAAAATGAAGGAACACTATCATTGTTTAATTGTTACAAAGAATATAACAGAATATGTAGAAAGGAAATCAAGGACGCAAAAATTCAAAATGAATGACAGATTGCAAAAGATAGTAGGAAAAAACGCAAAAAAATATTCAAATATATTAATAGTAAAAAGGTTAGGTCTGAGCATGTAGGCCCTTTACAAAATAATCAGGAGTGGGTGACTGGGGACAAAGAGAAGGCAAATGTATTAAATACTTTCTTCAGCTCTGTGTATACAAAGGAGCATGTGGAAGCTCATGACCATAATGAGGATGGTATTGACACAGCCCCAAATGATCCACAATGGCTCAAAAGTGATATGGTCCAGAAATCTTTAGACAGAATAAGGGTGGATAAAGCGCCTGGACCAGATGGCATCCACCCACACATTCTAAAAGAATTGAGCGCTGTAATTTCAAAGCTGTTTCTAATTTTCTAATTTTTAGGGACTCGTTAAGGACTGGAATAGAACCACTGGATTGGCATTGGGCCAATGTGGTGCCTATATTTAAAAAGGGATCAAAGTTCTTGCCAAGTAACTATAGACCTGTTAGTTTACCTTCTATAGTCGGGAAGATACTGAATAGTTTGATAAAAGACCACATATATGACTTCTTGCTGGGAAAAAATATTTTAAGCAACAGACAGCATGTATTCATGAAAGACAGAAGTTGTCAAACAAACATGATTTCTTTTTATGAGGAATTAAGTAAAACCTTGGACAGAGGGGTGGCTGTGGACGTAGTATACTTGAATTTTGCAAAAGCATTTTGACACAGTTCCCCACACACAGCTGATGTGTAAGAGGCATGGACTCCAGAGAGAGAGATATTATTGCCCCTGTACAAATCATTAGTAAGACCTCATCTGGAATATGCAGTTCAGTTTTGGGCACCAGTTCTTAAAACGGATATTGGGGAACTGGAGAGAGTGCAGAGAAGGGCAACCAAACTGATAAGAGGCATGGAGGAGCTCAGCTATGAGAAAAGATTAGAGGAACTGAATTGATTCTCTCTTGAGAAGAGGAGGTTAAGGGGGGATATGATCAACATGTATAAATACATAAGGGGTCCATATAGTGAACTTGTTGTTGAGTTGTTCACTTTAATGCCAACAGAGAGGACAAGGGGGCACTCTTTACATCTAGAGGAAAACAGATTTAGTCTCCAAATACGGAAAGGTTTCTTCACTGTAAGAGCTGTGAAAATGTGGATTAGACTCCCTCCAGAGGTGGTTCTGGGCAGCTCACTAGATTGCTTTTAAAAAGGCCTGGATTCTTTCCTGAGTGTACTTAACCACTTAAGCCCTGGAAGATTTTACCCCCTTCCTGACCAGGGGGTATTTTGCGATTCGGCACTGCGTGACTTTAACGGACAATTGCGAGGTCGTGCGACGCTGTATCTAAACGAATTTGGCGTCCTTTTTTTCCCACAAACAGAGCTTTCTTTTGGTGGTATTTGATCACCTGTGCGATTTTTTGATCACGCGCTATAAACAAAAAAAGAGCTTAAATTTTGCAAAAATAGCAATATTTTTCACATTTTTTTATATGAAATTCCCCCCAAAAAAAATGTAAAAATCAAAATTTTTTAACATTTTCGGCCAATTTGTTTTATGCTACCTATGTTTGGTAAAAAAAATCGCAAAAAGCGTATATTGATTGGTTTGCGCAAAAGTTATCGCGTTTACTAAAAAAGGGAAAGATTTTTGTCATTTTTGTTGTTTTTTGGCGGCGATATGCGATTTTTTTTGCGGTTCTGCGACATTGCGGCGGACAGATCGGACCCTTGACTGACATTTTTTACACTTTTGGGGTTACCAGTGACATTTCTACAGTAATCAGTGCTATACATATGCACTGTTACTGTAAAAATACACTGGCAGTGAAGGGGTTAACTTTTTTTAAAGGGAGGGGCTATGTGTGTCCCTAGGGGCGTGCTTTCTACTGTGATTGGCTGTGGCTTCAGATGTATGAAGAGTGATCAACGGTTCTACATAGTAGAACCGTATGATCATCCTTCATACACAGGGGAGAATGACAGGCAGCATGTTTACACAAGCCGCCTGACTTTCTCCCTCTCCCCCGCCGATCGGGTCCGCCGGTCACACGCGCGGGGGGGTCCGTGACCACGCGGGGCTGTGAGGGGCTGACTGCCGACGTAGATCTGCGTTAGGCAGTCGGCAAGTGGTTAATATAAATGGGCACTAATATTTATAGATAAAGTTGATCCAGGGAATATCAGATTGCCTCTCGGGGTATCAGGAAGGAATTTTTTTCACTGCTGTAGCAAATTGGATCATGCTTTGCTGGGGTTTTTTTCGCCTTACTCTGGATCAACTGTGGGTATAGGATTGTGTGTATGGTTGGGTTTTCTTTACTGGTTTTTTTTTTTTTTTTTTTTTCGTTGAGCCAGATGGACTTGTGTCTTTTTTCAACCTGACAAACTATGTAACAACCCATGTCATTAATTATCATTAGCGCTGCACTTGTTATCATTGTTTTTGGACTTTTTCTAGTGGTCTGTGCAAGATGCTTTTTGTCAATATTTTTTCACTTATTTACATGGTCATATGTTTATGTTTAGCGCGAATTATTTTAAATTTTATTAAACTTCATTTGCCACACAGTTGCCCATTTAAACACTGCATTGAGGTCAGCTTGTAAGTTGGAGACATCCTGTAAGGATGTTATTCCACTGTATAGCTTGGTGTCATCTGGTGTCAGACTGAAATGGAACTTTTCAGGGACATGTGGTGTGGTCAGTGGCTGGTGAGGCAGGCGATTTAGTTTTAGTCATAGTCTTTTGACTAAAATGCCATTTTAGTTTTAGTCGTATTTTAGTCTTTAGACTAAAATGCCATTTTAGTTTTAGTCGTATTTTAGTCTTTTGATTAAAATGCTATTTTAGTTTTAGTCATATTTTAGTCATCGGAATTGTTTTAGTTTTAGACATATTGTTTTGGTCATATTTTAATCACCTAAAATCTCTAGTACATTTTAGTCAACTTCAAATGGAATGGGTTTAGGTAAATTGAAATGCATTATTTAAACATTTCTCTAGAATTTCCAAACTAATTATATACTCCTGGAGTAAGAATCTAATAATATAAGGTTTGAACATGCACTACAGACACAGATTTAGCCATTGTGATATATAATGTCTTTGTAAATAAAACCAAGTTTTATAAACAAACTAAAATATTGCTTTTTGACAAACAGAAGTACAACTTTAAAATAACTAAAAACCCAAAAACTGTAAACTCTATTGGCTTTAATGTCATTGCACATATTACCGGAATATATTACCAGCATTATATATTAAGAAAAAATATAAGAAAAGCCTTTTTATTTTTTTCTCTTTTAGCAGCTTAGTAGATGCCCCTTACTTATGGGGTAGTGCAATACATTTTAAAACTTTAATGTGTTATTATTACAGGCTCTCGATTGAATTGTGTTGCCGATTAAGAAATGACTAGCAGAGTAGTGTTAATTTTTATGTCAATTTTCGATTTAGTTTTAGTCATAGTCTTTTGACTAAAATGTCATTTTAGTTTTAGTCGTATTTTAGTCTTATGACTAAAAGGCCAATTTAGATTTAGTCGTATTTTAGTAATCTAAATTGTTTTAATTTTAGTCGTATGTTAGTCAACTAAAATCGGCCTCCTTACCGTGCTCCTCTGACTCCTGACACCCCGTTCCATCAACGAGGGATGCGACCGGTGAAAAAGATGCAGGAATTATTTTCCGCGGCAGCGCCCGGTCTCCGCCAAAATGGGGGCGGAGACACACATCACCTTCCCGCTCCCGGCCCTTTACAGCCTCAGCGCTACAACACAGGAGATCCGCAAGTTCGCCCTGCAGCATCAGCTTCTATTATAGAGGGGGACCCTTACCCACACATATTCTGGGGGCTCTCCACCTTCCTCCCCTCAATCACCATCCTCCCAGAGCCCAGTTAAATCCAAGCCCAGGAGGGAAGGCTCGGATCCAGCTTCCTATGCTCCGGATATGGAGGTGAGCTCTGACAACCACACATTGCAGCCTGTGTTTCCCCAGACAGATCCTTTGGCCTCATTTCCAACCACTGGCCAGCCTGTCTCTGATACCACTCTGTAAGAGTATTTAATAATAAATATCTCGCGCTCGTACTTATGTCAGAATATTTATACTGCTCTGAATATAGCAGTGTATTTATTTATGGTTAATAAGCAAAGATCTGTGAAAAAGGAGAGTCTTCACCTATTGCCATAAATCAATGTCGTGAATTCTTTTTAATTGATTAATTTCTTTTTAAAAGCATATACCAATCTTAGTGAGTACAGTCTACAGCGTGGAATATATATAAAAATATTTATTCTCAAGACATGCAAACACAATATATGATCAAACAAGAAGTGACACAAAAATAACTCTACATAAAAATACTAACTTCAAATAATCAATGCAATGTGATGTTTAGCTCAATAATGAAAGTGAAAGTAAAACAAAGTTAAACTAAAACAAAGTGAAAGTGAAACCAAAGTAAAAGCAAGATTACCATTTCTTCCCAGGTATAGTATAAGCCATAAATTAATGTTCTATATAAACAGACTACAATGGTCTGCGAATCACATAGCCCAAAGTCATTCCACTGCAGAAGGAATGAGAATAAGCCATGCAAAACGGAAGACTTAAAATTGCAAATAATGCACTGAATCTGATATTAATAAAAATGTATAAAAACAAAAATCAGCTTTTTAGAGAAAAATATACCATGGCTTATACGGCTGGGATTGTAATCTCATTACCCTTAAATATGCAATATAAAACATATAAGGAAAGAATAAACAATTGTTGAATAAAATCAAATAATACAGCAAGGCATAATTACCACACTTAAGATGGTGTTACCAGAGTCCTAAGATGGATGCCAGTGAGGGAGGAGTTTCCTCCAAGTTTCAGATGAATGATGTGGACCAGGGAGTATGTCTGGATGAGTCTTTCGAAAAATGTAATAGCGTGTGTGGTGTAAGTGTGAGGTGTGTTGTCAGTAGTGTAATGTGTCTATCTCATATCTGGGTTGGTCTTTTATATGGTAAGAACAAAGAGCTATAAAAATTACCATAAGTAAAACCCAGAGGGATGAAACATTATCCCTATTGGTCGGGATATTCTATACCTAAACTAGTGAGGTCAGAGACACACCCCTTTTGATAATTAACCCCATACTTGGATAATAAAGTTAAATGATTTCTCTATATGTGAGATTAATCATATAACACAACATAAAACTTTCTCCAGACTCCCAGTACATACATAAATGTCCACCTGTATCTCCATCATTAACCTTGGCAAGTAATGCCATTTCAATAATTATATTATTTAACACAATATAATATTTTTATATTGGAATATCTAAAATTATCTCAAGACTTCACCTGGTATTTTGTCTCCAGAGGGCAGTATTGTACCGTTCATTAGATTTTGTATTTAACACTTTTACCACCATGTCCTTATCTGATGACCTCTCTGACCTCTGGCTAGTGAATAGCCATTACTTCTTTGACCATGTCTTACACTGTCAATTAAGATGTCTGGCCTGTAGGATTTACAACACCTTGAGCACTTAGACTAGACTTCTCTGAAATGAGGTAACTAGTGACGAGATACATATGTCCTTACACTTATTAGAAAAAGAATTCTAAGTAAGATTATTACTGAGAATATAAACCCAAAATGTGATATAACATTCCTAAATATATATGTATATGCCTTACATAATATAATGACATAATTATGGCTAATATCTTCTCACATATGATAATGTATCTATAAAAACTTATATGGTTCATCTTTAAATGTCTGCTAGAATATACTGGGGTATTGTCCATTGTTATATACTTATAGACAGACTGAGATATCCCCCCTTAACATAGCGTCAGACTGACTACGTTTTATCTGATCGAGATGTCAAACGAAATTAAATTTATGACAAAAGAAAATAGAAATGTCTGCTGAAAGTATAGGACCCTATTGTAAGCCTGTAAGAGACATTTTGTTTAACAAGTACATATGAACTTTGTTTCACCTTAAAAACAAGATGGACGCCATCCTGTTCAGAATCTCATATATGCATAATATGAAATATACATGGCTTTTAAAATCATTTTTCTTTTTACCTATTATTATTTTAATCAACCCCCAATAACCCCGACATATCCCCCCCCTTTCTTCCCAGTAGACAAGTGAGCAACTTAGGCCTATCTGGAAAGAAAGCTTTTTAAGGAGTAGTGGAAAAAAAATGTCTTGTTCTCTTTTTGTAAGAGAATAGTTCATATTGGGAATTGTTCATAACTCTTAAGTACAGCGGTAAAAAAAAAAAATCGAGAGAGGAAAAAAAAAAATCAGTTCAAAATGTCAGTTCGTAGCGACTTTGCTTAGTGTTAGCTATATCACAAACTGTTCCTTGTTAGTCTCTTTGAATTCTGATCCTGGTAAAGAAACACAAATGTTGCTGAAAATCTGCAACATCAGCTTGTAAAGTCTTGATGGAGACAGAAATTAACTGCTGCAATGGCATTAGCAACTACCATTCAAAGCGCAGTAAAACAATGTTGGCAATCAGGAATCAGAGAAATCTGTTTGGATGTTCAACCTTGGATGTTGGTTGGATAATGAATGGTTTCAGCATGGCCTAGAGTGTCATACACCCAGACTGAGTTTTTGCTCACATGTGCAATGCACCATTCTCACATCTCCTTCAATTGAAAACAGGAGGTAGTGCGATTCCTTTCAATGGATTTCCTCGGATCAAATGCACAAAGATCTGTTGAAACAAATCTTCCTCTCCGTCAACAAGAATCTGGGGCGTCTCGCAGCTTGATTCCTGAAGAGGGACCCAATTCAATGAGGTGTTCCATCCAGAGCTGGGCTTTAAGGAGAGATGACCCATCCGATCGCTGTGTCTTTGGCAAACATCATCGTCTGTACCAATCAACGACCTGGCATGGAATGTCAATCTCTTCCTATTGGATGAAACATACAGTATGAATATACATTCTTATCAATTAACATTTCAATGCGATGTTGGTACCCTAAGCTTTCTCAGAGTTCTCCTTTAATCACTGTGTGATCAGTCCTTTTATATGACACCAGGGAAGGTGAGACTATATATGCGACCTTTCCTAAGGCGACTGACTTCTGGGGCTTATTAACATGGTGATGTATTTATCGCCATGGATACCAGCATTAAACAATGATACAATATTACAATATTTTGTTTAAAATTTACCTACTACTTAGGGAAAAAATATAATATCTCCCCCTTTGGGGCATCAATGCAATTTATTGTAGGCAACAAACTACCTGGCATTGAGGATTCCTTCTTGGTTACCGTATACAACCTTTAACCTTTTGACTGCATTACGTCATTACGGTTTTGATCCTCCTTGGTATCACCGTCATTGGCGATTTTGAAATGTGCCCGCTTTGAGCGACCTGTTTGAGTCAGAGGGATGAAGTGACCACTGAAAAATAGGAGGGTAGTTAGTATCTCACAACCAAGATCCCCTCTGGCAGGGATTTCAGGATCCTCAATGCTGTGACCTGGGAATAAAATGGTGTTAGAACCTCTGTATCCTATGCCTCTATTCAGTGTATCCTCTGATTCCTGCCACTTGGGCATTTAAGGATTTTGTGGCCCTTGGCTGGCCATAGGATTTGTTCCTAAAGAGGGCTTTTTAATTCTGGGCTGTAGTGCCCTGAGTGAACCAAGTGATCAACTGATCAATTTGGCATCTACTCAGCTGAAAACTTTTTACAGAATTAGATTATTGGCTCCGCCTCCTGCGGTGCCTATATCTCTCGGGTACAGACAGATGGGACAGATCCCCATCAGAACCATTTACGCGGTTCTGGCGTGAGGTCTGGGCCTTAATGTCACTCTAACTTCCCGAAGATTTTGGGGAACCCTAGGATGGGGCAAATCCCTATTTATTTGTGGGCGTCCCCCCCTTGTTGATGGGATGTCCGGTGTCCTCCTTAAGGTATCCGGTGTCCCCTTTTGGGGCCTAGGTGGCATATCTTGCTCCTTTGCCAAACTTATTTTTATGCACATGGGCAATGCCTCAAAGCACAGGGATTTAAATTCCGGGTGGTTGTACTCAGCTCCTTCATTGAAGGGTGTTAAGCACTTTTGAGTACAACAGAAAAATTCAATGGGGCTTTGGTGCTGTGTACATTTTAAATTGTATATAACAGCTCTAGCAGCAGTAAGGTTTTATATGGGCTGATTTTTAAATTACATCCTGCAGGCACAACACAGACAGTTGTTTTCATAGGCCTCAGGATGATTAATAATATTTAAGGACCTTTTTATTAACAAAAATCAGGACAGTACTCTTTTTAAAACTTTGGAGGTGCTTGGTGTCTTTTTAGGGGTGCTAGTCTTTTTGTAGTGACCTGATATGATTCATACCTATTTATGTATGGCTGCCCAATTTCTACCCTCCTATATTAGGAATATGGCTGGGGTAGGACATGGACTCTTTGCCTGATTCCCCCCCTTGTCTGGGTCATAACCATCAGACTGGGAATCATATCTGGGTCTATGAATAATTATTTCATATTTAAAATGCAGGACTAATAAAGCATTGCCCTGTTGTATGGACACCATGACCTTATGGAACTCTGCTACGTATTTACTTATGAGTTCCTGTCATGAATTGAACTGTTACATTTTTATTTATTTATTTATTTTTTTTTTCAAACTTTTCCACTGCTGGTTACTCGGCAACTTTTTGCTAGAAAAACATTTTTCCTTGCTCAAAACTTCCTAATTATTGCATTAATCATTTACATTTCTCTTTCAATGGTTACTTTCATTACAGCTTACTTTTGATAAAACTTCTGCCACAGTTCTACTTTATTTTGCAGTTTCACGCTACATTCTCTTAACTTATGTGTCCCAATAGAGGTTACTTTCACCTGCTCAAGGAGGTTCCTAATCTCATTCTCTCATTTATTTAGAGTTGAGATTGAAACTTTACTAAACTCCTTTTTGCTGAGCCTTCTGGTGCAGTTCCTCATAAAGATACAGTAAGATTGGCCATGACAAAAAGTATGTGATTACACTTCCTGACGTCTTTTGGTGTTAGATAAGCTATTGGTGAGTTCATACATACAGGTTGTCCTCCACCCATGTCAGATGCCCTTTATTGGCCCGACGTTTGAGGATTTTGATATATGACTCTAACCAGCATTTACATATTACACCATTTCAGACTCAGAGAGGTGTTTCCACACATTTATGATCTGTGCCAAATCTACTGGGGTTGTGGCATTACCACTAGGGATTCACACCTTGCCAGAGTTGGCAGCATGAACATTACCTGCTGTAGACATTTTTAAGGCATTTCTATCAACATTCATAATTAATAAAAAAAAATTCCAAAAAATATTTTTTTTTTTTTTTTAAAGTTATTGATAATGTCACATGATCAATAGTTATGATTGGCATATGTAAGAAATCAATAATTATCTCGCTGGGGCCTCCATTATATGTAAGAGTATTTAATAATAAATATCTTGCGCTCGTACTTATGTCAGAATATTTATACTGCTCTGAATATAGCAGTGTATTTATTTATGGTTAATAAGCAAAGATCTGTGAAAAAGGAGAGTCTTCACCTATTGCCATAAATCAATGTCGTGAATTCTTTTTAATTGATTAATTTCTTTTTAAAAGCATATACCAATCTTAGTGAGTACAGTCTACAGCGTGGAATATATATAAAAATATTTATTCTCAAGACATGCAAACACAATATATGATCAAACAAGAAGTGACACAAAAATAACTCTACATAAAAATACTAACTTCAAATAATCAATGCAATGTGATGTTTAGCTCAGTAATGAAAGTGAAAGTAAAACAAAGTTAAACTAAAACAAAGTGAAAGTGAAACCAAAGTAAAAGCAAGATTACCATTTCTTCCCAGGTATAGTATAAGCCATAAATTAATGTTCTATATAAACAGACTACAATGGTCTGCGAATCACATAGCCCAAAGTCATTCCACTGCAGAAGGAATGAGAATAAGCCATGCAAAACGGAAGACTTAAAATTGCAAATAATGCACTGAATCTGATATTAATAAAAATGTATAAAAACAAAAATCAGCTTTTTAGAGAAAAATATACCATGGCTTATACGGCTGGGATTGTAATCTCATTACCCTTAAATATGCAATATAAAACATATAAGGAAAGAATAAACAATTGTTGAATAAAATCAAATAATACAGCAAGGCATAATTACCACACTTAAGATGGTGTTACCAGAGTCCTAAGATGGATGCCAGTGAGGGAGGAGTTTCCTCCAAGTTTCAGATGAATGATGTGGACCAGGGAGTATGTCTGGATGAGTCTTTCGAAAAATGTAATAGCGTGTGTGGTGTAAGTGTGAGGTGTGTTGTCAGTAGTGTAATGTGTCTATCTCATATCTGGGTTGGTCTTTTATATGGTAAGAACAAAGAGCTATAAAAATTACCATAAGTAAAACCCAGAGGGATGAAACATTATCCCTATTGGTCGGGATATTCTATACCTAAACTAGTGAGGTCAGAGACACACCCCTTTTGATAATTAACCCCATACTTGGATAATAAAGTTAAATGATTTCTCTATATGTGAGATTAATCATATAACACAACATAAAACTTTCTCCAGACTCCCAGTACATACATAAATGTCCACCTGTATCTCCATCATTAACCTTGGCAAGTAATGCCATTTCAATAATTATATTATTTAACACAATATAATATTTTTATATTGGAATATCTAAAATTATCTCAAGACTTCACCTGGTATTTTGTCTCCAGAGGGCAGTATTGTACCGTTCATTAGATTTTGTATTTAACACTTTTACCACCATGTCCTTATCTGATGACCTCTCTGACCTCTGGCTAGTGAATAGCCATTACTTCTTTGACCATGTCTTACACTGTCAATTAAGATGTCTGGCCTGTAGGATTTACAACACCTTGAGCACTTAGACTAGACTTCTCTGAAATGAGGTAACTAGTGACGAGATACATATGTCCTTACACTTATTAGAAAAAGAATTCTAAGTAAGATTATTACTGAGAATATAAACCCAAAATGTGATATAACATTCCTAAATATATATGTATATGCCTTACATAATATAATGACATAATTATGGCTAATATCTTCTCACATATGATAATGTATCTATAAAAACTTATATGGTTCATCTTTAAATGTCTGCTAGAATATACTGGGGTATTGTCCATTGTTATATACTTATAGACAGACTGAGATATCCCCCCTTAACATAGCGTCAGACTGACTAAGTTTTATCTGATCGAGATGTCAAAAGAAATCTTATTTATGACAAAAGAAAATAGAAATGTCTGCTGAAAGTATAGGACCCTATTGTAAGCCTGTAAGAGACATTTTGTTTAACAAGTACATATGAACTTTGTTTCACCTTAAAAACAAGATGGACGCCATCCTGTTCAGAATCTCATATATGCATAATATGAAATATACATGGCTTTTAAAATCATTTTTCTTTTTACCTATTATTATTTTAATCAACCCCCAATAACCCCGACAACTCTCAAGGACATGCTCTACTCCTTACGCACCTCCATACAGCAGGACATTCTCTCTTCCCTTTCACTGTGCAAAAGGGAAATTCAAATTCATGCCCGGGGAGACAGAGTAGATACGGTCAAAATTCAGCTGGTCCCTATTGAACCAGCCAAATTTTGACCCATATATGTCTGGCTTAAGGCAGAACATAACTCTGGGCAGCGCAAAGCTCTTAGCACTGAAATTTAAGATATCATCATTAACTAGTTCCCATCCGCGCTACAGCCTATATACGGCTGCAGCGCGGACTCGAATTTTCGGGAGGCCGTTTTTAAACGGCCTCCCAGTGACACGCCCCCCGCGCGCTCCCGCGAGCGCGCAGCGGGGAGAATCTGTGTCGGCCGTGTCCCTTGGACACGGCCGATCACAGATCGTGGTGAATGGCCAATCACAGCGGCTATTCACCACGTGATCGGATCATCCAATGAGAGAAGATCTCATATGTAAACATATGAGATCATCTCTCATCGCCGGCGCTCCTTCCTCACACAGAGCCTGCAGTGTGAGGAAGGAGGGAGAGCTGCACAGCGCCAGGGACAAAGAGACATGTAATCAGGGCACTGATCACCAGTGCCCTGATTACTAAAAGGTAAAAAACATACACAGTGCCCCCCCATCAGTGCCCACAGTGCCCGCCATCAGTGTCCCCCATCAATGCCCGCAATCAGTGCCCATAGTGCTGCCAGTCAGTGCCCATCAGTGCCTGCTCATCTAGGCACTGATAAGCACTGACTGGCAGCACTATGGGCACTGAGTGTGGGCACTGATGGTGCTGCTCATCAGTGCTGCCCATCAGTGCTCATCAGTGCCACCCGTCAGTGCCGCCTCTCAGTGCCCAACAGTGCCACCTCAGTGCCCAGCAGTGCCACCTCTCAGTGCCCAGCAGTGCCGCCTATCAGTGCCCATCAGTGCCGCCTCTCAGTGCCCATCAGTGCCGCCCGCCAGTGCCGCCTCTCAGTGCCCAACAGTGCCACCTCAGTGCCCAGCAGTGCCACCTCTCAGTGCCCAGCAGTGCCGCCTATCAGTGCTCATCAGTGCCGCCTATCAGTGCCGCCTATCAGTGCCACCTATCAGTGCCGCCTATCAGTGCCACCTATCAATGCCGCCTATCAGTGCTCATCATTGCGGCATATTAGTACCTCCTCATCAGTGCCCATAAGTGCCACCTCATCAGTGCCCATAAGTGCCACCTCATCAGTGCCCATAAGTGCCACCTCATCAGTGCCCATCAGTGCAACCTATCAGTGCCCATCAGTGCCGCCTCATCAGCGCCCTTCAGTGAAGGAGAAAAATTTATTTTCAAAATTTACTCACAGAAAATAAGAAAAACTTTTTTTTTTTTCAAAATTTTCTGTCTTTATTCTTTTTTTTTGTAAAAAATAAAAAACCCAGAGATGATTAAATACCACCAAAAGAAAGCTCTATTTGTGTGAAAAAAATGATAAAAATTTCAAATGGGTACAGTGTAGCATGACCGCGCAATTGTCAGTCAAAGTGTGACAGCGCTGAAAGCTGAAAATTGGCCTGGATGGGGAGGGTGTTTAAGTGCACAGTAGGCAAGTGGTTAAGGATAATACCTGGCTCATACTGATTTTTTACTTGTCCTAACATGCATTAGTAAATGATTTGAAGCATTTCATCCAGGATAGAGTCTGGATTTCCAAAACCTTGGAATGACAGATTTTGTTTACAACCATTACCTTCTCATTTTGCAACAAAGTAAACTAATCTACTTATCGCACAACTTTTCTATCATTGACTCTATAAGACTTGCAGGTTCGGTTGGCTTCACCCTGGCACTGTGTAATGTCATCGTTAGGGGTTGTTGTTGGTGGGTGAGAATTTGGGTTGATTAGTCTGTTCACTTCCATGTTTTGGTGTCTGATGGACTGAGCTCCATTGAAAAAAACGATGCTGCTTTGATTTACAGTATCTCTTTTGCAAGACACTTGAGTGCCTCTTTACCTGTTTTGGATATATATATATATATATATATATATATATATATATACACACACTCACCGGCCACTTTATTAGGTACACTTTGCTAGTACCAGGTTGAACCTCCTTTTGCCTTCAGGACTGCCTTCTTCATGGCATAGACTCAACAAGGTGTTGGAAACGCTCCTCAGAGCCTTTGGTCATACTGACATAACAGCATCACGCAGTTGCTGCAGATTTGTCAGCTGCACATCCATGATGCAAATCTCCTGTTCCACCACATCCCAAAGGTACTCTATTGGATGAGATCTGGTGACTGTGAAGGCCATTAGAGCAGATTGAACTCATTGTCATGTTCAAGAAACCAGTGGTGAGATGATTTGAGCTTTGTGACATGGTGCATTATCCTGCTGGAAGGAGCCATCAGAAGATGGGTATACTGTAGTAATAAAGAGATGGACATGGTAAGCAACAATTCTCAGGTAGGCCATGGTGTTTAAACAATGCTCAATTGGTACTAAGGGGCAAAAGTGTGCCAAGAAAATATCCTCCACGCCATTAAACCACCACCAGCCTGAACCATTGAACAGGGCAAGATGGATCCATGCTTTCATGTTGTTTACGCCAAATTCTGACTCTGCCATCTGAATGTCCCAGCTGAAATCGAGACTCATCAGACCAGGCAACATTTTTCCAATCTTCTATTGTCCTATTTTGGTGAGTCTGTGCAAATTGTAGCCTCAGTTTCGGGTTCTTAGCTGGCAGGAGTGGTACCTGGTGTGGTCTTCTGCTGCTGTAGCCCCTCTGCTTCAGGGTTTGATATGTTGTGCGTTCAGAGATGGTATTCTGCATACCTTTGTTGTAACAAGTGTTTGAGTTACTGTTGCCTTTCTATCATCTTAATCCAGTCTGCCCATTCTTCTCTGACCTCTGACATCAACAAGACATTTTTGTTCACACAATTGCCGCTTACTGGATAATTTCTCTTTTTTGGACCATTCTCTGTAAACCCTAGAGAGATGGTTGTGTGTGAAAATCCCAGTAGATCAGCAGTTTTAAAAATACTCAGACCAGCCCGTCTGGCACCAACAACCATGCCATGTTCAAAGTCATTTGAATCCCCTTTCTTCCCCATTCTGATGCTCAGATTGAACTTCAGCAAGTGTCTTCACCACGCCTAGATGCCTAAATGCATTGAGTTGCTGCCATGTGATTGGCTGATTAGCAATTTGTGTTACCAAGCAGTTAAACAGGTGTACCAATTAAAGTGGCCGGTGAGTGTATATACAGTATATTCCATTAATGTTTTTATCATTTCTGTTTGTTATATATGAAAATACCTAATGCCGTGTGCACAGCTATATAGAAATACATATTAGTATTTTGTAAATATGTATTAGTATAAGTTAAAAGTCAGTTTACGGAGTAAATAATTAACACCATAATTAGAGAAAAATCAAACATAGCTCCCTCTGCCTTAATGTCAAAACTAAGATCATGTAACATTTCAAACATTTCTTTGTTGCTGTTCCTTGTGCAGTTTTCTCTGCTGTTTATCTGTTACAATCCATTCACACCTCTCCATTGATATTAGCTTTTGTGACTGAGGTTGACATTTTCACTGGTTTAGTTGCCAGTTTTTTTTCTTCCATCCGGACACAGCAGCAGGTAAACAAAAGGCCCAGTACCTCCACTTCACACCTTGATATGGAAAGCAAAGGGCTCCAGATGGACAGGCTCTGCACATGAACACACCACATGATACAAGCTGGCAGTCCAGTGAACTTTCTAAATGAGTACCAGTGCTAATAACCATGGCAAAAAAACATGAAAATCTGACTAATGCAGAGGTGTATATCGACTGAGAGAACAGATGGCATCAATATACAAGCTTTAAGACTAATCTATATAACAAGAAAAGGTTGTGTGAGGGTGGGGTACAATTTTTACATGGTATAATGAAATGCTTGAAAATTTAATACACTGGGAAAAAAAATAATTACGGCTAATGATTTCTTATTTCTCTGAGACTGATTATTTCCCAAAATACCTTGAGCAACCAATGGCTTAGAAAAATGTGGTCAACAGGACAATATTAAAGTCTATGTAAGCACAACATTTGGCATTATGCCTCACTCTATACAGTTTTCCTAGAAGGGACCTTGACTCAAAAGTGAAAGTACAGTTTATCCTCATCCCCAGCCCCACCGCTAAAACATTTTTTTTTTTTTGCCAAGTACTTGCTCCTACTTCCTCAGTTCTTGCCTAGGTGAGAATGATGTAGCTTGCCCTCCCCACTCATAGCTTCCTGGGACACACCACACACAGTGGTGGGATTCAGCCGGTTCTCACCGGTTCTACAGAACCGGTTACTAAACATTTGACAGTTCGCCCGCCTTACTGGCCATCTATCATCCGCTCTCTCTGCCTCTGTCCTCTGTGTCCTGTGGCTGCGGCGGCGGCACTGCTCTCTCTGCCTCTGTCCTCTGTGTCCTGAGGCTGCGGCTGCGGCGCTCTCTTTCTGCGGGGAGCACTGGTTGCTAGGTTAGAGGCCGCTTAACATCTAGCAACCAGTGACATCACCCCTTCTGAGCCTCTTCTCCTCCAGGCCACCGCGCAGCCGCCTCCCAGTCCCCGCCTATTACAATTTGGCTCCGCCTCCACCCACTTTCAGCGCGCACTGCACTGTCTGCAGGTGCGCAGCGTGGGACTCACTGTCACTCACAGAACCTGGAGAAGAAGAAGACTGTCAGACAGCAGGTCGTGGTGGTGACAGGCACCCTGGGCAACATTATCAGGTAGGAGGACATTGTGGTGGTGGGTCTTCATGATTGAGGCTGGCTCTACATTGTTGCCTGATTGGAAATTGATGATGAATTTACAGCAAGTGACATTGTTTTTTTATTTTTAGCAAAATACTTTTTCATGATTTGTGTGTGCTTATTCAATGCTGTGGCACTCTGCAATGATTGGGAGCAATGCTGTGGGCACTCTGCAATGATTGGTGGCAATGCTGTGGGCACTCTGCAATTATTGGAGGCAATCCTGTGGCACTCTGCAATGATTGGGGGCAATGCTGTGGCACTCTGCAATGATTGGGAGCAATGCTGTGGCACTCTGCAATGATTGGGGGCAATGCCGTGGCACTCTGCAATGATTGGGGGCAATGCTGTGGCACTCTGCAATGATTGGGGGCAATGCTGTGGTCACTGTGCATTGAAAGGGGGCACGTTGGTCTCTCTGCATTGAAAGGGGGGCACGCTGGTCACTGTGCATTGAAAGGGTAGCATGCTGGTCACTGTGCATTGAAAGGGGGGCACGCTGGTCACTGTGCATTGAAAGGGGGGCACGCTGGTCACTGTGCATTGAAAGGGGGCACGCTGGTCACTGTGCATTGAAAGGGGGCACGCTGGTCTCTCTGCATTGAAAGGGGGCACGCTGGTCACTGTGCATTAAAAGGGGGCACGCTGGTCATTCTGCTGGGAAAGTCGGAACTGGTTACTAAAATTTTTGAATCCCACCACTGATCACACATCCTAGCAGGACCAGTCTCAGTTCACTGTACATCTCGCACATGCTCAGTGGGGAGCTATCTGTGAATCATGAGGAAGTCACAGCTAGCTCCCAAATCCAAGATGTCAGCTCTGTAGACAGGCTCTCCTGTAAGAAGAATCAGCTGGACTCCATGGGCTGGTAAGTTTTTTTAAAAAGCAACAGTAGTTTTAGCTGCTGACTTTTACATTTTTGAAAAAAAAATGGGTGATGTTCCTCTTTAAGCAGTTTTTGCAAATCTGCTGCAAAGTTTCTTTCTTACCTGGGGATCCTGCCAGTAATCCTGTTGCAGCCTGACAGTGCTAAGTTGCTGCCTTGCAATTAGCAGCAGCTTTGTCATCCTG
Source organism: Pelophylax lessonae (assembly GCF_965119305.1). NCBI lineage: Eukaryota > Metazoa > Chordata > Amphibia > Anura > Ranidae > Pelophylax > Pelophylax lessonae. Next base: position 382,801,798 of record NC_138768.1, on the reverse strand, counting down.
CTTTGGGCTCTCCTTCAGTTAGCCATTGGACTGGCTATGAGGACTATCAGTCAGGCAGCCTGACAGCCAACAGAAGGATCACAAATGGCAGGCTAACAAAGTTGGCATTAATTGCAAGTCAGTAGCTTAAAGCAGTGGTCCCCAACCTTTTTGACACCGGGGTTCGGCAGTGTGGATGAAAATTTTGCCAAGACCCGGGGGGTGGGGTTGATGTACTGTAGTTTTTCATGGGCGATATGTTGGGGCAATGGCTGGTGTTGACGCTTTCATTATCATGACACAATGGCTGATATGGTGTCAGGATTATTGAAGCACATTATTTCCATTATTACATTGTAATATAAAATGAATTAGTTCAACTCACCATAATACAGAATCAGTGGAAGCCCTGAGTGTTTCACCTGCCACCAGATTCAGCTTGTCACTTGCCACCGTCGCCTGCCAACAGACGCACCTTGTCACTTGCCACCAGATTCAGCTTGTCACTTGCCACTGTTGACTGCCACCAGATGCAGCTTGTCACTTACCACCGTTGTCTGCCACCAGATGCAGCTTGTCAGTTGCCACATCACCTGCCACCAAATGCAGCTTGTCACTTGCCACCAGATGCGGATTGTCACTTACCACGTCATTTGCCACCAGATGCAGCTTGTCACTTGCCATGTCACCTGCCACCAGATGCAGCTTGTCACTTGCCAAGTGAGGGTGGAACAGCGTTGATGCGAAGCAGGCAGTGAGAGATGTCATCTCTCTGCTCACCTGCCAGACCTCTGTGTAGTGTTCATAGCTGGCTGTGAGGACTGAACAGTAGTGATACGGGGCAGTCGGTGAGAGATGACATCATCTCTCAGCTCGCCTGAAGCACCTCAGACAGTGTTGTGTTTGCGGCCGGCTGTGAAGATGGAACAGCTGTGATGCAGGGCGGGCAGTAAGAGATGATGTCGCCCGAAGCCGCCAAACCTCTGAAAGTGCAGCCTTCACATCCCAGCTGCATACAGGCCATGGCCTAGCACCAGGCAGCGGCCCCGGGTTTGGGAGGCCTGGTTTAAAGGATAAATTCACTTTAAAAAAAAAAATAATAAATGCACATTGTTTTGCATGTATAAAAATGTGCATTTAATATTTTTTGTAGTAGGGGCCTGGAAAGCAATGCACCAGCGATCAGTAGATCACTGATGCCATGCACTGTCAATGTATCAGCTTATCCTTACATCCCGTACGGGTAAGGCGATACTCACAGACAGGAAGAATCAGAACAGTGCTGTGGTAGTTCATTGATGAGTTAGTGGCTCCTGGGCTTGTAGATTAGGTGCCGCCCGACGCAAAAAAAAGGATCCGCCTTCTAGGACGGCCACCCGCCGAATGCCTTCTCTGCGCTTTAACAGTTCTTATAGATAAGGGTGGGGCCACCTGGTAACATCACCTGGTGGCTCAGCCCCCCTCGTGACATCACCGGCCCAGCATGCACTGGTCTGTGACGTTACAAGGGGGAAGGGCCCTATATAAGAACTGTCAAATCAAGAATGAGGCATTCGGCGGGTGGCCTTCCCAGAAGGCAGAGCGTTTTTTTTTTTCAGTTGCGGCGGTTGGCGTGATTGATGATGGATTTACATCAAGGGACACTGTTTTTTTTTTTTTAATAAAGGATTTGTCAAAAGCTTGTCTCCTGTTTTTATTTATTTTTTACACTTATCTGGGGAATTGGGGGGGGTTCCGGGATCTGGTGGCTTCCAAATTCCGATAAGCCCCGTGCCCGCAGATCCCTACAACCACAGCCCAGGGTTGTCAGGAAGAGACCCCAAAGCACCCCTCTATGTTGAGGGCAAGTGGCATGTTATGGTTCGGGAGGTGAGGGGCACCCGCTCTTGCCCCCCTCTTTCCTGACCTGCCAGGTTCCATACCTGGATAAGGGTCTGGTATGGATTTTGGGAAGGACTCCACTCCATTTTTTTTTAACCACAAATTTTTTTTTTTCTTTATTCATCTGTCAGCAGGGAAACTCATTGACAGCTGATGACCCTGGCCTTGCTCCTTAACAACCAGCTTACACTGCACCCTGATTGGGCAAAGCTTTGCCCAATCAGGGAGCAAAATGTACGGTGCAGCACTCAGGGTGTTTGGCGGGGCAAATTTGGGTGTTCAGCGAACAGCCAAACAGGTAAGTGTTCGGCCCGAACTCATGCTCGAACCAAACCGTTTGCTTAACCCTATTGGTGAAAGAGGACCATGTGTTGCACATTCCATGCCTCACTCAGTAATACATCTTTACTATAGTACAACTTTACTGTGAATAACTCTTCCTTACTCCATCAGAATGTCTGATAACTGAAAGTTTCAAGTACTTTCTAATGTACTCTTCATTACTGCTTACCATAGGTGTGCACTCCAAAGCTCAATCACACGGTACTGATCACTTACTGTGTTCATTCAGAAAGGGAAGGGGTCGGTAAATTACATATTTACAGTCCCCTTCCCTCATTCATCCTAAAACATCCCCCGTTGTGTGCCCACAGCAGCAGACGGTGGGAGAGAAGGGGAGAGAAGACAGCAGCACTGTGGGGAGGGGGGGGTCAAAGGCAGTAGGGGGAATCTGCACTGCAGTGGGTGATTAGGGTATGCCCATTTACACCTGGCACACCCTATGCGCACACCTATGCTGCTTACACTACATTATTAAACCATCTATTGTTTCTTGGTGACTTTTCTTTATACTCTATCCTGCATATTACATATCACTTTGATGCCCTGGTTTATTTACCTTTAGGATCCTTCATTTAATTGCTTATTGCTGAAGCACCGCTTTCCATAACATCTACTTGATCATTGGACTATAAAAAAACATCTTCACACTAGTGAAGTCCTCCCTGTGCTCTCCTTTTTTATCTGAACACCCACTCAATCAGTCCTTACTGCCTGAAGCCAAGTTACAGTTATGGCACTGTTGTATTGGATCTTAATGTACGCTTGATACGCAATTAACTCAGTTGCGCTAATAAGTGCTAATAAGTCACATGATATAAGTTACTCACATAGAATCAGTCAATGACACAACTGTGTACATTCAAATATACAATAGAAAGGGGGAGTACACAATCACGAACGAGCAGAACAGCAGGCACCGCTTCCCGTTCTTGGTGCATGGAAATCCACGCACCGCAGTTAACAATGAAACTCACGTGTAGCGGAATTCGCGCCTAACACCACACAATGAAACCAGCGTGTAGAACCATGAATGCTGCTCTGATCAAACTCGTGCATGCACACCCGCCACTACTACTAACGTGAATCCCACTCAGCAAGGCTCAGAGAACAATGCCTAATAGTATTATACTACTGTTCCCATAGATGTGAGGCTATCTGCAGGGAAAGAACCATGCTGTTTCCACTATGGTGATCAGGCACAGTAGAAAGACATGAGCGTGTATCCCTTCATAAAGGCAGATAGATATCAAAACTATCTTGACTTCTTAGAGCAAACATATCCCCACCGAGCGAACAAATGTGCACAATATACAGGGGCCCCCCACTGGTGGTCATATCCTTGCTGCTTGATCATTGAACTCCACACTGCAATAAACATAGATCTCTACCGGCATACTGATCCGCGCATGGAGTGTTCGCCGACGGAGATGCATCTACACATCAGGAGGATTTTCACTGCCAGCAGTCTTTCCTTAATGCCGGCTCGCCCGTACAAGCTCTAATGAGCATATTGCAAGCAAACTGACAACAGGAGCCATAATTGACAATAAAAATAAATCAGATCCTGAAAAATGTCCACACTAGTCCTAATAAAATTTTCACAACAGTGTGTACTGCAGGTAAGCCTTGTTTGCATTACAGTGCTTAAAGCGGTATAAAACCTCAAAACAAAAATGTAATATATTGAGGCTTACCAATCCTTAGATGTGGTGACTGCTTTCGTTTTCGTTTGTTTGGCATTTTTTTCCACTTATTGCACCTGATGATTGGCTGGTAGCACACTTCCTGTTTTATGGTGTCTGCATTATGGATGAAGTACTAAAGCAGACACCTTTGGAGAGCAGCCTTATCAGTCTAGTGAGAGTGTAATATAAGGCCTGGTTCACACCTAAGCAATTTTTAGTGCGTTTTCAGTTTTGTAGAAACACACTACAGTCCATTTAACATGATTTCCTATGGGTCACGTTCACATCTGTGCATTTTATGGAAAGGGCCAGGGACAAGAAGGTTATGTTTTTGGTTGCATAGACATCAATGGATCAAAAACATCTACTCTATTGAAAAATGCTAAATGCACCTGGAATATACATCAACTGCAACCTTCATAGGTGTGAACCAGGCCTGAGACTATTAGATTTAAACCAAGTACACACTAGTAGTTCAGGACTGAATGAAAAAAACCTGACAGCTATGGAGGAGCCGCTGCACTAACTATGCAATGTTAGTACAGCAATCTCCTCTGCTGTGCTATTGTGTTCTGACAGGTGTATATCCCCCATCGGGAGCCAATCAGCAGAACCTTTTCAGTCATGCCCCATCAAAAGGAGTCGACCGTTCTTTCAGACTGGCTGCAGTACACACGGCCGTCCAATATTCGGCCTGTGGGCACTAGTATTTAGATGGACTTGACTAATAAACTAAAGCTGAATTCTGGCTAACACTTTATAGGCAGTTATAGCAAATAAAAGCCAGGCCAGGCCAGGCCAGGCCAGAATTGAGGCCAGCCAAGCCTAAAACTACTTAAGCAAGCCAGCCTTTAGTACCACTTGTTCTGCCTTCATGATGGACTCCTGCACCAGACCTGTAGGGGGTGACAATTACTCTCCAGACATAAACAAATTGTGAATGAAAGTGACATTTGTTTTATTATATTTTTCTATGTTTTCTTCATGCTGTCCTTATTTTTTATTGATTAAAGTAATTCCTTTAAAAATGAAAAAAGAGCCAAACCCTAGTGATCTTTAGTCTCTTCCATGTTGTTCAGGTAAACCTCCATCTCCCAAAGGTTGCCTACACGTTGTTGGTGGTTGAGAAGGATGCTGCAGAATACTTTGCCTGCCACTGAAAACAGAGTGATACCATGCCAGTTGTTGCAACCAGATAACACCTTTCTTCCAGTTGCAACAAACATGCTGTACTTGCCAGCAATCACTGAATAATTAACTAAAGCTGGCCATACATGGATCGAAATTCAGTCAGTTCAGCCTGGACAGGCTGTATTTTAATCCATGTATGGGAACAGTGGTTGTTCAGAAGTTGGTCTACTGATCGAGTTGTATAGAGCTTGTGAGATAAATGCTGCTCGATCAGTGCGGCAGGCTATAGCAGACAGTGCTGATCATTGTATGTTGACAGTGGGAAAGTCTCCCTGCCCTCAGAACACAATAGCACAGTGGAAGTTATTCCCCCATCCACCTTGAATTGGCTGCTTAGGAGTCAATAATACTGCATGGCCTCCACATTTCAGCATCTCTGTATCTCTGCCTTGGTTGCATTTAATCCTGAAGCCTTATAATTTTCAGGTTTCTAATCATCATAGTAATTTCTTTGATTGTAATCATATCCATGTCAACCTCAAGATCAGTTGCAGCCACTGAAGTTGACACAAGATATCGTTGATATTGTTGATGTTGGCTGGTTTAAAGGGGATCCAAAGGCAGAGGGAGGGGCCAGGAGCAGCAAAGAGGGACTTGAGAAGAGGAGGATCCGGGCTGCTCTGTGCAAAACCACTGCACAGAGGAGGTAAATATTAAATGTTTGTTATTTAAAAAAAAAAACGAGACTTTACAATCACTTCAAAGGCTAAGTTCACCTTTGTCCACCTTTTTTTTTCCAACTTCCAGCTCCGCTATGTACAAACATAGCATTAATGCACTTCTTTTGCAAAAATAAAACAGCTTTTCATTTATTCTACACACGCATACCTTACTGTTCTAATGTCTATTTAAAAACCTTGATCCATTACTTCTGCCTTACTTCCTGAACAGACTTTAGGTCATGACACAGGAAGGTAGATGATGCAGGGTGTGTGCTAATGAGATCAGCTGATCGACTTCTTCCTGTGTCGTGACCTAAAGTCTGACCAGGAAGTAAGGCAGAAGTAATGGATCAGTGTTTTTAAAAAGTCATGAAGACAGTGAGGTAAGTGTGTGTAGAATAAATGAAAAGCTGTCTTATTTTTGCAAAAGCAATACATTAATGCTATATTGGTACATAGGGGAACTGGAATTTAAAAAAAAAAAAAAGGTGAACTTAGCCTTTAAGGTAAAAAAACTTTAAAATGCAGCCCCCCCCCCTTATACTTACCTAAGCCTAGTCTCGATCAAGTTCTGTGCATGAAAACAGCCTCTCTCTCCGCTCTCTTGCTCCTCATAGGCTCAGAGACAGCAGTGTGAGCCAAGTGCTCCCACAGCTGTCAATCACAGCTAGTGAGGAGGGAGTAGGGGTCTAGGCTGAACTGTGTTGGACACACAGAGGGTGGCTTGGGAGCAAGCCAACACAAGTGCCCCCATAGCAAGCAGCTTGCTATGGTGGGGGCTTGGCAGGAGGGAGGAAACAGGAACACCAGCGGGGGACCCAAGAAGAGGAGGATCAGAACCGCTCTGTGAAAAACCATTGCACGGACCAGGTAAGTATGACATCTTTGTAGTCTTTGTTTTTGAAAAATATGGTTTTACAATCACTTGAAGGTCTACCTGAAATATTTTCTCTTTCTCTGTCCTGGTTAGTTTCAATTATATCTCTGGCCTATTTAAGACCAAAATACAGCGGTTGCTCAAAGCAATAGATACCTGTTGTGTTAACTTATACCAATGGTAAGTATAATGCCAGTAAATAATAAACTGTGAATAAATAAATACTGTGCAGATAATGGTGGTTGAATATATAAATCTGGTTAGTTTCAAGCCTTTCCTGAGAAAGGAGAAGGGCTGGGCTCTGGGCCAACTACACAGTCCTACAAAGCCTTTTACCGCTATGGAGAAATTAAGTGTAAACCTAAAAATTCCATCTCCAAGATATACCAAATATACAGGTCCTACGTCCTTTTACAATTCTACAGAAAGGAATACAGCTATTTTCCCACAGTACCAACAGGAAAAATAATTCTATACTAAAACCTGACAGAAGAATCTGGCTTGCTGCTATCAACAGTGCTGCTTAAACATTCTCTGTTAGTGTCATTAGTGTACAACACTAATGTTTTTTCTTTCTGTGATCTAAAGGCCATCAATAGAGTTTTTTCTGTGGTCCACCATTCCTAGAAATTAAGCGCTGATTTCCCTTCTTCTTGCATCAATAGAATATCCCTTGCAGAATTTTATCATTTTCCATTGCACTTATATAGCTTAGTAAATATGATATACTGGCAATGCATTAGGTGTATCTATGTGGGATGGTTTAAAGTTCCCATAGACCTCAGAAGGAGGATGAACATGATTCAACTATCCTACAGCAAAAAAAAAAAAAATGTTCCCCTTACACTTGTATGCTTAGATAATGTGATGATTGTCACTCTCTGGTATCATGAGATGTTTACCCAGTCTCGGCAACTCAATAAACACTACTTTTATGTTTAGAGGTGCCCTAAAATAAGAGGCTATTTAATGAGGTGACTATTCATCTTATTTATATTACCACGTACCCCTTGTAAACATAACTATAATCTGTATAGTATGATATATTTTACATTTCTTAATTATCTATCTATTCCAAAGTATCTGCCACTCAGAAAAAGATAAATAAGACTATTTTAGACTGATCTACAAAAAAAAAAACAAGTATGTTTAATAAGTAAATTTCAATTTCAGCTCCAAGTTGCAGTTCTGTCATGTTTCATTTAAAGTTTAAAACATTATTAGGATAATAAGCACCCAGTCAGCAATAGATTTCCATTTTGGTCTCAATATATTTTTATTGGGTTTTAAAATATAACGCATTCGTTTTACAAGGTCAGGTGCAATAAGGCTTGAATACCAGCAGTCGATGCAGACATAATAAGAGTACAAAGCAAAAAAATCCAGTAAACCATCTTCTTACTTCACAAAAAGAGGTGTATTTGGAGAGCAACCATAAAGAAATTGATAATGGGAAAACAATATATGCTAAAGACCTTGTTGTATACAACCCAGCTGCAAAAGAAGCAGAGATAATGTAAGAAGAAGTAAGGAAAGTAGAGAGATAAGTAGAGGTAAAAGAGTTGAGGGGGGGGGGTGATGATTTCCCTTTTTTATGAGCATGTAAATCCTAACAATATTATTCTCTTATTTGCCCTTTTGGTCTGTCGAAATATCCTAAAAAAGTGTTTTTATATTTCTGCTTGGCAAAGGCATAAAAAATATTGTTGATCATGCCAGAAATCCAGTGAGTTAATAACATCCTATTGTGTCTGCCTCTATGGTTTCCAGCACTCCTTATGGGCTACAAAATACGCTCCCTTATGGGGAAAAGGAGAGAGGAAGGTGTTATGTAGTCCTAGCACTTCAGTCCTGGAGTAACAATGCTGTTCTTTTACAGATACAGTATAGTAACTGAGTATCAGCAAAATACAAAACAAAAAACCAATGCCCTACCAAGTGAAAAACAATCACTAGGAATAATATAAACTGCGTATATAGAAAGAACTGGATATAGCAGCCAATCCTTGTAGTGTCACCACATAAAAAATGAATAAAGGAGTATGGATCGGCGCTATATCAAAAATATAAAAGTGAAATAGTGAAAGTGTGAAAAAATGTTTAGAATGACGTAATATAAATCTCATGCTTCGACACATATAACATGCATATAAAATATATTGTATATAAAGAGTGCATGTGTAAACAAACAAACCATCAGGTGTTAACCCATCTTCCAATGCAATATCAAAGTCCCAAAATATATATATATATATATATATATATATATATATTGTGAGATGCTAAAAAAATGTGTCCTTTTCCCCACAACCAATATCCAACACTGAGTGCAGTGGCCGCTCACCTTAGGAGGAATGATTTTGCATTTTTTTGGGGGTCAAACGTTGGCTGAAGAGGATCACTCCATTATATCCACTCCAGCTCATATAAAATACAATGAGGATCTCAATAGTTTAATATGTAAAATAAGGCTTTAATGAAAACAATAGTTTCTTACAATATGGTAGGAGACAGCAGATGTAGTCTAGGAGCCAAACGAAGGGGTCCCAGGAAGATAGCATCTTAAAATTCTGATCCTCCAGTCTCGGCCATAGACCAGAAGTGATGTCACCCGACTCCTTCTGACGCACGTGACTTTCTCAAGGGCGAAGGGTCTATTAGTTACTGAGTATTGTCCTTCTCGGGCAGAAAAGTGTGTTACTTGCAGGAGTGTTAGGCTAAAATAAATGAAAAAAATGAATGCAGTCACCATATTCAAGGACTGATAAGGTGCTATTTTTTTTTTTAAGTAAGAGAAAAGGATCGTCACTAAGTCTGGCCAGCCCAGTTGAATAAAATAAAAGGAGCAGCCTCAGTCTACATGTCTCCAACACACCATTACGCCCTGCTCCCTGGAACTTGGTCATGGGATCATTACTACCCAGTAAGACTCTACAAAATCTATCCAGATAAGGATCCTCATTGCCCCCGTTGTCAAACTCAGTTGGGTACCTATCTACATATGCTATGGGAGTGTCCTAAGCTGCAGGTCTTTTGGTCCGAGGTCTTTGACCTTAAAGCGGAGTTCCACCCTCGTAAAGTTTTTTTTAATAATAATACCCCCGGGACAGACATTCCACAATGGATAGCCTCTGAACTGTCCCAGGTCGCACTTACGTTTTAGAAGAAATACTTACCTTGAAAATGTCTTGTCCAGCGCTGCCATCTCAGGTGTGGGCAGCTGAAGCCAGCGCATCCTCTTCGGCATCCACTTCTGTGTCCTCTTCATCCCAGAATGCCCTGCACCGGCCCTGCTCGTCATGTCCGGTGAAGTCATGTCATTCCTGCACAGCTTCTGGGCATGCCCAGAAGCTGTTTAGCAGTGAATGACGTGCCTGCACCGGAACTGACGAGCATGGGCCGGTGCAGGCGCATTGATTCCTGGGAGCGATGACGTTCAGCTCCCAGGAATCAATGCAAGCAGGAAGTGACGGTGCGTGCCGCGGCTGAAGAGGGAGGAAGAGGAAGTAAGGTGAGTATATTTTCTTCTAAAACAAGGTAAGTAAAGAAAAAAAATGTGTGATTATCCATTTATTTTTCAGGTGACAGAGAGGAAGAATATGGCAAAAAAGGTGCATTTTAGGGTGGAACTCCACTTTAATAATGTTAAACTTGACTTGATCTCTATTTCTCCTGAGCTGGCCCTGTGGGGGATCCCCGATGATGATGTTCAGAGGTTTCACCATAGCAAACTATTGATCTCCTATTTACTATTCTATGCTAAGAAAGCAATTATTTGCAAATGGTCCTCCTCTGATCCACCTACTTTGTCTTCCTGGGAGGTCATGATAAATGCTGCATTGCCTCTTTACAAACTAACGTACATAAGTCGTGGCTGCTCCTGGAAATTTGACAAGGTGTGGCTATGTAATGTTCCGGTACCTTTGGTACCCTAAATTACACTTTCCACAAGTGTATGCGCCCCACCATTTACTTTTGGAAAGGTGCGCATACACCTTTAACCACTTAAGCCCCGGAGGATTTGGCTGCTAAACGACCAGAGGGTATTTTGCGATTCGGCACTGCGTGACTTTAACGGACAATTGCGCGGTCGTGCGACGCTGTACCTAAACGAATTTGGCGTCCTTTTTTTCCCACAAACAGAGCTTTCTTTTGGCGGTATTTGATCACCTGTGCGATTTTTTGATCACGCGCTATAAACAAAAAAAGAGCGTAAATTTTGCAAAAATAGCAATATTTTTCCCTTTTTTTTATATGAAATTCCCCCAAAAAAAATGTAAAAATCAAAATTTTTAAATATTTTCGGCCAATTTGTTTTATGCTACCTATGTTTGGTAAAAAAAATCGCAAAAAGCGTATTTTGATTGGTTTGCGCAAAAGTTATTGCGTTTACTAACAAAGGGAAAGATTTTTGTCATTTTTGTTGTTTTTTTTTTAACGCGTAATGGCGGCGATCTGCGATTTTTTTTGCGGTACTGCGACATTGCGGCGGACAGATCAGACCCTTGACTGACATTTTTGACACTTTTGGGGTTACCAGTGACATTTCTACAGTAATCAGTGCTATATATATGCACTGTTACTGTAAAAATACACTGGTAGTGAAGGGGTTAACTTTATTTGAGAGGGAGGGGCTGTGTGTGTCCCTAGGGGCGTGATTCTAACTGTGATTGGCTGTGGCTTCAACTGTATGCAGAGTGATCAATGGATCTACATAGTAGATCCATGTGATCATCTCTCATACAGAGAGGAGAATGACAGGCAGCTTGTTTACACAAGCTGCCTGACTTTCTCCCTCTCCCCCGCCGATCGCAGAGTGGCCGGCGGCGATCGGGTCCGCCGGTCACACGCGCGGGGGGGTCCGTGACCACGCGGGAGCGGGAGCGCGCCTACGGCGGCGCGCGCTCGCTCCCTAAACCCTCACAGGCGAGCGACGTAGACCTACGTCACTTTGCCTGTGAGGGGCTGACCGCCGCCGTAGATAGTCGTGCGGCGGTCGGCAAGTGGTTAAGACTGGAGCTGTCATCACCCAGCGCCGGACTAGATGGCTATTTAAAGCGCCGGTTCTCACTCACATGTGTTCGTTCAAACACCTTTACCTGGATGCTATCCTTGCTTGAAGCTTCCATGCTTGCAAGCTTACCTCGCTGACGGAACCTCGCTGCGCTGATCCCTGTATCCCGCTACTGGATCATCCGCCTCTCCTGAACCACCCTTCGGCTGTATCGCTAATAGTGCTAAGTACCCCGCAGGGGAATTCTCTATAAACTTATACTAAGCTTACACTATCTAGCTCTGCATAGTAAAGACTGTTTATCACATCTGCATAACTAGATTGCTAGCTCTTGAGACTACTGCTACTTTTCTGCACTGGGTTGATCTCTTTTGTATGTCCACCTGCTATTCTATCATCTGCTATCATACAAACATTGCTAAACCTTCCTGCATCCATCTGCTACTGTCTCACCTTCAAGTGTCTATCACCTACCACCTCCACTCAACCTATCCCTCAACCTTCATAATTGTGTTACCACATACATAAAGTCACTCTAGGAACCAGCTTGCTAATTGTGTGTATTTACTGGCTGAAATAAGACCTTCCACACATGATGAGTCATTGAGGTTGGGAATGGTATCTCAGCATATCTCTTACATGACTACTGACGTGGAACTATTTCTGCAGCTGAAAATCCACACCATATAAGAAACGCAGGAGCGTTACAGGCTACCATTGACTTCTTGACTTCCCAAAAGAGTGAAGTTTCTATACCTGTACTGTTGTAGTACCTTGATGACTTGTAAGCTTCTTCCTTTCCCTCTCCTCTCTGCTCCACCTTTCTTGTGCCAACCCCCCCCCCTCCCCGCTCTTCCATTCCCTTCCCTCAGTCCCTTGGGAGATATACAGCCCTTTCTATCTAAGGACGTGTAATACCTGATGTTATGGGATGATATTGGAGTGGGCTTCCTTTCCTAATGATTGCTGGACAGTTTTATTTGTTCCCTGTCATTTTTTCCTCTATTTTTTATTCATTTAATATGGATTGTAACTGTTGTACAACCTGTATTTATGCACTACCATATCAAGTTGGTTACTTCAGTTTTCTTTCTGTATGTTCTATTATATTATGCTTTAATAAAGAAACCCTGATTGTTAAAATATATATATACAGTATCTCTCATAGTAAGTACACCCCCCTATTTTTGTAAATATTTTAATATATATTTTCATGTGACAACACTGAAGAAATTACACTTTGCTACAATGTAAAGTAGGGAGTGTACAGCTTGTATAACAGTGTAAATTTGCTGTCCTCTCAAAATAACTCAAAACACAGCCATTAATGTCTAAACCACTGGCAACAAAAGTGAGTACACCCCTAAGGGAAATTGTCCAAATTGGGACCAAAGTGTCAATATTTAGTGTGGCCGGCCACCATTATTTTCCAGCACTGCCTTAACCCTCTTGGGCATGGAGTTCACCAGAGCTTTTCAGGTTGCCACTGGAGTCCTCTTCCACTCCTTCATGATGACATCACAGAGCTGGTGGATGTTAGAGACCTTGAGCTCCTCCACCTTCCGTTTGAGGATGCCCCACAGATGCTCAATAGAGTTTAGGTCTGGAGACATGCTTGGCCAGTCCATCACCTTTACCCTCAGCTTCTTTAGCAAGGCAGTGGTCACCTTGGAGGTGTGTTTGGGGTTGTTATGTTGGAATACTGGCTTGCGGCCCAGTCTCCAAAGGGGGGAGGGGATCATGCTTTGCTTCAGTATTACACAGTACATGTTGGAATTTATGGTTCCCTCAATGAACTGTAGCTCCCCAGTGCCAGCAACACTCATGCAGCCCCAGACCATGACATTCCCACCACCATGCTTGATTGTACGCAAGACACACTTGTCTTTGTACTCACCCGGTTGCCACAACACACCCTTGCCACCATCTGAACCAAATACCTTTATCTTGGTCTCATCAGGCAACAGGACATGGTTCCAGTAATCCATGTCCTTAGTCTGCTTGTCTTCAGCAAACTGTTTGCGGGCTTTCTTGTGCATCATCTTTAGAAGAGGCTTCCTTCTGGGACAACAGACATGCAGACCAATTTTATGCAGTGTGCGGCGTATGGTCTGAGCACTGACAGGCTGACCCCCCCCCCACCCCTTCAACCCCTGCAGCAATGCAGGCAGCACTCATACATCTATTCTCAAAAGACAATCTCTGAATATGACGCTGGGCACATGCACTCAACTTCTTTGGTTTACCATGGCGAGTGCAATACCAGTGTAAAAAGGTTTCAACAAATAAGCATCAAAAAAACATCAAAAGAGACTCCATCTATTAAATGATTGTGCAAATTAGTGCATGGAGTATAAAAACAGATCCAAATGTGAGTAAAGAAATATAAAATCACTAAAAGGTATATATATATGCATAAATAGCTAAAGAATAGTCCAAAAATATATAAAGTGACTTCAGTGCTCAGAATTAGTGGTGATGTCCTTTGTAACAAATAAATCTTCAATTTTAAAAGTGCAAGTTTTCTGGCGTGATTTGCCGTGACATCAAATTCCTTGTGAGTAGGTGAAATGGATCACTTACTAGATTAGGTGGGCTCTATATGCCGTATGGCACTAGAACCGTTCTCGCTTGAAACGCCCTCTGGGCTCAATAGATTTCCCCTTTATATGATCCTCCGAACTGCTGAAAGTTCCTCTAAGCTCCGGGGTGCTCAATCAGTGGTGGTATATAAAGGAGATAAAAAGGCTTCAAATAGTGTAGTATGGCTAAGAAAGGCCTTTATTCCCCATTGAATAGGGTAAAATCAAGTTTAAAAGCTTTAAAACATCACTGGTGGTCTAGCGGTGTGGGCTGCTTGTCCTCCTCACAGAGCGACGGGCTCACTTCCGGCTTGCGCTCCACCTCAACCTGACGTAATGGCGCTGTGCGGTCCAAACTGACGCGTTTCGTCACTTCCGGTGACGTCCTCAGAGTTGAAACTGTAAGGAGGACGAGCAGCCCGCACCGCTAGACCACCAGTGATGTTTTAAAGCTTTTAAACTTGATTTTACCCGATTCAATGGAAAATAAAGGCCTTTCTTAGCCATACTACACTATTTGGAGCCTTTTTATCTCCTTTATATACCACCACATATGCTAATGCCAGGAGCCTAGCTAATAAAATGGATGAGTTGGAAATGTTAGTACATGAGGATGACATAGACCTTGTGGGAATAACAGAGACTTGGTTCGACCCCTCACATGACTGGCTGGCCAATATCCAAGGGTATTCAGTGTACCAGAAGGACAGGGTAGGAAAAAGAGGGGGAGGGGTATGTCTCTATGTCAAGAACAATATAAATGTGATAGAAAGGAGTGACATTACGGATGGAATGAGCATGGATTTAGAATCTGTGTGGGTTGAACTGCATAGGGAAGGAGAAAGGGGGAAGTAATTGTGGGGGTTTGCTATAGGCCACCTAACCAAGGGGAGGAGGTAGAGCTGGAAATTTTAGCACTAATGGTAAAGTGGCAAAATTGGGATCAGTCATCATATTGGGGGACTTCAATTATCCTGACATTGACTGGGATGAGGGGATTACACACTCACAGAAGGCCCGTCTATTCACGGAAACTTTACAGAATAATTACATGTCACAGTTGGTGGATTCCCCTACCAGAGAAAACGCAGTCCTGGATCTATTGATCACTAATGACCCAGACATAATCTCGCAGGTAGGAGTCCAGGACAACCTGGGCTCTAGCGATCACAGGATGATCACATTTAGTATAAATAACAATATAACAAGGCAAGTGGGGAACATAAGAACCCTAAATTTCAGAAGGACAAACTTTCCAAAATTATACTCCTTGATGGAAAGGGTAAACTGGGACCAAACCCTGGGATCACTGACCACAGAGGATAAATGGGAATGCTTTAGGAACATATTAAGCAAATGCATCTTGCAGTGCATTCCTATGGGAAATAAATTTAGAAGAGACAAAGCCAAACCTGGCTGGCTAAACCGTAGCGTCAAAAAACTTATTAGGGGAAAAAAATTGGCCTTCAAGAAATATAAATCAGAGGGCACAGTATCGGCTTTCGAGCAATACAAGGAGGCAAATAAGAAAAGTAAACAAGAAATCAAGATGGCTAAAATCAACTTTGAGAGACAAATAGCGGAGGATAGTAAAAAAAACCCGAAGAAATTCTTTAAATATATCAACAGCAAAAAAACTAAGGCAGAGCATATTGCACACATAATTAACGATGATGGGAGGATGGTTATAGAGGACACTGAAAAAGCAACCGTGCTGAATGCTTTTTTCTCGTCAGTCTTTACACAGGAAACGGAGGGGTACACTGGCCATGACTGTATGGTTAGTAGTAATACACAGGACTTGCCACTATGGCTAACAGAGGGTGAAATCAGGGAAAGGCTGGATAAACTTAACACAAACAAATCACCAGGCCCGGATGGCGTACATCCGAGAGTACTCAAGGAACTCAGTAGAGTTATATCTAGACCACTGTTCCTGATCTTTGCTGACAGTATTAGGAAAGGAGATGTACCAGGGGATTGGAAGAAAGCGAACGTGATTCTGATATTCAAAAAGGGCCAGAGGCATATCCCTGGAAATTATAGGCCTGTCAGTTTGACATCAGTAGTATGTAAACTACTGGAGGGGATGATAAGGGACAATATCGTAGAGTTTGCTAAAGACAACAACATCATCAGCGGTAATCAGCACGGGTTTACAAATGGGCGTTCTTGTCAAACCAATCTCTTAGCATTCTACGAGGAGGTGAGCTGTGAGCTAGATAGGGGCAGACCAGTGGATGTGGTGTACTTGGATTTCGCTAAGGCGTTTGATACAGTTCCCCACAAGCGCCTAATTTATAAAATAAGGTCTGCAGGTATCGACAGCAGGGTTTGCTCTTGGATACGGAACTGGCTAAAAGGGTGTGTCCAAAGGGTGGTAATAAACAGCGCATACTCAGACTGGTCTGAGGTAGTAAGCGGGGTGCCCCAGGGCTCAGTCCTGGGACCAACCTTGTTCAATTTATTCATAAACAACATTGAGGACGGGATCAGTAGTTTGTTATCAGTTTTTGCAGATGACACAAAATTGGCCAGGGCAATAACTGCACAGCATGAAGCAGATATCCTACAGAATGACCTGGACAAAATAACGGAGTGGGCAACGACATGGCAAATGAGGTTTAACGTGGAGAAGTGTAAGGTTTTGCACTTGGGGACTAAAAACATAAAAACACAATACATGTTAGGAGGGGAACCCTTGGGGGAATCAAAAATGGAGAAGGATTTGGGAGTCTTGGTTGATGATAGATTAGGCAACAGCATGCAATGTCAAGCGGCAGCTGCCAAAGCCAGCAGATTATTAGCATGCATAAAAAAAGGGATGTATTCCAGAGATAAGACTATAATCCTACCACTTTATAAAACTCTGGTCCGACCGCATCTGGAGTATTCTGTCCAGTTCTGGTTGCCAGTCCTCAGGAGGGATGTGTTGGAGCTGGAGAGAGTCCAGAGAAGGGCAACTAAACTGATTAGGGGATTGGAGGACCTTAACTATGAAGAGCGTCTGCAAATCGCTCGATTTATTCTCCCTGGAAAAGAGACTTCTGAGGGGGGGACATGATAGCAATTTATAAATATCTTAATGGGGATCTCAGCTTAGAAAAAAAGCTGTTCATTCGAAGGGATTGCATGAGGACTCGAGGACATACAATGCGATTAGAGGAGAAGCGTTTTAACCTCAGGCAAGGAGGGGGGTTCTTTACTGTTAGGGCTACAAGATTGTGGAATTCTCTACTACAAGAGGTGGTTTCTGCGGGATCTCAAGGATCAGGACATTAAGGGCTATGTGAGATGATTACAACCACACACACCTACACAGGTTGAACTGGATGGACTATTGTCTTTATTCAACCTCACCTACTATGTAACTATGTAACTATGTAATGTAACCACTGATTGAGCACCCCGGAGCTTAGAGGAACTTTCAGCGGTTCGGAGGATCATATAAAGGGGAAATCTATTGAGCCCAGGGGTCATTTCAAGCGAAAACGGTTCTAGTGCCATACGGCATATAGAGCCCACCTAATCTGGTAAGTGATCCATTTCACCTACTCACAAGGAATTTGATGTCACGGCAAATCACGCCAGAACACTTGCACTTTTGAAATTGAAGATTTATTTGTTACCAAGGACATCACCACTAATTCTGAGCACTGAAGTCACTTAATATATTTTTGGACTATTCTTTGGCTATTTATGCATATATATACCTTTTAGTGATTTTATATTTCTTTACTCACATTTGGAACTGTTTTTATACTTATATGCTTATCCACCATGCACTAATTTGCACAATCATTTAATAGATGGAGTCTCTTTTGATGTTTTTTTGATGCTTATTTGTTGAAACATTTTTTACACTGGTATTGCACTTACTATACAGAGAGCGACACAGACACTGGGATCCATTGACTTTAGCAAGCGCTGTATTTGGTCTTCTATAAGACCATATATATTCGATATCCTTTATTTATACAGCAGCTGCAAAGTATATTGATTTTAGACTAAGAGTTTTAAAATTTTAATATTTTAAATCCATATTAAATACCCTTGTAGTTCCATTGGCGCCAGGAAAATACTTTTGTATATATTTTTCAGATGACCATGGCGAGGCCTGTTCTGAGTGAAACCCGTCTTCTTAAACCGCTGTATGGTCTTGGCCACCGCGCTGCAGCTCAGTTTCAGGGTCTTGGCAATCTTCTTATAGGCTAGGCCATCTTTATGTAGAGCAACAATTCTTTTTTTTTTTTTTTTTTTTGATCCTCAGAGAGTTCTTTGCCATGAGGTGCCATGCTGAACTTCCAGTGACCAGTATGAGAGAGTGAAAGTGATAACACCAAATTTAACACACCTGCTTCCCATTCACACCTGAGACCTTGTAACACTAACGAGTCATATGACACCGGGGAGGGGAAAATAGCTAATTTGGCCCAATTTGGACATTTTGACTTAGGGGTTACTCACTTTTGTTTCCAGCGGTTTAGACATTAATGGCTGTGTGTTGTGTTATTTTGAGGGGACAGCAAATTTACACTGTTATACAAGCTGTACGCTCACTACTTTACATTGTAGCAAAGTGTCATTTCTTCAGCGTTGTCACATGAAAAGATATAATAAAATATTTACAAAAATGTGAGGGGTGAACTCACTTTTGTGGGATACAATATATATATATATATATATATATATATATTATAGTTAGTAGATGCTATAACTTTTGCGCAAACCAATCAATATTCATGTATTGAGATTTTTTCACCAAAAATATGTAACAGAATACATATTGATCTTAATTGATGAAGAAATTAGATTTTTTACATTTTCTTTTATTGGTAATGTTCTATAGCAGAAAGTAAAAATATATATTTTTTTCACAATTATCGGTCTTTTAATCAGTCTTTTTTTTTTTAAATAGTGCAAAAAATAAAACCAGCATAGGTGATCAAATACCACAAAAAGAAATCTCTATTTGTGGGAAAAAAAGGACATACATTTTTATTTGGGTACAGTGTCGCATGACCGCACAGTTGTCAGTCCAAGTAACGCAGTGCAGTATCGCAAAAAATAGCCTGGTCATTAAGGGGGGTAAACCTTCCGGAGCTGAAGTGGTTAATAAGGCTTACTGGAATACAAACTGTACTTTAAATGTTTGTACATAACCCCACTTAAAACATTTAGTTCAAATGCACACTATATAGAAAAAAGATTAAAGTGGAGTTCCGGCCTCGGGGGTCAAATTAACATACCCCCGGGACTGTCAGGGCTAGTACATTCCACAATGGATAGCCTCTGAACTGTCCCGGGTCGCACTTACCTGTAAGAAGAAATACTTACCTTGAAAAATTCTTCTCCAGCGCTGCCATCTCAGGTGTGGGCAGCTGAAGCCAGCGCGTCCTCTTCGGTGACATTTGAGTCCCACAATGCACTGCACCGGCCCTGCTCATCACTTCCGGTGCAGGCGCGGCATCCCTGCACAGCTTCTGGGCATGGCCAGAAGCTGTTTAGCAGGGAATGCCGCGCCTGCAGCGGAAGTGACGAGCGGGGCCGGTGCAGGCACATTGACTCCTGGGAGCGATGACGTTCAGCTCTGAGGAGTCATCGCAAACCGGAAGAGACGGCACCGGCCGCGGCCACAGAGGGAGGAAGTGGAAGGAAGATGAGTATATTTTCTTCAATATCAAGGTAGGTGACCAAAAAAAAAAAAAAAAAATTGGGAGCATCCATTTATTTTTCAGGTGGCCCTCAGCAAGCGGATGGCCCAAAATCGATTTTGAGGCCGTAACTCCGCTTTAACCGGTTGCCGACTGCGCACAGTATATTTACTGCGGCAGTCGGCCCTGGCCAGGTAGAGTGACGTAGGTCTACGTCGCTCGCCTGTCACTCCTTCTAGAGCCAATAGCGGGCGGGCGCGCGCCCGCCTCGGCTCGTTCACGGAGGAGTGCGGGAGTGTGACTGGCGGACCCGATGTCCGCCGGTCACACTACGATCGCTGGTACAGCTGGAGAAAGACAGAGCGGCTTATGTAAACAAGCCGCCTGTCAGTTCTCCCTGTGTAAAAGTGAAGATCAGACAGTTCTACTATGTAGAACTGTTGATCTTTGTTTTTACACTAGTAGACCTGTCCCTGCACAGTTAGAATCACGCCCCTAGGACACACTTAACCCCTCCCTGTCCAATACTGTTAACCCCTTCCCTGCCAGTGTCATTTTTGCAGTAACAGTGCATATATATAGCACTGATTACTGCAGTAATGTCACTGGTACCCCCAAAAGTGTCAAAAATGTCAGTCAAGGGTCCGATCTGTCCGCCGCAATGTCGCAGTACCGCAAAAAAAATCGCAGATCGCCGCCATTACTCGTTAAAAAAAAAAACACCAAAAATGACAAAAATCTTTCCCTTTGTTAGTAAACGCGATAACTTTTGCGCAAACCAATCAAAATACGCTTTTTGTGATTTTTTTTACCAAACATAGGTAGCGTAAAACAAATTGGCCAAAAATGTTAAAAAATTTTGATTTTTACATTTTTTTTGGGGGGAATTTCATATAAAAAAAAGTGAAAAATATTGTTGTTTTTGCAAAAATTACGCTCTTTTTTTGGTTTATAGCGCGTGATCAAACAATCGCACAGGTGATCAAATACCACCAAAAGAAAGCTCCGTTTGTGGGAAAAAAAGGACGTGAAATTCGTTTAGGTACAGCGTCGCACGACCGCGCAATTGTCCGTTAAAGTCACGCAGTAAAAAATCGCAAAAAAAAACCCTGGTCTTTTAGCAGGAAAATTGGTTAAGTCTGTAGCACATTAAACTGGTCATACAGTGTTAATTCTTTTTAGCTCCACTGCACGTAATGTGCATTTTACTTGGTAAAGAAAGGAAATTGATTTTAAACTATAGCAGGTGGCCATATCTTCAAGCTGATAGGTGTGAGCCAAGATGGCAGCAAATGTTGTGACTTTTTTCTGCTTTTATCCTATTTTTGTTTTTGCAGTGATCTAAAAGAGGAAAAAAAATGAATAAGGATATTATAAACAGCGACAGAAAGACTAGAACTGTTGTATTTTTTCTGCATGGGTGAAAATGCTAAGTAGCAAAGGTCTGTGCTGCATTCTGCACAGATAGCAAATGATAAGTGGCAGGCATCCAGCTTATCAGTCAAACTGCTGCTAGTGTTTTTAAACATACCGTGCAACTCCTTCTGAGTTCAATTAGAAGTACATTAGAATTGTCACAGCTAAGCAACTTTTAGAGACGATAGGGACTTTAAGTGATTTCATGGTACAAAAAAGCAGCCAATATAACACAAAGAAATTAAAACTACAATTGTGGCGTCAGGGGAAAAAAGCTTCAGCAGTCCGGTCATTCAGCTATTACTTTGCCGGGGGCTTACAAAACATTTGCTTTAGTCCGACTGAGAAAACGGTTTGTTCATGAATAAAAAAGTAAAAAAAAATCTAATTTAACAAAGAAATACATCTTCAACCTCACATACATATGCTTGTATCCAAACCATATATACTATAGCAATGGTCTTATACTATGCCTTTTGCTGAAACTTGGTATAGCCTTGAGAATTCTTTGGAACTTGCTCTTAATTGAGTACAAATTTTTTCTTTTGAGTTAGACAACTGATACTGCGTGGCAGATCCAAATCACATCCAATTTGGTATTAGCTGCCAACCCCAGTTTTGCATACTGTAGTTTAAACTAGTAGAAATAAGGACAATTTTCATACATCCAAATCCTATTTCTAGAAAGCTTTATCCAAAACATCTGCATATACAGTAGTAACAGCAGCTATCCACAAGATACCTTGCCGCATTTCATGAAACATTGTTTGTTTACTCAAAAGGTGATATGCGAAAAGAGAGAAAGATTTACAGTAATATGGTATGGCTTCTAGTTAAATCAAATAAATATAAATCCTTGAATTACGGCATAAAAATAAGGCACATGGTGTTTTTTAAAACTTTTCAAATTTAATGCAAACCTGAGAGGAGGTGAAGTGATGTTAAAGTGTAACAATGGAAAACAATATACTTGTTTCTGTTTAAATAATAATAAAACAGCGCTTGCCTAAGTAAACTTTTATAAATATCAAAATCAATAAAGTGTTCATGTGCAAAAATATGGTATATGCATAACATCAATGAAGTGCTAAATTATTCCAACAAATATAAGTGCTGAAAGTGCTCCAAAAGTCCACAAAAGTGTATTAAATTGCTTGAATATATAAAAGTGCTGGAGTGCTTAAAACAAATCAAACGGTGCGGGGTGCCTCACTCCCCTCCTGTGCCCCCACTCACCAGAAATAATGGACCCTCAGCTGTTTCAGTCTGGTATCAATAAGGCTTAAGACTGGTGAGGTAAAAGCCAATACTCCTGCTTGATACTGCCACATTGCCATTGTGCACCAACTTGCATAGGACCTTTAGGGCTCAAATGAGATAAATGGCTAACATAGTGAAGTCCATTAAAAAAGTTTATTGCGCATGATAAAAAAAACTACTAACAAGTGATAAGTACAAAGTCCGCTTGTAGGAGAATAAAACTCTTCTGGGAACGCCGTCTAGCGTACGTTCCATGGAGGACAGGAAGTGTTTGGCGTAACCAGAAATACGTCAACGCGTTTCACCCCACCTTCCAGGGTGTCATCAAAGGACATCCATTATTATTGTTATCACTTGTTTCAGTTTGCCAATCACGTTAAAGCCCCTTACACATGAGGTGGGCTCCGTTGGAGTCCGCCTGCTCAGCGGGGAATCTGTCTGCTGATCTCTGCTGAGCTTTTCAAAGAGATGGCCCAGCCCAGAAAAGAGACATCCCAATCCAGAAAGGCACATCCCCATGAGGCAAAGATATAGCCCAATCCAGCAAAGAGACATCCCAATCCAATAAAGAGACATGCCCATATATAAAGAGACATCCCAATCCAACAAAGGGATATCTCTATATATTCAAAGAAACATTCCAATCCAGGAAAGAGACATCCCTATATATTCAAAGTGACACCCCAATACAGCAGAAAGACATCCCCATATAGCAAAGAGACATTCCAATCCAGCAAACAGACATCCCAATCAAGTAAATAGACATCCCCCATATAGCAAAGAGACATTCTAAACCAGCAAACAGACATCCCAATCCAGCAAAGAGACATCCCCAATTATTAAAGAGACAGCACAATCCAGCAAAGAAACATCCCCATATAGCAAAGAGACATTCCAATCCAACAAATAGACATCGCCATATAGCAAAGAGATGGCACAATACAAAAAAGAGACATCCCATATAGAAAAAGAGACAGCCCAATTCAGCAAAAAGACATCCCCATCCAGCATAGAGAAGGCCCAATGAAGTAAAGAGACATCCTCATTCAGCAAAGAGACATCCCTGTATAGCAAAAAGACAGCCCAATCCAGCAAAGAGACAGTACCAGCACACCTCCAATCCCTGCTCAGCTGTTCCCATCTCAGCAATGCCTGCTTCTCCTCTCCCCCTATATCGCTCCTCCGAGGCCCCAGAGGGAGTTGGGACTAGTTGTCAGTGTAGGGGAGGAAAGGAATGAAGGGGAGGTACCAGATTTGGCCTGGGCATCCTAAGGGACCAGGCCCCTTGGGATGCCCGGGCCCATGTCTGTGAATGTCAGAGTTTTACAAAGCCTCATGGGATGTGTAGTTCCACAACAGCTGGAGGGGTGTAGTTTGAGGATCCCTTGACTAGATGAACATTATCTGAAACTGGGTAGAATCCACATATTTTGAGGTCCTAGTCCATTGTAAAAATGGGGTTCTCAGTACTGTATAAGAAATGATTAAGCACTCATTAAATAGACAGATTTAATTTACAAAAAAAAAAAAAAAAAAAGATATGCAAGTTTTGTAACTCTTTGTAATCTCATTCATATGTAGCTCTAATGAAAGGGATCCTGTCACAGCACCATTTATTTTAGCAACAATCTTTTCATAAAAGTAGATGTGCATGTATTAAAGGCACTTATTAACCTGTAAAAACTTCCCTCATAAACATCAAAAACCCTGAGACTGCTGCTCGGTGGTGCCATCTTGCATGTGAAGTCAGAAGCCCCACCAGACTAAGAGCTGTTACCATATGCGTAACTGGAACCTTCAGGGCCCCGGTGCAAAAAACTATAAAAGGCCCCTATGACCCCTGGCTGGGACCCCCCATGGTGGCATAATGCCAGGGCCTGGTGGCAACTGCGACCATTGCAACCCTGGCAGTTCCTCTACTGGTCTAAACAGAACTCTGATGTTTTAGCTTTCAGGCAGAGAAAGAAAATTGAGGACACAGCCCTCAATCCCCATCTTTGCAGCCTTAGCTTCACAGATTAAATAGGCAGGGATAGCTCTGTACAGAGCTTCCTATTCATAAACGGAAGCATAGCAAACTGAGTCAGTGATCGGTACTGATCACGTCATTTAAAAAAAAATAAAAATTGGCGTGGGGTTCCCCTCAAAATCCATACCAGACTCTAAGCGCCTGGTATGGATTGGGAGGGGACCCCAGGCCATTTTGTTCTGTATTTTTTCTTTGCTCGGCAATCCTTTTTTTACATTCAGCTGTCTGTGAGTGGGCGCTAAGTGCTTAGATGCTTGGGAGACACCTTTAAGCTTGATGTGGTTTTACAGATTATGATTTTAATGAACGTCAGCAACATCATATCCTAGTATAACATTTTTTGGATGTGTAATTGATTTTAACATTTACTTTCAGCAGCTGCAGGTATGGTAGAAATTGGCAATGTCATGACAGTATGCAAGCAGTCAAATAGGCAAAAAATAGACGGAGGCAGGCAGGTTTTATTTTCCAATAAAAAATTGAAAATATTGTCTGAAAGACAATAGCCACAAATATTTTTCAGTGGCTTGATAGTATATAAGCAGTTTGGCTAGGCCCCATTATAAGAAGAAGAGCGAAGGCAAGTTTTTATCTTGAAATAAACATTAGAGTATATGAGTTGAGAGACAATAGCCACAAATATTATATAGTGTCTGGACAGTACAGAACTATTAGGAGCATGAGACATGCTTCTGTGCATCTTGCAGCCTCCCAGCAACTCCTAGTGGTTTCTAGTTGCCACTGCACCTTTCCCAGAACCTTTGTCAGCAGTGGGTTAACAAGCCTGGCCACGCCCGCCAGCACTTTTACCAAACTTCTTTGTCAGCTGCAGTCTACAAACCTGGCCACACACCCCAGCTTTGGTAATGGCTTGGGCCCTGGGCTTCCAATAGTTATGTCTACAAAAGCCTGTATTCAGTTTCTCTATCTAGTATTTTGTCTTGTATCTAGAATTACATTTCTGTATCTTATTCCTGTATCTTCCCTCCAGTTCCTGTCTTTATATTTAGTTCCTGCAAACTTTGCCATGTTCTCACTTGCATACTGTCTGTCTTCTGCCTGCCCTGACCTCAGCCTGGACCTGTTATATTCTCTCTCTGCTGATACTGTGTACTTCTTAGACATATTCCTCTACAAGCTGCATTGGACCCTGACCTATTTATCACTAGCTCTATTGACGCTTGAATGCTAGCTTCTCCTCTCCATCACCAGTCAGCACTTCTACTCTTTACCTAAAGCCAGACCATGACACTCTACAGCCAGAAAATATAGTTTGGAGTCCTTGGGGGCAGTAGTACCAGTAGGCATATTAGCCTTAAGGGAAAGGCAGCAGCTAAAGGAAAATGTACACACCACTATTTACTCTGATTGGAGTTTCTGCATCTGGACCTTACACTACAGTACATTAGAGTGTATTATCTGAAAGACAACAGCCACAGATATTGTACAATGGCAGCATAAAAGCCTTTTTCAACTGAGGTGCCACTTGGGCTCTTCAGGGGTACTGGGGCAAAATGTTAAAAAATGTAAAAACAAGAATAGGTGATCGAGCAGCTTGATCAAAGCCTGCCTTGATCCAGCCTGTCTGTCACTCTGCGGGACTGTCTGCCCACGTCTTAGAAACGGATGACTCCATCGGTTAGGCTTCTTTCACACGGCCGCTCCGTATGTCCACATATCATCCCATCCGTTTGCGGATGATATACGGAAATAATGTATGTCTATGGGGATTGCGGATGTCAGCGGATGACACCGTTGACATCCGATTTTGCTTCCTTTCCGTTTTTTTAAACGGAAGAAAAATAGGGTTCTGTTCCATTCCAAAAAACGGAACAGAGCTGAAAGGACGCAAATCGGATGTCAGCGGATGGTCATCCGCAATCCCATTGACATGCATTATGTCCGTATATCACCCGCAAACGGATGGGGTGATATACGGACATACGGAACACCCGTGTGAAAGGGGCCTTACTAAGCAGCATGTCTGATGCCTGCACAGTGTCCTTAAAGTGGCTCTTCACTGCATCTGAGCACCACAAACCAAAACACTGTTTATTTTATTTTTAGAGGTAAATATGTTTATTTGTTTTTAGAAAAGGTAACAAAGACCGTAAACAGGTTGAAGAAAAATGTGATCAGAAAAGGCATCAGAGGATGTAAGTCAGGTTACAACTCAACATAGTAATAGAAACAAAATAGCATAAAGTGTCACAAAAACGATGGCATAACAAGCCAAATATAATACTAGTACAACGCATGTGATCATAAGAAAAAATGACTTATCTGACCTGTTGTATAATGGAAGAGACGAGTAAATAAGAGTGAAAAGAAGAGACCTGGGGAAAGAAAAGAGGGAGGATAGAGAATCGAAAAGAGAGGGGAAAGAGCAAGAAAAAGAAAAGAAACCAAAGAGGGTGCCAAAAGACCCATACATGCTCGCAAATGTAACTATAGGAGAGTATATATATATATATATATAAAAAAAAAAGAAGCAACCGTACGTGTCCCGATGTCCACCACGCAACAACAGATGGTCAAGGATAAGATGAAAAGGTAGGGGAAACAGAGTCAGAGATCAAGGATCTCAAAGCATGCTAGTGCTCCAGGATAGCTTTCTGGGTAAAATAGGGGCTACTGGGTACCTGCCACCTTGGTGTAGCACAGGCCAAAAAACTCACAAAGGGGGCTGTTTCAATAAGTTGAAATAAGATAAACTGCAAAAAAAAAAAGTTTTGCCAAACAAGCATTCAGACATTGAGCTCCCTCCAGTTGTCTGCAAGCTGCTTCTGGCCCTGGATAAAAATTCTCCCTTGCTGCTTTTAGAATCTTAATATACAAACTAATTTAGGTCTACCAACAACTTTGTAGAGCAAGGGCCTGCCTGATTGGATGAAGACTGACTGTATAATTCACGTGGGCACTCATATAACATAATTTTGGAAAATCTAAAGTCAATTGTATGGAGATCGTATGGTCAGATTGTAACATGTTAAGCGGTTATTTTAAATACCTTATTTTAAAGACCCGCTGTGCGGTCATGTGACCTCTGACGGCTCTCCTTCCCCGATATAAGGACTACAGAGGGAGGGATTCCTTTTTAACGTCAGATGGGTGGTCACTGTAAAATAAGGTATTTAGCTGCATAATTTAACCACCTCCCACCCGGCCACTGTACATATATATGGCCGGGTGGGAGTCTCGTCCTTCTGATCGGACGTCCCGGAACGTCCTTCAGAAGGAACGAGATCTCGCCGCCGCGGGCACGCGCAGCGGCGCGATCTCGATGTGCCTGTGTCCCTCAGACACAGAGCAACAAGTTGTGGCAGGAGGGCCCTGTGATTGGCCCTCCTGATCACATGACAGCTGTGTCCAATCACAGCCGTCATGTAATGTAAATACAGCCGTTGTAACGGCTTTGATCTCTTCTTCTCCTCACACAGATCGTGTCAATGAGGAGAAGAAGATGATCTGTGCGGCAGCCAGGGGGATCAGTGAATTTTTCTAATTACTCACTGATCACAGGGGGGTCTGTGCTGGTAATCAGAACATTGATTACCAGTGCAGCCCTCGGGGGGGGGGGGTGCCACTAGAGCCACCAGGGATGCCCACCAGGGATGGCAATCAGGGCTCAGAGAGCCTGCCAGTGGTGCCCTCCCTATCAGTGCTGCCCACCAGTGCCCATTATTGCCATCTATCAGTGCTGCCGACCAGTGCCCATTATTGCCCACCAGTGCTGCCTATCAGTGCCGATTAGTGCCGCCGATCAGTGCCCATCAGTGCCGCCGATCAGTGCCCATCAGTGCTGTCTGTCAGTGCCCATCAGCGCTGCCTATCAGTGCCCACCAATGCTGCATATCAGTGCTACCTATCAGTGCCACATATCAGTGCTGCATATCAGTGCTACCTATCAGTGCTGCATATCAGTGCCACCCCATCAGTGTCTCCTCATCAGTGCCTTTCAGTGCGGCCTCATCAGTGCAGGAAAAAACGTATCTATTTGCAAAATTTTATAACCTAAACAAAAAACTTTTTTTTTCTTTTTAAAACTTTTCAGTCTTTTTTTATTTGTGTACCAAAAAAGAAAAAACCTTGCTGTGATCAAATACCACAAAAAGAAAGCTCTATTAGTGGGGAAAAAATGACACACATTTGGTACAGTGTTGCATGACCGCGCAATTGTCATTCAAAATGCAACAGCGCTAAAAGCTGAAAATTGGTCTGGGAAGGAAGGGGGTTTAAGTGCCCTGTATTGAGGTAGTTAAATAAAACACAGACACTGCCATGTATATCTTTATGTAACAAAGGGGACTCCAGGATTTGTGATCAGTGACTTTACAGCCACAGCGGAATAGCGGCAGGAGGGGGGGAGGAGATGGCTCACACGCAGACTACCGAGCTGACAAACAGGGAGGGAGGGGGAGAGGGAGAGACTGTGGGCTGATGGAGTTCGGAATTTCGTTCCACTTCATGATTGTGTCCCACTTGTTGTTGATTCTTCACAAAAAATTACAGTTTTATATCTTTATGTTTGAAGCCTGAAATGTGGCAAAAGGTCGCAAAGTTCAAGGGGGCCGAATACTTTTGCAAGGCACTGTATATTGAAAGAGAAGATGCTACCATCACTTTGTGCCCTTGGCTGTTGTGCACTTTTCCAATATAACAAAGACCCAAAACACATATAAGGCCCCTGTTGCGTTTTTGAAGAACAGGTTTAAAGTGATTCAGTGGCCAATGTATGTCTCCAGATCTTAACCAAATTGAACAACGATGGGGAATTCAGAAGAGACAAGTTGAGCATCACTCTTTATCCAGCACCCAGGCTCTAAAAGAGGTTGTTCTTGAAGAACAGAAAAATAATGATGTTGCAAAATGTCACCAACTTGTTTATTCCATTTCTAGAAGACTTAGTGCTGTTCTTACAAATCATGGAGGTCATACAAAATACTAGATGCAGTAGTTTTTTGTTGCGGAATGTATTCTTTTTTTATATCAACAAATTTAAGTAAAACTGAAGATTTTATAATCGATGTTATATTATTAGTTATATTACTAAAGCTGGATACACACTATCCAACTTTTGTGGTTAGATTTCCTTCAGATTTACCTTTTCTATGTAGTGCAAGGGCCTGCCGGATTGCATACAAATTGAAAGTGTTTAGGTTTGACCTCATATTATATGGTTTTGGTAAATCTAAAGGAAAAAGTCTTCAGAAAATCTTATAGTGTGTATGGCCCATTACGTTCATGTAATGGAGCTAAACAAATGTTCTAGAAAACTTTTGTCAAAATTTAGAAAGTTGTTCTTGTGTTCTTTGAGGTATTGATTAAAATCTTACTTTTCAGAAGGGGTGCACTTATTTATGTTGAGCACTGTATATGTATTTAATTTGTATGTTGGCAAGTTAGGCTTGCTTCCACTTTAACAGGTATTAAAACTACCATTAAAAACAATTCTCCATGTTGTGCTGATTTAACAGGGTCTCGCCAAGACATAGCTGTCGCACTTTTATATGACTTGTGCAGGTTTCCTTCAGGTTCCTAAATGGGGCATATGATCAGCGGAAGGTCTTGTAGAGTTAAGCCCCGTACACACGTAGCGATTGTCGGCCGTAAATATTCGGCCGCCAAACGATCGGCCGATTGTAGGCTTGTTAGTATGATGCTTCCGACAGCCGACAGCGCATTTTCGGACGAACAGAATCTGTCGTGCAGGCATTAAAATTTTTGTTGGCCGTCACCAGAACGGCCGATTGTTCGCCAGTCAGTACAGATTTCGGCCGACAGACCGAATTAGCAAGACTGGGCATGCTCAGAGAAGAAAAAAGACAAGGAAAGTTAACCATCACATGACATCATTTCTGCAGTCGGCTGTTGTTGGCCGACAAAATTTGTGTGCGGTCTTTTGCAGTTTTCAACAGACACGACAGCCCTGGAAAAAGACGGCCGATCGTTCGGCCCGACGATCGGTACGTGTGTACGGGGCTTTAGGGTCAGTCCTGTGCAGTCTGAGAATCTTTGGCATGTGCATTTTCACAAATTCACACCCCAGTGAACTTTTAGCGACGCTGCTTTAATAAGTCTGCTCCAAACTGTCTGAAGAAAGAACCACAGCGTACATTTCAAAACTTAACTGGACAATGGCAGCTTAAAAAAAAAAGGAAAAATAGACTAAATTACAAGAATTGTATTTTGCACAAACACACCGTTCAGTAAGTCTATGAAGAAATCTTCCAATATCCAGTTTTCCAGAACATAAAATACTTATTGGGCCAAGCTTGAGTCAAAACTTTTGATCTTTAGTGAATATATCTTTGCTATGCTCTGTTCAAAGGGAGAAGTAGATGAAAGGCTAGGTTTGTGCAGCTCCATGCTGTGTGATGCTTATACCCATTATACCCACTCTGGCCAAGCACACAGCATTATGGGAAAGAAAAATATATAGCTAATATTTAAGTATAAGCATATGCAATATGTGGAATGAAAGGGTACACATAACAAAACCTACCCAGTTATGGGTACTTGTTGTTAGGGGTGAATGACCTACAACTTTTTACATCTCTTGTGTACCCCCAGGTGTCAGAGTTGTTGATGATCTTGATTTATGCTGTGTCCGCTATCATAGTAATTTCAAAGGCAAACAAGTCCTACTTCTCTTGTTGCATTTCTCTATATTTGAATGTAGGAGCAGGAGTAAAAGCCACTTGTAGTGGCCACAACAGTTGCATAACTCTTGGTACTCAGATACAAAGATCTTTCCAACACAGTGGCCAAGCACTCACCAGTGGTCAGCTAAAAACTGGATCGGTATGTACTGACGCTTTAATGCTGACTTACTGAAACAAATTGGTATAGACAATTTTCAGATTTGCATGAATTTATTGTGATAAAGTAATGAAATAATCCTTGAGCAATGTATTTGGAAAAAAAAAAATAAAAAATCCAGAGGGAAATTAAAAATTTCGAAAACATCCTGTTAAGAAGACAAGTGCTGAAAGATCTCATCTTGTAAGAAATGTACTGTGATAATGTTAAGCTGTGATCCTATGCCAAATGGCAATGATTGATAGAAATACTATACAAGCTCCAGAGGGAACAGATTTATAAAAAGGTTGTAAGTTAGCAAAGTGGTTTCTAATCCACCGCTATTTATTTGTATTTAAACAGATTAATAGACACTGATCTAATCAACTTGACAGGAAAGTGTAATCACAGAGATGAACAGAGCACCTGTAGGTACAACTGTTTACCAGCACACGGGGTCAGGAAAAAAAATCAATGTTAAAGAAGTCATTTTGATCCTTCTCTGGCAAAAAAAAAAAAGCACATGCAATCTGTTTTGCTAATCACTCACACAAGCTACATACTTATACTGAACTTTGCATGAACTATTAGGAGAAAACAAGAAATGCTTATTTTGCAAACTTAACAAGAATTGTGGGGCTACATTTAGACTGGACCAAGAGCAGTACTGGCTAACACAACAGCACAGCAATAAAACAGCAAAATATTAAAAAAAAAAAAGCTTAAACTGTCTTTTTAAAGAATTCTCAATTACAGACTATGTGTTTCCATTTACTCTAACCATTTGATTATTACTTTTTCAAAGAATAGAATTCTGTTATGTGTGTCTCTGCTCTCACACGTATATTTTTTTTTGCCTTGATTTCCTCACTAGCATTGCCTTCTAACATTACTCTTTGTTTTTCTCTCTCTCTTCCGTTTCATGGTCAAAGATAAATTTCTCTACAAAGTGTTTCCTGATTTGCAAAAAAATCATAACTTGCAACTCCCTCATTAAAAGTTTCCCTAACACCATGTTTTTACTGGCCAGTCAACCACTCATCCCTAAGCTGCAAAAGGGGGTGTACATATGCCACAGTCGTAATGCAAAAGCAATCCCCTCTGTTGCGCTTGAGGGCAGTACTGCCCGCTGAACACAAATCATCTGCAATACACATGGTTGCAGCACAGTGGTGCTGTAATTTTTTTAGGGTTAAAATAGGCAGTGATACATCACAGATTGTTCTTTGAGGGCTAATGATATTGTAAACTAGCCCTTAACCACTTAAGCCCCAGAGGATTTGGCTGCTCAAAGACCAGGGCCTATTTTGCAATTCGGCACTGCGTGACTTTAATGGACAATTGCGCAGTCGTACCCAAATTAAATTTACGTCCTTTTTTTCCCACAAACAGAGCTTTCTTTTGGTGGTATTTGATCACCTGTGCGATTTTTACTTTTTGCGCTATAAACAAGAAAAGGGGCGAAAATTTTGAAAAAATAACAATATTTTTAAAATTTTTTTATACGAAATTCCCCCCCAAAAAAATGTAAAAATATAAATGTTTTAACATTTTAGGCCAATTTGTTTTCTGCTATATATTTTTGGTGAAAAAAATCGCAATAAGCATATTTTGATTGGTTTGCGCAAAATTTATTGCGTTTACTAAGGGTAAGATTTATGTCATTTTTATTGTTTTTTTTTTTAACTAGTAATGGCGGTGATCTGCGATTTTTTTCGCGGGACTGCGACTTTGCGGCTGACAGATCGGACCCTTGACTGACATTTTTGTGGGTACCAGTGACATTACTACAGTAATCAGTGCTATACATATGCACTGCTACTGTAAAAATTACACTAGCAGGGAAGGGGTTAACTTTATTAGACATCCAGGGGTTAAGTGTGTCCCTAGGGGCGTGCTTCTAACTGTAAAGGGGCGTCGCTTTTGATGTAACCACAGAGACATACGATCCTACATAGCAGGATCGTATAGTCTCTGCTGTTACACCAGGCAGAATGACAGGCAGCTTTGTTTACATCAGCCGCCTGCCTTTCTCCCTCTCCAGCAGGAGACCGCGAGTGACCGGCACTCGCACTGGGACGGCAGTGAACGAGTGGGGGCGGGAGTGTGCCTCCGGCAGCGCGCGCTCGCCCCCTATTGGTTTGCGGGCGAGTGACGTACCCATACGTCACTTTGCCCAGGGGGGGCTGACCGCCGCAGTATATGTACTTGCGGCTGTCGGCAAGTGGTTAAACACAAAATAAAGTATGCTCAAAATGCAGGCTACAAAAAATGATAATCTTCTATTCCACTCCTTACATCCTCACGTTGCCTAGCTATGGCCTCCAGCAAAATCTTCACATCCAACACTTTGAGTGCCAGATGTCTGTGTCCTCACCTCTCTCTTCCACGGATGTGGTTTCATCTACTACACCTGTCTCTACTGTGTCCACTAGTAACATATGGACCAGCAGATGAAGAGTGAAAGTTCTCTCTTTAGGCCGTAGCACTAAAAGAAAGCAAAGTAATAGGTGGAAGCATACGTGAATAATGATCTTTTGTAGACTTCTTTTTGGGCACAGTTTCTTTGAGGCAAGAGAGTCATTTGAATATTTCTGCACTTCATATATAAATTCTAA
The DNA here is from genome assembly GCF_965119305.1 of Pelophylax lessonae. NCBI lineage: Eukaryota > Metazoa > Chordata > Amphibia > Anura > Ranidae > Pelophylax > Pelophylax lessonae. The sequence goes on along the minus strand of NC_138768.1, from coordinate 382,767,807 downwards.
ATTCCCATGCCATTTAGACATTCACAGTGCAAGTATGGCAGATATTTTGTGTTATGTTTATGTAGTCTATATTTAAAGAAAAATTATAAATAAATGCCTAATAGAAAAAAAAAATTCTGTTATAGCAGAACCGAATGGATATACAGTGTGATTCACAAAGCAAAACTGATTTATTCATAATGGAATAAACCTAACATGAATGTATTAACATGAAAAGACACATTAACTGTCCAAGTTTTACCTCTGCACTACAAATAATCAATGCAGGGCAGGACTGGGAATAAAAACCAGCCCTGGAAATTATTTCATACCAGCCCCATAGCATTATTATACCAGCCAACAGCATAATGTCATTATTTTCTTGTTCATAAAAGGGAAAACCATGCATTTCAAAGCACATTTGAAGAGTGTATTATATATAGATAAGACAGATTTAAAAGCATATAGGGTTTTATAAGAGCAAATGCTGGTTAAAAGTGGTAAAAGTATGGACATGGTACAGGAGGTGGTCAGAGGTTGCGGACATGGTACAGGAGAACATTTTAGAGGCTCTGCGGACATGGTACAGGAGAACATGTCAGAGGCTGTGCGGACATGGTACAGGAGAACATGTCAGAGGCTGTGCAAACATGGTACAGGAGGACGTGTCAGAGACTGCAGACACGGTATAGGAGGAGATGGTTAGAGGCTGCGGACACGGTACAGGAGGAGGTGGTCAGAGGCTGCAGACATGGTACAGGAGGAGGTGGTCAGAGGCTGCGGACACAGTACAGGAGGAGATGGTCAGAGGCTGCAGACATGGTACAGGAGATGTCAGAGGCAGCAGACATGCTACAGGAGGAGATGTCAGATGCTGCGGACATGGTACAGGAGGAGATGTCAGATACTGCGGACATGGTACAGGAGGAGATGTCAGATGCTGCGGACATAGTACAGGAGGCGATGTCAGATGCTGCGGACATGGTGCAGAAGATGCAGAGGCTATGGACATGGTACAGGAGATGCAGGGGCTGCGGACATAGTACAGGAGATGCAGGGGCTGCGGACATAGTACAGGAGATGCAGGGGCTGCGGACATAGTACAGGAGAAGCAGGGGCTGCAGACTTGGTACAGGAGAAGACAGAGTTATGGACCGACTGTTGGAAGAACTGCTAGGAGGTATCCTTCCCATCCCCTTCTGCTCTGAAACAAGGCTATACAAGTAAGACGGTCATGCTTTTCCAACAAACATACCTTTATACAGTGCAAATATTCTTTAATTATGGATAGTAGACAACATGCACTATTCCCTGTATGCTATGCTTTTTGCCCTAACTCTCTGCACCTTCCTAACCTCAAGTTTACTATACACTGGTTAGATACTCATGGTAACTGTCCATGTTCAGTAATTTCAACACATTGGCCATGACCTTTCCTGTATTGTTCCTTTTTCTTACTTGCTTAATGACAGTAAAAACCCCCTTTCCTTATATATATATATATATATATATATATATATATATATATATATATATATATATATTATATTATTGACATCATCAACACCACCATTCCTGGTTATACATCTCCACTGTTACACATCTTCACGGTTGCATTCATCTACATTTACCAAAAAAGATTGTTGCACCATCTACATCTTTATCCATTCTAACCTGTTGTACTACCACTTTGAATACTATTATATTTATTTATTTTATTATATTGCTTTGTATCCTCTGATCACTATATTTACCTTTATTTGGGGGTGGCACCCTCTACAGTGCATGTGACTTCAACATTGCCCACTGATGATGTGGGCGTGCACCTCATGCACACGGCCTACAGGAGGAGGGCCCACCCCCATCTGTGTCTTGTTCTAACAGTTATTGTATACTATTTAAGTAAGGGCCCAGACATGCATTTTTAGGCTCTGAGGAAACGCATTAGCCTTCTCGAATTCAGGGGACGACTCACCCTCGGATCCCTCTGCTGAGGACTGCGTTCCTTATGTTATGCCTTTATCAAGAACTCGTTTGTGAGTATTTTTAATCCTTGTCTTTTTAAATAAACCTTCCTGAGTCCCCGTTCACACTATGGCGACCTGTGAGGCGACCTGGTCGCCTCACAGGTCGCCTTCCATAGGGAAGCTGCGGACCCGTTCTAATGGGAGCGACACAAGTCGCTCCGACTTAGAAAAAGGGTCCGGAGCTTCTTTGGGGCGACCCGGAGGGACCGTCATAGACTTCAATGTTATGAAGTCCGTGCCGGCCGCTCCGAGGTCGCGGCTCGGAGGTCGCCCCCCCAAGTCGGATCGCCCCTGTGTGAACGGGGCCTTAGGATAATGCACTAGGTCGGTGCGCCCCTGTGTTTGTTTGTTGTTTACAGTGTTTCCAGACTTCCCTGGTCGTTTAAGGGGCAGCAAGGCCGTAGCATTCTTCCTGGGTTGTCGTGTCCACAGCTCCAGAAACAGCTGCAAGATCCTAATAGAGGTGGACAAGAGACTACACCTATCTGAGCGCAGGGAACTGGTGCTTTGCACCAAAACTTTTATATATTGGTACAGGAGAAGCAGGGGCTGCAGACTTGGTACAGGAGATGCAGGGGATGTGGACTTGGTACAGGAGATGCAGGGGATGCGGACTTGGTACAGGAGGGGATAGTCAGAGGCTGCAGACACAGTACAGGTGGAGATGGTCAGAGGCTGTGGGCACAGTACAGGAGGAGATGGTCAGAGGCTGCGGACACGGTACATGAGGAGATGGTCAGAGGCTGCAGACATGGTACAGGACGACGTGTCAGAGGCTGCAGACATGGTACAGGACGACGTGTCAGAGGCTGCAGACATGGTACAGGAGAACATGTCAGAGGCTGTGCAGACATGGTACAGGAGAACATGTCAGAGGCTGTGCAGACATGGTACAGGAGAACATGTCAGAGGCTGTGCAGACATGTTACAGGAGAACATGTCAGAGGCTGTGCAGACATGGTACAGAAGAGCATGTCAGAAGCTGTGCGGACATGGTACAGGAGAACATGTCATAGGCTGTGCCGACATGGTACAGGAGAACATGTCAGAGGCTGTGCGGACAAGGAACAGGAGAACATGTCAGAGTCTCTGCAGACATGGTACAGGAGGACATGTCAGAGACTGCGGACATGGTACAAGAAAACATGTCAGAGGCTGTGCGGACATGGTACAGGAGGACATGTCAGAGACTGCAGACAGGGTACATAAGGACAAAAAAAGAAATGGGAATGTTCCCATATTGGCCTCTAACCTTTATCAAGAACCTATGAAAGATAGTAAGACAGTACCTGTTGATCGGGGCGTATATGAGAAAAAAGAAAAAAGGGAGGGGAGAGTGGGTGGACAAAAGAGTGGCCCTCCCACAGACTCCCACCGAAAAGTGATCAACACACAGTACCAATAAAATATTAATGAAAATGTACTGCTGAAAATAATAAGTTTTATTGGGCACTTATGCCTGGAAAAATCGGTTTGCACATGTAAAAAAGACACCACAATATGTAAAAACAATTAAAAACTACAGATGAACATGCACACATCTGGAGCCTAAATTGACTATAATTCAGACTTGTACAATTGGGCACACAATGCTGAGCAACATGCAAGTGAACCAGCTGAATGTGGCTGAAAAAGATCCGTGAGTACCCTGATGGTAATTATGCTAAGAAGCATATGCGGTACACTACCACTGGGCCCATTGGGTAGATGACAAAAAATAGGTTGGATAAAACATTTCCAATGGATAAATGAAAATTGATTCCGGAGCCCTTGGGGTGTACTGATATTATGCTCAAGAGGATCAAACTGTTGCTCCTGAATGGAAATGAAGATCAAAGCAGGAATGATTCCACCTGCACAAAAGGAGTACTGATGTATTGCATACAGTCCCAAGAACTAATGAGATGGGGTCCGGGGTATAGATACTCCAATGCTGGAAATAAAGTGCTGGCCGTGGACAATTGCCGATTGGCTGTGCAAAGTTATGTGCATAAGGTGAACAGAGCAGATTCCTCCATAAAGTTACAATAGATAGCAGTGCCACAAAGTACAGCCGATATGATCATGCGTCCATACCTCTGTGCGTTAAACTATGACTCAGCCGGCATCTGCATTCCTCATGCGGCGTTCCCTCCTGTGCTCGCTCAAGCCTTCTCCCAAGTGGCGGCGTGTAGGTCCGTCAGTGGCGGCCTGACGTCATCTCCGGTGCGGCGAGTCTGGAGCTGGGGGAGCCGTGAGGGGCCGGCCGTGCCTGAGTCAAGCTCACAGAGGAGGCTAATTCAGAGTGTGCTGTTCGATCGGTGCTGCCGCTGACGTGTTTCACCGACTTTACGTTGGTTTCCTCAGAGCTGATTGTGGGAATATGGGGTCTATACATTTATAGTGGTTGTCCACTAACAAGCAATCAGATACAGGTGTATATAATCAGTTAGACAGCCGGAAGGTGCTACCATCTTCTCCCACCGGGTGTCAGTATCTGGCTATTAGGGAGAATCAAAACCCCTACCCACTAGCACCAAATAGATTGACTTCCATGAGAATCACACACATATTTTCATTAGATTATCAAAACCAATCAAAGAATATGATTGGCATATTGACATTCCCATGAAAGTGAATCCAATTGTTATAAAATGTATGTTGCTGAGAGGGAAAAGATGGTCCTCCCATGATAAATTTGTCAAAAATCAAAAAAAAAAATAAAAATAAAGATAAAAATACATATAAGTTTAATTCTGCCACCGGTGCTGTGCCACACACAAACTCAAATGACTATCCCACAATTCTCCCCTGTGCCTCTATCATGCGCAGAGTCCCCCTTTATGCTTGTTTGTCAAGCACAAAAGTGCCAAGACAATATTCCCGTCAGACACAGATCTATGCCCATTATTGATATGCTGCGAGAAGTCGTATGTATCATCTCTCCACACCCAATATTGTCTATATGATCCCCATAGGAGAGGGGATTTTTTCTATATATCAATCAGGGTAACTTGTCGCAACCATCTTGTTACAAATAGCCCATATATTAATTGCACTGACATAAACCAATGTATAGTGACCCCAATGCGGGTAAGACCATTGTACATACAGAAAAGAGATTAAACGAATAAGGGCTCACATCTGAACGAGGATAAAGCATGATTCAGTGACCTAATGGACAGAAGAAGAGTATCCTGCATCTGACCGGTTACTCAGCAATGACAAACAACAAAGACCCGGAGCTAAATAGTGAAATAGCAAAATGAGTCACCTGCCCACACTCCTAGGAACATCACAAAGTGATATATGTCGTTTATCTTAAGAAGGGGGGGGGGAGGGAGGACCAGGGGACCCGAGGGCCCCTTTAATTATGGACCGAATATCCGTAATAAAGAGGAATCAAACAGGATAGAGACTAGGACAGAAATCCCCACCCTATTAATCCCAATATAGTTACCCTTGTTTGAATGGATAAATCAAATAAAACGAGGATGGAAGTGGGGTTCACAATATAACTAGGGGGGACAAAAAAAGGTTTTAGACTGAACTCCACATTCAGACATATTGGAACACGGGACCCTATCTTATAGATCCATAATTTCTCTTTCTGTAGTAATATGGTATCGAAGTCACCCCTTCTGGCAGATAGTTTTAAGGCATAAATGCCTCTAACTAACAAACCGTCCGGGTTGGCGTTGTGGTGTTCCAAAAAGTGTAATGGAATAGTTTTATTGTCAACTTTGTTTCTAATGTCAGCAAGATGTTCTAAAATTCGGACTTTTGGCTGACGTTTTGTCTTGCCAATGTACGTTTTGTTGCATGGACAAATCAATTGGTAAATCACCCGTTCTGTTTGACAGTTGATAAACCCATTGATAATAAATTCTTGCTGTCTATCACAACTCAAGAATGTCTTAGAGTTGATTACTAATTTGCAGATTGAACACTTCCCACACGCAAACATCCCCTTCACCGGGGGTAGTGATGTTAACAAATTTCCCGTTTTTTTTGTTCTAGTGAATTCTGAGTGGACCAAGCTATCCTTAAGATTTTTGGCCCGTTTAGGGGTGATCAAAGGCCTGGGTCCAATAATTTTCTCTATCAATGGCGAAACTGTTAGTACCTGCCAATGCTTAGAGATTACTGATTTCACTGGTCCCATTGAACTCCGAAACGAGTCACAATCCGTGGATATGCTTGCTGGGGTTGTTCATAAGGAGATGGTCAGAGGCTGCGGACACGGTACAGGAGGAGATGGTCAGAGGCTGCGGACACAATACAGGAGGAGATGGTCAGAGGCTGCAGACACGATACAGGAGGAGATGGTCAGAGGCTGCGGACACGGTAGAGGAGGAGGTGGTCAGGAGGCTGTGGACACAGTACAGGAGGACATGGTACAGGAGATGTCAGAGGCAGCAGACATGCTACAGGACAACATGTCAGAGGCTGCAAACATGGTACAGGAGGAGATGTCAGATGCTGCGGACATGGTACAGGAGGAGATGTCAGATGCTGCAGACATGGTACAGGAGGAGATGTTAGATGCTGCGGACATGGTGAAAAAGATGCAGAGGCTACGGACATGGTACAGGAGATGCAGGGGCTGCGGACATAGTACAGGAGATACAGGGGCTGCGGACATAGTACAGGAGATGCAGGGGCTGGGGACATAGTACAGGAGATCCACCACAAGGTGCCAGCAAGACAGCCACCCACCACAGGGTGCCAACCAGCCACCCACCCACCCACCACAGGGTGCCAGCAAGCTAGCCATTAAGCATTAAACAAAAATTACATATTCAGTACTAGATTTGTGTCAAAAATTTTCTTTAATTTTTAAAACTTTAAATGTACAAAATAATCGGCCGATACCAATACGTTGTGACCAAAATATCGGTATCGGCCCTGAAAAAACCATATCGGTCTATCCCGGCTGCGGACATAGTACAGGAGATGCAGGGTTTGAGGGCATAGTACAGGAGATCCAGGGGCTGCGGACATAGTACAGGAGATGCAGGGGCTGCGGACATGGCACAGGACATGTCAGAGACTGCGGACATGGTATAGGAGGACATGTGAGAGGCTGCTGACATGGTACAGGACGCCATGTCAGAGGCTGCGGACATGTTACAGGAGGACATGTCAGATGCTGGGGAGATGGTACAGGAAATGCAGAGGCTGCACACATGGTACAGGAGAAGCAGGAGCTACAGACATGGTAGAAGAGATGCAGGGGCTGTGGACTTGGTACAGGAGATGTCAGAGGCTGCGGGCATGGTACATGAGATGCAGGGGCTGCGGGCATGGTACAGGAAATGCAGGGGCTGCGGGCATGGTACAAGAGGAGGCAGAGGCTGCGGGCATGGTACACAAGATGCAGGGGTTGCAGGCATGGTACAGGAGATGCAGGGGCTGCGGGCATGGTACAGAAGGAGGCAGAGGCTGTGGGCATGGTACAGGAGGAGGCAGAGGCTGCAGACATGGTACAGGAGGAGGCAGCAGGCATGGTACAGGAGATGCAGAGGCTGCGGGCATGGTACATCAGATATCAGAGGCTCCAGAGGGAGCTGTGATGAGGTGAGCGCCACCGCAGGATGGAACACAACTGCTGCCTCACATTTAAAAATGGCGCCGCCCAGCGCCATTACGTCACTGCGCATGCGTGCCTGAGAATGGCCGAACATGTACAGGCTTTCCCGAGTGGTTGTGGCGTATGTGTAGTTGACATGATGGCCCGGGCCCAGCCACAGCCATATTTTTTACAGTCGATGCTGCCCTCAAAGCAGCCCCAGGGCAGGCGGCTGTTCCGGCCTACCGGGAAATTTCCCGGTATCCCGGTAGGCCAGTCTGGCCCTGGTTCAATGTGAGCTCCTTTGGTGACAACAGATGATTGCCATTTACCATTGTTGTCAGTCTTGCTACAAGTTTCTGGACATGATTACAGAATGGCTTATGCCACAGGTGGAAGATGATCACCAATGGGGCTTACATTGACCATTTGCAATGCAGAGGTAAAACTTGGGACAGTTGCGGTGTCTTTTTTCCAGTCCATTCCATTATGAATAAAACCGCTTTACTTTGGCACCATCCTTTTTGAATTACACTGAATTCGTGTATTCCAGGACACCTCCGGGTAGTAATATAAATCTCACAGCACAAGATTCCCATATCCAAATCCAATAGGGATCTATCTTCATGGAATTCAAATGGTTCCCCCGCATTTCCCAGTTTATACTAAACTCTGTGTATGTTTAATTGTAATAGGTAGTGGAATTGCAAATTCCACAGTAAAGCCGGCCACACATGGAATCTAAATTCAGCTGCTTCAACAGTGACTGGCCAAATTTTCGATTCATGTGTATGTGCCAACTAGTTGTAAAGAAGCCAATCTATCAATCCTCTTCTGTACAACCAGACCTTTGGGGTTTTCCTTAATGATTCTGATGGCAGGGAAGTCTCACTGCTGTAAGAATACAATACCACAGCAGGAAGAAATCTCCCATCCACCTCAAATGCATGAATGGGGGAATAGGATAATTTGGGTTAAAAAAAAATTATCAATGTATATGCTGCCTAACAGTGACTGGGGTGAAAGTATATGGCTTCAGAATGTTCTGGTGCACTATAAAGGATTATGGTAGGAAAAATAAGGACACAATGACAGAACAGGCAAAAAAGTAAAATTGTTTATTCTGTAAAAAAGTTACAACTCTGGAAAGAACTCAACATTAACAAATCGCTTGCTTCAACTATCAGATCATTGCAATAAAAATACTGCAGAGACACATTCTTAAAAAGTGTCTTTTTTCTGACAAAACTACAGATATTGACTATTTATATATTACAGTCTGATTATTTTAAGGTTTCTATAAACTAACCCACACGCCTAATCCTAAAAAAAAGCAGAAAAAAGAATCACACTTGCATTTTACAATTAATTCAGGAGCATAAATACCACTTAAATTACACAAGGAAACCAAATAATATTAAAAATACACTATTATCCATTGTGAAGCTTTTTTTTTTTATTTTAACTTACTTTCAAACAATATCACTGACATAGTGAAAGGATACTTTATAAGTCATACAATCAATATAATAAAACCATTCATTCCAATATGTTTTTTAATCATGCATAAACACATTGGTTGGTATAACAGTAAAAAAAACAAAACAAAAAAAAACAAATTGCTTTTGTGCTTTTTTTCCTCTCTTTTTCATTACAAGTAACATTTCTGCATTATGTATCTCATGCCACAAATCTCATTTGCACCAGATATGCTAACATGAACACACAGGAAATAAAGACGCAATCTTATCTAGATTCTATAAATAAATATTCAAAATTTTTAATTTCTTTCTCTTGAGTTTAACAATTTTATTTTTGTTATTCAGGTAAGGATTTGTTTATCATGGCAAATGTTCATACAGCTCTGAAGATCAGAATTAAAACTCTAAGGCCCCTTTCATACATGCTGTCCGTTTGTCTGTTTTTCATCCATCCATTGATAGATGAAAAAACGGATGACAACGGATATGCTGACCTTCGTAAGAAAATTGTCTGTCTCTGGCATTAGTACTTGTCTCAGTCATTGATTTGAAACAAATATGCAGATTAGAAAACCACAGTAAAGTTAGAACCCCTAATTCTCACACTTGTTCCAGGCCAGTGCCTCAAAAAGTATTAAAGCCTTTGGATTAGTATGACAACGGGCAACTGGGAGTTTCAGTCAGCAATGGCAGCCTACCTATACTCTAGGTACAGGTTTACTAGAAGTACATGGCAAATGTTTTGGAAATAGTTCTAAGGAAAGGTGAACCTTGTAACTAGCATGTCAATAAAATAGGTTCAAAGGTGTGTTACACCTTCTCTTAAGACGAACTTCAGCTGCTGAGTGAAGTTTGTTAATTGAATATTGCTAATCTTGCAAATGATAAGCCTAAAAGATAATCAAATAGTAGGGCAACGATCTAGACATCACTGTGTGTTATATCTACTTATGTTGTCAAAATCAACTTCAGAGACATATTTGTAATAACAGAGGCCATTGTTACTTTGGCAATTTTAATGTTTCTTTTCTACCAGTTAAAAGCTTGCATGATTTACCTGAACACCTTAATTATTCATGAAATTGTACCAACTTGGGGCAGGGCAGAAATAGGAGTTCAAAGTTAATTTCCAAAACTTTAGAATTAATTTTGTAACTCTTAAGGCCACACCGTTTTTTTTTTTTTTTTTTGGAAAGATGACTAGATAAAGATTAGGTAAGAATTGTATTTTTTCTGCACCTCTCATTTTGAGGAGGTACAAATTCTTATTACAAGCACTCTATACTGTTTGAATACAATATGGAACTATTCCAACACGGTCTTTGCACAATCTGAGTAAGTATGCTTTGTAAAGCTTGCTGAAGTGTATTCAGAATAAGACCGCAAAGGTGATTACACATTTCATATAAATCAAAAATGCACATTTTTGATTTATACATGTATAGGTGTTAGTGATTCACATAAGTGCATAGCAGCTTGGGAAGGTGGGGAATTTTTAATCTATTCGGATACATTATACTTGTATATTATAAACCTCCTACCCAAGTGTTTTTTGGACTTCACGCTTGAGTGGAATTCTTGGTAAAGAGCTTAATAAATACATATTAAGTCATTTTCCCTGCCCAAAGATGTAACATTCTAATTAGTCAATTTATTTTATGCAACCAATTCATATTGCACAGTAGAATATGTGACAACTTTTTCTTATTTAAGTGTTATAGGTCACATTAATGCAACACTTGACAGAGAATCAGCATCATCACACAGCATATTCATTGTCCAGTGAGCAAGCAGGTCACAAAAGAAGCTGTGTAACAAATATAGCGTCTGCTACAAAACAAATCAGTTTATTAACCTAAGACCCCCAAAATGTTAAGTATCCTAAAAACAAGGACAGCACAAAAATGATCATGTGACATGGGTCATGCTATGGGGAACAGTCAATGCTGAGTAAGCTGCACAGCAGTATTGTTTCCAGTTTCTCCTCCATTCAATTTTAGGAAAATGTAAAAGTTAAATTGAACTTCAAATTAAAAAAACGAAACCAAAAAAAAAAACACATTACTTTTGTGCGGTCCCTGTCTGCACTGCAAGGATTAACAGCTTGTTTAGCTAATGGGATGCTAAAAAAGGTGATATGCTTACCTTTTTTTCCTACTCCCCAGGCAGCTGGCGCTCACCTCAACTGTTTGACATCCTAACGTACAATGCAGATCCTGCATTGTAAAGCCTAGTACACATGGGCCAAATGTCAGGCTGCATCGACTGGTTCAACTGTCTGACATTCAGCCCGTGTAGTGCAGCCGGCTGAAGGGGCATGACCGAGAAAGGTCTGCCAATGGCTGAGAGCGCTGAACGAAGTGTTCTGGCAGGGACCGTTACCCCTGTCTGAACACAATAGAACAGCAGGGGAGATTGCTGTACTAACATCTCATAGTTAGTACAGGGGCTTCAAGGGTCCTAAGGGATCATGTCAGAGAGCTGAAACCAGTCAGGCAAATAAGGGAAGCACAGAGAAGACCTGCAGGAATGAAGAATAAATTGGGTATATCACATTATTCATCATTCCCTAAGCAAAACCACTAGTTTATCATTGCAGTGCAGAGAGGGACCCACTGCAAGGGTGATTGTATATGGTAACATGTATAAGGAACACCTCCAGTTGGACAATAAAAGAGAAATGAGACAAAAAGAGTGGTGCATGCTATCATTTGTCCATTCTACACTGAGAGGTAAAAACTATTATTCTTTACACAAGTCACACAAAGCTTTATCTTTCTACCCTTTTCAAACTGTAAGAAAGACATGAGGAAAGACATCAATGTGCATTATCCATAAGTCAGAAAACCTGAAGCAGATCTGTTACTTGTATTGTAGAGCAGATTGAGGCAATGCTGGGCTCACTTTATTTAAATTCATGCTGCCACTGCTTAAAATCAGCTGTTTTTGGCACCTATTCTGAAGACATTGGAAATCACTCAATATGGCTGCTGTCAGAGTGAATTTGTATTACATTAGAATGTAATGTAACCAGTAACCACAATATCCAGAACACAAAGGCTTGCTGCACGTCCAATAGGTCTCTTCTTGGTAAGAGATGACCTTAAAATATGAAAAATACACTCTTATAACATAACATGGTTACTTACTTAGAGAGAAGGTGAAGTGCAGCAACACAGAAAACTTCACATGTAGAAAAAGTAGGCCCAACTAGTACTGTTCATGCAATCACTAAATAAATGAGACTTATCAATCCAAACACTCTTTAAATTATTTTATTACCAATTTCCATTCACCCATTGAATATGCGTATGTACATTTGTGCTATATGAACTAAACATTTATCTGTAAAACCAGAAGTAAAATTATGAAGGAAGCAGACATACCTCAGTCAAGAAATTTCATACTTGAGAAAGCGTTGCTTATTGCTTTACAAAAATAACTTATGCATATGGAGTTTCTCCTGCAAAAAGGGCACTGTTGGTGAATTGCCTCACTCATTAAGAAACAGGCCAACTCCAAGACAAAGAAACATGGTAGGATATTTTACATATGCTGAACAGAATGAAAACATAAATCCTTAAAAAAAAAAAAAGAAAAAAAAAAGCCCAAAAAAAAGTTGATCGTAATCAGAACGGTTGACCACTCTGAAATGAGGGGGATTTTCTCACAATAAATGCTGGTAAGACAATTCATTCATACAAAGAATCCACCTTGGATATCCTGAAAAAGCACAACCCTGAGTGTCTAAAGTAGTTCCATATATTTTTTTATTTTTTTGAGTAAGACATGTCCAGTCTTATGTCAACATCCTGGGCATAATGCTTTCATAGGAGCTGGAAAGCAAAGCCTAGGACTCCCAAAATTTGTAGAATAGTGGGGTCTCAAAACAATATCAGTGAGGATTTACACACCGTAGCGTGTATTTTATCTCACGCACACAGTGATCCATTTATCAACAATTTCACCTAAGATTCACAGAAGATTAAACTGGAAAATCTTGGGCAAAAACATTGTTAACTAGAACCCATATACAAAATATATGACCATAAACATTGTTAACTAGAACCCATATACAAAATATATGGTCATATTTAATAAAGAAAGAGCACCACGTAATGTGTCGCAAACCAAAGCAACCAAGCAGAAATTGTGGCTACTGTGCTTTACACATTCTTATAGCGCTTTGCACTACTTTAGTAAATAGTCTTCCTGCACCTTTATGGGCATCTATATGCAGTACGTTCTTAGTAAACAGATTGTCTCTGAGCAGCTAGAGATTATGGAGTCTAGGTCTTACAAAAGGAAACAAAAATACCCTTGGCACCCTCATGCAACAGAAGCCAAGGCTTAATACGTATTCCCCTACGATGGTAATCTAGCATACCGTTGCGTTGTATTAAGAACCGTTTAAAATTTTAGAAATAGTGATTTATTCTGGGTTACATGGCCAGCCCTCCCCTGAAAGCATATTGTTGTTCAAAGTACCACATTGACTATAGTGATGCTAGTGAAGAATTTAGAGCTGGCAACTACTTGAATTACCCATGCTTATAACATATTACAACCATGCCTTCCACCGAAACTACTCATCTTTCATGTTCTTGGATCCAATATGTGAGAATGTCCATAATTGTTTAACAGTGCAACATTTGTAACAAATCAGGTCCCTTACTGGGTGTACTGTACTTTATTCATTTCCCTATTATTGTCCTTTGCGGCATTTTTTTTGGAATGAACTCTTCAGAAATGAACGATATCCTGGGTCATCAACATATTCATTCTTGAACTTCACATTGAGAACTCTCTGCCTTTTCCTTTCACCACAAATGACTTCTTCCCCATAGAAAGCATCTTCAAATTTCATGTCTGATGCCCTGGACTGAAATAAAAACAGAAAATAGGGAAATAAAAAACTAGGATATACATTTAATAAAAACATGTTTTTCTTAAAGGGATAATTAATTTCCCACTGATTAAAAATTCTTGACTTGAATACCTGCAGCAGAAAGCACAGCTGTACACTAGAAAAGAGCATTAAAACAGACCCACGTCACAAAAATACTCAATTACTGCAAGTTACATGTAAACATCTTGATGTATGCACGGTGTCCCTTAATTTTACAAAATATCTAAGCTACACAACATTATACATAAATGGCTTTATCATGAATATCTACAACAAAGGTGGTTTTATCATAGTGGGAGCTGCATGGTCCTAATTCAAAATCTAAACAGATCCAATTTTCAAATGTCAAATAGAAACCCTAAAGGAAAACATTGCTGAGCGCCTGCTGAAAATGCTTATTGTCTGGCTATGTCTGAGGGCAATGCCTTTTGGAAAATCAAGCCCAAAGTATTCCCATCCACAGTTAAAGTGAAGCCATTCTTTCTTTTTTCCTGGTAAGGGACTCAAAGTCCTAAAGGCATTGGACTGTCATGGCAGCCAGGGAATTGGTATTTTTAAAGGGGGAAGTTTGAAATGGCGCTGCTACAGTGAGGCAAAAGTGTTTGATCCCCTGCTGATTTTGTACCTTTGCCCACTGACAAAGAAATGATCATTCTATAATTTTAATGGTAGATTTATTTTAACAATGAGAGACAGAATAACAACAAATAAATCCAGAAAACCGCATTTAAAAAAAAGCTATAAATTGATTTGCATGTTAATGAGTAAAATAAGCATTTGATTCCCTATCAATCAGCAAGATTTCTGGCTCCCAGGTGTGATGAAAGTTTTCCTTTAAAATAGTTCCATATACCTAATTGTTAATAAACTAAGGTATAGCTCCCTGTTATCAATGCTGAACTTATTAGGCCACTAAAAGCACATTTGTGAGGTTAGGCACAGATGTTGGAAACAAGTCCTGGCTTGCAGTCAGCACTCCCAAAGGTGTTCTATTGGGTTGAGTTCAGGACTCTGTGCAGGCCAGTCAAGTTCCTCCACCCTAAACTTGCTAATCCATGTCTTTCTGGACCTTGCTTTGTGCACTGGTGCACAGTCATGTTGGAAAAGGAAGGGGCTATCCCCAAAAATGTTCCCACAAATTTGGGAGCATAACATTTTCCAAAATGTCTTGGTATGCTGATGCCTTAAGAGTTCCCTTCACTGGAACTAAGGGGCCAAGCCCAACCTCTGAAAAATATAGTAAGGTCCATAAAGACATGGATGAGCGAGTTTGGGTTGGAGAAACTTGACTGGCCTGCACCTCAACCAGATAGCACACTTTTGGGATGAGTTAGAGTGCAGACTGCGAGCCAGGCCTTCTCTCCAAAAGGAGTGCTTAACCTCACAAATGCGCTTCTGGAAAAATAGTAAACATTCCCATAGACACACTCCTAAACCTTTTTGGTCTTACCAGAAGAGTTCAAGCTGTTCTAGCTGCAAAAGGTGGGCCAACTCCATATTGAACCCTAAGACTGGCATGCCAATAAAGTTTTTATATATATATATATTTACACACACAGCATATATATATATATATACATACACTGCTCAAAAAAAATTAAAGGAACGCTTTGAAAACACATCAGATCTCAATGGGGACACATGTCATGATGGATATCTATACTGATATGGACTGGGTAACGTGTTAGGATCAAAAGGATGCCACATCATTTGATGGGAATGAAAATGATCAACTTACAGAGGGCTGAACTCAAAGACAACCCCGATGCAGCAGGCTAGTTAATTTTTCTGAAATTCCATTGCAGCAACTTAAAATGGTACTCAGTAGTTTGTATGGCCCCCACATGCTTGTATGCATGCCTGACAATGTCGGGGCATGCTCCTAATGAGATGACAGATGGTGTCCCGGGGGAATTTCCTCCAGATCTGAACCAGGGCATCACTGAGCCAGTGGTGTTCCATTGGATTTAGGTCAGGTGAGCATGGGGGCCATTCAATGGTATTAATTCCTTCATTCTCCAGGAACTGATTGCATACACTCACCACATAAGGCATGGGCTTTGTCATGCACCAGGAGGAACCCAGGACCCACTGCACCAGCGTAGGGTTTGACAATGAGTCCAAGGATTTCAACCCAATTCCTAATGGCAGTCAAGGTGCCATGGTCTAGCCTGTAGAGGTGTGTGCATTCCTCCATGGATATGCCTCCCCAGACCATCACTGACCCACCACCAAACCGGTCGTGCTGAACGATGTTACAGGCAGCATAATGTTCTCCACGGCTTCTCCAGACCCTTTCACGTCTGTCACATGTGCTCAGGGTGAACCTGCTCTTATCTGTCAAAAGAACAGGGCGCCAGTGGCAGGCCTGCCAATTCTGGTGTTCAATGACAAATTCCAACCGAGCTCCACGGGGCCAGGCAGTAAGCACAGGTGCCCCCAGAGGACATCGGGCCCTTAGGCCACCTTCATGAAGTCTGTTTCTGATTGTAGAGGAGTTGGACTGCCTGTGCAACCTCTATAGGGTCCAGGTATCGCCTCATGCTATCAGTAGTGACATTGATCCTTGCCTAATGCAAAACTAGTGAAAAACAGTCAGAAAAAAATTTCAGTGGCCTCCAGCTGTAAAACCATTGCAATTTCGGAGGTTGTCTCATTGTTGCCAATCTAGTGCACCTGTTGTTAATTTCATTAACACAAAAGCAGCTGAAACTGATTAACAACCCCCTCCGCTACTTAACTAACCAGATCAATATCCCAGAAGTTTATTGACTTGATGTTGTACTCTGATTAAAAAGTGTTCCTTTAATTTTTTAAACAGTGTGTATGTATGTATGTATATATATATATATATATATATATATATATATATATATATATATATATATATATATATATATATAGCAAGGAATTATTTGATCTCCTGCAGATTTTGTAAGTTTGCCTACTTACAAAGAAATGAAGGGTCTATAATTTTTATCCTAGGTCTATTTTAAATGATAGAGACAGAATATCAACTAAAAGTCCAGAAAAAACAAGAAGTTGAGTTAAAGTTCAGTGAGTAAAGTAAGTATTTGATCCCCAAGCAAAACATGACTTAGTACTTGGCGGAGAAGCCCTTGCTGGCAAGCACAGAGGTAAGACGTTTCTTGTAGTTGGTTACCAGATTTGCACACATCTCAGGGATTTTGGTCCACTCTTCTTTACAGATCTTCTCCAAATCCTTAAGGTTTCTTGGCTGTTGCTTGGCAACTCAAAGTTTTAGCTCCCTCCATAACATTCCTATAGGATTAAGGTCTGGAGACTGGCTAGGCCACTCCATGACCTTAATGTGCTTCTTTTTGAGCCACTCCTTCGTTGCCTTGGCAGTATGTTTTGAGATATTGTCATGCTGGAAGAACCATCCATGACCCATCTTCCCCATGGCTGAGGGGAAAAAGGTTCTGATCCAAGATTTTACAATACGTGGCCCTGTCCATTGGCCATTCAATGCAGCAAAGTCGGTCTGTACCTTTAGCAGAGAAACAGCCCCAAAGTATAATGTTTCCACCTCTGTGCTTGACTGTAGGGATGGTGTTCTTAGGGTCATAGTCAGAATTTTTCTTCCACCAAACTCTCCTTCTCTGAATCATTTCACTGTTCATTGGCAAACTTCAGATGGGCCTGTACATATACCTTCTTGAGGAGGGGGACCTTGTGGTCACTGCAGGATTTCTAACCACGGTGGCATATTGTGATACCAGTGGTTTGTTTGGTGAGTGTGGTCCCAACTGCCTTAAGATCATTCACAAGCTCTTAGTGTAAAAGGGGGTTGTACTGCGCTTTAGGAATTGCTCAACCGGAAATTCAGATAAAACTTTGGTTATATATTCACTCTTCTCAAATCACAAATACTAAAATCCTTCTTTCATTATTAATCCATAAAAATTAATAAAACAATATATGTATATTTCTTCAACAGTGAATTTCCATGATATTCATATCTTAAAGTGCTGAGGTGACCATGTATCTACATAGAGGGTGAGGTAGGTAGTTATCGTGCTCCACAGTGATTCTTGTGCTTCAAATAATATCCGTATCTATATACTGGTAATTACAAAAGTGCTAGTGTCCCAATTATGTTAAATTATAAAGTGCTTTTATCATATAAAGTGAACCAGTGCATATATCAATAAACCGCTGTGTATAGTGTTAAAATGCTAATGTTCCTGTTCTCATAAAAATCAATAATACAGTGAAAATGAATGTCTATAACATAATCTATATAAAAAAGAGTAAGTATTAAAAGTGTCCAATAAAGCTTCTGTGCAAAACAAGCCAATATGATAATAGTGCTCCTCGGTGGTTAAAACTCTTCCTCCTTACACCTATATAGAATTTTATGTAATCATTTGAATGATAAGATTTTAAGAAGATGTGATTTTAGAGAATGTTATATATGTGTTATCCTTGGCCCATTCCAGCCCTGTGCAGGTGAACAATCTTGTCCCGGATGCCCTTTCATAGCTCTTTGGTCTTGCCCATAATGGTCGATTTGAATGGAAGGGAGAGATTCTGTGGACAGGTGTCTTTCATACACATAAAAAGTTGTTCTTAAATTAACAGGACTAATCTGTGTACCACATGAGCACATACTGTAGCCAACAGTTCTGTGGGAACCAAAATTATTGTTGGTTGGTAGGAGATTAAAATACTTAATTTACTCACTGAACTGCAACTTGATCATTTAAAAGACATCTAATAAATTATTAAAAAAAAAAAATAAGATAAAAATTATAGACCCTTCATTTGTTCGTAAGTGGGCAAATTTACAAAATCTGCAGGGGGTTTTCTATGAATCACTTGTTAAAGCAGGTCATACATTATAAATTTTGTTTTCTTTTAACCAGCAGGTAGAAAGAAAAAAAAGTTGCCAATTCCCTCATCCACACATTCGGGGTAGATGGGGGAATCACTCCCACTGTGCTATTGTGTTCTCATGGTGGGGAGCCCTGAGAACACAACAATCAGTGTTGTCGGTTATAGCTGGCTGTACTGATTGTTCATAAAAAAATCAGACCGGGTTGTTGTACAGAAGTACAGAAGAAGATCAGCTTCTAAACAACCAAGGTGTTCATAGATGGACCAAAATTTGTCTGGCCCCTGTTAAACTGGCTGAATTTCGATCTATGTATGACCAGCTTAAGTGTGTAGTTACTGTTGCCAATAAAGGTCCACATGGAAAACGTATTCAATCACAATAATGTCTGAATGATCAACCTAGTAACAAAAGAACAGAAGATTAACTCTGTGAATCCCATATTCCAGTTGTCACTACTATAAATCTTCATTGGAATCAGTAAGACTTGAGCTGAGAGGAAACCCAGCACAGGTCACAAGCTTAGAAGAATCATGGGTTACCTTTCATTTGTTTTTAGTGCGAATAAGGGGGAGAATGTCTGAATTCCAAATAAAATCTTAACTCCTCTTATGTATGGTGAATATGTAAGGGCTTAATTGGACCGAATTATAAATTCATCAGGAAAAGGAAAGCAAAGGAAAGGAAAGCAAATTAACTACTGGCACCTGCTTTTATGGTAACAGCAGATGTATAGAATGGTCCTTGCTTTTCAGTGGTATGCTTAGGTTTTAAAAGGGAGACCATTTTGGGGGGATCTCAGCCTGGAAGCACCAAGCAGCTGCTGAGAGTATACAGGGTGGTGTGTGGGTCAAAGTTTGCTACATGCTCACAGCCTACCAGCCGTGGTGATGCCAGCAGCATATGCCTGTTGTTCTGGGCTATTGTTATTCAGGGTATGGACTGCACATTGCACAATCCAAAAATAGGTTAGATCAACAGATTATAACATTGTAGATCAAGTCATATAAGGGAATGGGCATATTGCAGTTCGAACTGATTTTTTTTTTTTTTATCTTATTAATTTGTAAATATGTGTTCTTTAAAAAAGGATTAAGGGACATACATAGCGAGACTTAATCTTTTTAGGAAGCTCTTCATCCAACGTGTAAATATCTTCTCTTTTTGTAACAATCTGTGACCCATCTTCAAATTCAACCTATAAAACAAAAAGGGGTGTGTTTAGTTCTTAACATGTAATTGCCAACAGAGAATAACATTAACTTTACCAGGGTTTCAAATATACAACAATCCACCATGAGTCCAGTCAGGCAGCACTAGCCAGCAGCCATACAGAATGTAGGGGTAATACACAAACATTTGGTACAAGGATAAGGCTCTCTAATATGGCCATGTTACTGTCATTTTCTAAATCAGCTAGAAAAGCCAGCCACTTAAAAAAAAAGTATCCTGGTATATTAGGTTTGTGAATTGAGCCTATCGTGTCCAATGATTCACCTGCACCTATAGTAATCTATACTGTAATAGGACACAATGGAAATACTTCTGCACTGTTGCGAACACTGCCAGGAAACAAATTATGTTTTTTTAAATCCATACTTTTCTTTTAATTATATTTTGTTTATCACACAGGCTACCAGATTGACATTTCCATTAGGCCAATAATGCTATATGAAAAACTTGATACATTTTAAGCAAATGTGCACCCACTCTTTCTGGTCCTTTTGCAATAATGAAAAATGGATTTTTGTAAAATCTTACCGTAAAATCCTTTTCTCTTAGCTCATCGACAGACGTAGTCCTCGGTGATACACCACCTTCGGGTTATGTTACCTCCGCAGGAGCAGGACTAGACAGGAAATTAAAAAGCTCTGGCCACACCCTAGGGGCAGTCCCAGAGGGTATATCCTCTCTCTCTCTGCCTCAGCAAATCAGTTATGTGAAAAAGCAGTGCTTAGAGAATTTAACCCAACCCAACTCCAAAACAGAGGGGCGGGGACTACGTCTGTCGATGAGCTAAGAGAAAAGGATTTTACGGTAAGATTTTACAAAAATCCATTTTTCTCTAGCGCTCATCGACAGACGTAGTCCTCGGTGATACACCACCTTCGGGACGTCCCAGAGCAGTATCACGACTGAGGGGTGGGAAAATGGAAATCAATCCCAATCTAGAAGGCCCAACCGGTGCCAACTAGAAGTTTACAATGCTCATCCTTAATGATGAGACTCAACCAAAAAAAGAGAAAACAATTTTTTTTTTTTTTTCAAACAGAAAAAAACCCTCGAGGTAGACCACCGGTCTCCTCAAATTGCGGCCTGCAAAACCTTGCGGCCAAATGAGGCATCCGCCGATGCCGTCACATCAATTTTATAGAATTTTGTAAAGGTATGTACCGACGACCAGGTGGCCGCCTTACATACCTGGACCACTGACGCCTGATGGCGAAAGGCCCAGGAAGTACTGAGCGCTCGAGTGGAGTGCGCCCTAACAGGGAACGGAGGACTCTGACCCTTAATAGAATAAGCCTGTACCACCGTTAGTCTAATCCATTTGGCAATGGTCGCGGCAGATGCAGGCAAACCCTTTCTGGGGCCATCCGTGATCACAAAGAGTGAATCCGTCTTACGGAATGATTCCGTAGCTTTCAGGTATACCCTGATTGCCCGAACCACATCTAAGGAATGCAACGCATGTTCCCGATGATGCTTGGGCTGAGGACACAAGGAAGGTAGTACAATATCTTCATTCAGATGAAAATCTGAAACCACCTTGGGAAGAAAAGATGGCTTAGGATGAAGTACTACCTTATCCCTATGAATCACTAGGTATGGTGACTGGCATGATAATGCAGCCAGTTCTGACACCCTGCGAGCAGAAGTAATAGCCACCAAGAAGGCCACCTTCTGGGATAGAGTAAGCAAGGGAATCTCCCTGATGTTTTCAAAGGGAGGTTTCTGTAGAACCGACAAAACCAAATTAAGATCCCAGGGCGGTAAGGGCGCGCGGACTGGAGGAGCCAGGTGCCGCACCCCCTGGATGAAATTCCGCACCAAGGATTTGGTAGCTAAAGGCTTCTGAAAGAAGATTGCTAATGCTGAAACTTGACCCTTGATGGTGCTCAAGGCTAGCTTCTGCTCAACCCCTTGTTGCAAAAAGGCCAATATTCGAGTCACCGAATAGGTACGTGGAGGAAATCCTAAAGATTCGCACCACGCAATATAAGTCTTCCATGTGTGATAATAGACTTTGCTGGAAGTCGCTTTCCTTGCTTTAATAAGGGTAGGAATGACTGAAGTAGACAAACCTCTGTCCTTCAGTACTTGGGTCTCAATGGCCAGGCCATTAAAACCAGCGACTGTAAAGCATGAAGGTAAATTGGTCCTTGAGACCACAGACACTCCCTGAGACGAAGTTCCCACGGAACGTCTGCGACTAACATGTCCAAGTCGGCCAGGCCGGCTTGAGGAGGCCAGCCTAGAATTTCTAGGACCACTGGCGCTGATTGGATCTGAACCAGGCGTCCCTAGAGGTATCTGGCCCCGACCATCCGAGAAAGTCTGGTCGTTTTCTGTTCCCACACATTTATCAGATACCTGATTGCTATCAGGAAGGGTGATCTTTTCTGGTTGAACCTCAGGGACCGAAGTCACCCGACTAGAGGCTACTTGGCCTATCTGGTCAACCAGATCCGATTCCTGTGAGGTATCGGGACTAATCTTAGGAAAAGGTAAAGGAAAAGATCTATTCAGGGAACGGTAACTACCGCTTCCTGTGGTACTTAAATGTTGGAAGGGAAGAATCGCACCGGTAGTAGTGGTTGATGCTCGATCTAATGTCCTGAATACCGGTGAAAACGTCCCCCCACCCTGAAAACGGGTGGGGGCGCACCTTCAGGCTGTGTACTCCTTTGCTTCGGGTTTGGCTGGGTTGGTCCCCTTCTTGAACCCTCCTGGAGGAGTCTTGCCTTTCCCGCTAGTACCAGCCGAGCGCCCTTTATGGGCGGTAAAGAAAGGTCCTCGCTTGTTGCGAGGTCCCTTAGCTTTTGCAGCCTGTGGCAAAAAAGTGCTCTTGCCCCCAGTGGCATCCTTAATGATTTCATCTAGGTTGGCTCCAAATAGACGATTCCCCTGAAAGGGGAGATTGGTCAAGGTCTTTTTGGAACCTAGGTCAGCTGACCAGCATTTTAACCACAGCACACGTCTGAGGATCACTGCTAACTTAGATGCATGCCCTAATAGGGGAGTAGTGTCCAAGGCTGCGTCACAGATAAACCGTAGCCCTTGTAAGATCTGTTCCATCAAATCAGATGTCTCCTGGGGAATATCTTTTCCCCTAAGATCTTGGCGTACCATTTTCGCCCATTCCGTAAGTGTCTGGGAAACTAGACCAATAACGATTACTGGTCTAAATGCTGACCCTATCAGAGAAAAGATAGTGCGGGACTCTGCTTCTATCTTTCGATCCACCGGATCCTTAAAGGACGAAGTGTCCTCCACTGGAATAACCGTGGCTTTATTCAGCCTGGAAATAGGCGGATCCACGACTGGTGGTACCGTCCATTTCTTAATGATGGATTCCTCAAACGGATAGCGTCTAGCAATACGCTTGGAAATAGTAAAGGTACGTTTAGAATGCTCCCATTCTCCTTTAATCTGATTACCAAAACATTTAGGTACAGGAAAAGCCTTCGCCGTCTTGATGGGCTTATTCGTCCCAAAAGGCCTCTCTGTTTCAGTTGCCTCTGCCGGTAAAGCCTCAAGTTTTAAGGTTTCTTGCACTGCCACAACTAGTGCGTCCACCAATGCTTCTTCCTGAATTATAGCAAGAGAAGAAGCGTCCTCCTCACTGTCTGAGGGGGCTTTACCTGGGATAACAGCCCTTGCAGAGGAACCTGCAACTGCCGTGACCATCTCTGAATCTGAGTCAGAGGTGTCAGATGGTATAGGGGTAGGCGGGGGTCGCTTCCTAGACCCCCGTCCCTGACAGGCCGCCTCCACCCGAGCCACCATAGACTCCAAAATTGCTGTAAATGACTCTATACTCTGTGCACCGGCGGGTCCCGAGGCCCCCTCGAGGGAAACAGGTGGGGGAATATGTGTGGCAGGGTCCATAATAACTCCAGTTACTTCCTGGATAATATAATTCAAAAGTAAAGAAAAAAACTTTTTTTTTTTTTTTCTGACCCCCAGCGCCACAAAAAGCCCCTTAGTGTTACCTGCTTAGGGATCCCTATCGATCGAGAGAGAGAGAGATAGACCCCCAGGCTCACCACTTGATGCTCAGAGTTAAACTGCAACAGCTTACAGCGCTGTCTTGACAAACAGGAAGTCTCTTGGCTGGCTGCCCAGGAAGAAAGGAGGCGGCTCCGCCCCTCTGCACGCCTTCCGGCGCCTCCCCCAAGCTCCACGAGGTGTAGGATCACCTCAAACATGGCCGCCCCCATGCTGGAGACACGAGGCTACGCCAAAATGGCGGCTCGTGCGATCCAGCAAAAAAAAATGGCGGCGGCCTAAACTGAATAGCGGTGTGCTGCAGGGCACACAACACTCTCTCTGCATGGGGATATGGCGTGGTTGGCGGTACCGGCCCTGGCGGACCGCGTGGCCGTTCGGGAGGCCTGCTATTAGCTGGAGATCTGATTTGGAAGGCAGTCTACATGTCCGTGGCTTCTGACTGGTAGGTAGCTTATACTTAATCCATAAGATTCCCAGAATGCCACAGATTACATTTTTAAAACATGTATACAATAGATTGTTAGCTCCCAAGCCAAGCCTCCTGGCTTTTGCACACATAAATCACACTCAAAGTAGGAGGATTTGTGACATGTTATAGGATAGAAAGGACTCTTTCTTACCATACAGAGAGGGGCCCGCGTTCACCACAAAACCCGTCAGGGAAAAAGGGGGAACATACTACTCACCATACCGGAACCAGGCGGGCACCAACTCCTGACAGTACCCCTCTCCACCGGGGCGGGAGGGCTGTCGACCGATACGGACGCCGTGACTCATGGTCTTTGGCGTTTCGGCGAGACGTTTAACTCGCGTGGACAGTCCTTTAATGGGACTTTGTCGCGGCCGACCCAGCGCGGAGCTATGGCCTGCACGCGCTCGTAGGCTGAACTGGGGTGACCACCGGATCTCAACATCCAGCCCGTCGCCCAGTTCAGCTTTCTTGCTTGAAGATCTCACAGGAACACTGGAGAAAAAAAGCTGTCTAAAAAATCCTTCAAGAAAAAAATCTTGCCAGGACCTAAGATCCCAGCAAGGTATCTAGGTCCTTACTCCTAACTAGACAGAAAATAACTGATTTGCTGAGGCAGAGAGAGAGAGGATATACCCTCTGGGACTGCCCCTAGGGTGTGGCCAGAGCTTTTTAATTTCCTGTCTAGTCCTGCTCCTTCGGAGGTAACATAACCCGAAGGTGGTGTATCACCGAGGACTACGTCTGTCGATGAGCGCTAGAGAAATGTCTGCTTTATAACCATTTATTTTTAAACCTACTACTTTAAATACTACCTCCCTTATGTGAAGCCTTGCATTTAATTACCCGTGTAAACTGACATATGAAGTCTATAAGTCGGCAGCAAATTTTGAAGGGGAATTCTAAGTTTAGCTCAATATGCAAAGAGCGAGGACTGCGATAGGTCTTTAATCATGTCCACAGTGTCTAAACGAATTTTCATTATATATACAGTCTGCTATAAAAGATAACCCACACTGTATTTATGATTATTTAAATAGCCACACTTTGGTGTTGTTACTGCTAAAACTTTTGCATACTTATCCATCAACTTTTTTTTGCTCCTTATTTAATTTCACTCCTGTGTTTGCTTCTGATTCAAAGGCTAGAGGAAATTAATTGAATAGCTTTCAGCTCTTTTCAGGCTGTCTGCGTGTATATGCAAAAGACAACCTGAGTGACACTCTATGAGATACTGTTAACTAAACCATTGTCTAAGACACTGAGTTCCAAAATGCTCATCTAAAAAAAGTTAAAAAAAATGCTTCCCCTGTCCAAGTTCAAATTTAATCTAACATAAACCTCTTTAGCAGAAAATGAGAACAGATATGCAGCCAGGTGTAGAAAATGCTAAAAAACTGCTTTCTTTGCAAAGAATAGATTCATACTGTATCATCTATGTCAGCTTAACTGAATCACAAAGAACTGTAATTCACCTGGCTAAAAAACAAAACCTGATGACCTTTCAGAAAAATAATCCCCAAAAACACAGTGGCTAAGGCTCTAACAATCAGTTAAATGTAGAAACATGTTAAAACAGAACTGTAGCCATCTAACAATGCTATGTAATATAGCTACGCTAGCATTTTTATCTTCCAGAAAATCAAATTATTTATCTTTTACTGGCTGTCAATGGCTCCTACTGCTATCAATCTATCCAATGAGGACAGAGGCTGTGGCTGGAACCGCTGCGCTTGTGCACATCGTTGGAACGGATGGGCTTTGGTAAGAAAAAGGGGGGGCTCTGAGGGAAGCTGCAACAAAGAAGGTTTTTCACCCGAATGCATTAGGGTGAAAACCCTTAAGACTTTACAATCCCTTCAAAAGGCGTTTCTGCACACGGTGACAACAAACATTCCTCTACTGCCCTGATTGGGTCAGCAATAAAGAAAACTGCAAATACAACATGACTTCATCTGAAAATATATTAAAACTTTATTGGGGTGGCTACATGTAAGCTTTAAAAAAAGTATATAGCTACAGTAGGTAAAGAGATTTGTAAATTGTAATATACATACACACAGACACACACTACTGTCAAATGTTTTAGGCAGGTGTGAAAAAATTCTGCAAATTAAGAATGCTTTCAGAAATAGAAGTGTTAATAATAGTAATAATTTACTAATTGTTTACCCTACAAAATGAAAAGTGAATGAACAGAAGAGAAGTCCAAATCAAATCAATATATGCTGTGATTATCCTTTTCCTTCAAAACAGCATCAATTTTTCTAGGTACACTTTCACACAGTTTTTGAAGGAACTCGGCAGGTATGTTGTTCCAAACATCTTGGAGAACTAACCACAGATTTCCTGTGGATGACAGACTTGATGGTGTTGAGATCAGGGCTCTATGGTGGCCAAACCATCACTTCCAGGACTGCTTGCTTCGTCTTTACACTGAAAGTGATTCTAAGGGCTAAAGATTTTTTTTTTACCTTCATGCATTCTATGCATGAAAGTAAAAAACCTTCAGTATGATGCTCCCCCCTAGCCCCCCCCCTAATACTTACCTGAGCCAAATCTCAAACCAGTAATGTGCACGAGAGCAGAGGCTCTCTCAGCTCCCTCTCTCCTCACTGGCTCAGACACAGTCAGTGAGGGGCAGGGCCTGCTCTGTGTGTCTTAAGAACACAGAAAGTGGGGTTCGTGAATAAGTAAGCACAAGTGCCCCCATAGCAAGTGTCATTCTATAGGGGCACTCAGCAGGAGGGTCAGGAGCGCTGACAGGTGTCAGGAGCATTGGCAGAGGACATGAGAAAAGGAGGACTGGGGCTGCTCTGTGCAAAATCACAGCACAGAGCAGGTAAGTGTAACATGTCTGTTATTTAAAAAAAAATCCTGTAGTATCACTTGAAGATAGATGACATTGGCTGTATGTTTGGCTTTGTTGTCCTGCTGCAGAGGAGCCAATCACATACTTCCCTGATGGTATGGCATGATGGCTAAGTATCTGCCTATATTTCTCAGCATTGAGGACACCATTGATCCTGGCCAATTCTCCAGCTCCATTTGCAAAAATGCAGCCCCAAACATGCAAGCAACCTCCACAATGCTACGCTGTCGCCTGCAGAAACTTATTATTGTTTCTCCAGTCTCCTGCTACAGCCAAATGTTTCAAATTTTGACTCATCAGTCCAGAGCACCTGCTGCCAATTTTCCGCACCCCAGTTCCTAAGTTTTCGTGCATAGTTGAGTCACTTAGCCTTGTTTCCATGTCAGAATTATGGCTTTTTGGCTGCAATTCTTCAGTGAAGACCACTTCTGGTCAAACCTTTCTGGACAGTAGACGGGTGTACCTGGGTCCCACTGGTTTCCGCCAGTTTTGTGTTGATGGTACTGCTGGAATTCTGATGTCGAAGGGAAGCATGATGCATCTTTCATCTGCCCCATTAAGTTTCCTTGGCCCACCACTGCATCTATGGTCCTCAACGTTGCCCGTTTCTTTGTGCTTCTTCAAAAGAGTTTGCACAGCATATTTTGAAACACCAGAATGCTTTGAAATGTTTGCCTGGGAGAGACCTTGCTCTTGCAGTGTACCTACTTTGTTTCTTGTTGCTGGGCTGAGTCTTGCCATAGTTTATGACCTGTGACATGAAACTTTCTTCCACAACCTCACCTTAGTAGCAGGATTTCACTGTCCCCCAATCTGTTTCTGTTTCAGTTTTTGACAGTGTTTCAACTTATACATGAAATTGATGATCACTGGGTACCTGCATGATATACTTGGTTAATCATATACCTGACTCTAATCTTACAAAGTTCCTGTACAAAGTGTGCAAGTTTAAAAACGGATTGTGGTTTGAAGCCAAAGGGTAGTCACACCAAATATTGATTTGATTTTGATTTTCTTCTGTTCGCTCACTTTGCATTTTGTAAATTGATAAAAATAAACAATTAAAATATATATTTTTAAACCATTTCTTTACAGTATTTATCAAAACTGCCTAAAACATTTGCATAGTACTGTTATCTATCTGCAGTATCTCACAAACGTGAGTACACCCCTCACATTTTTGTAAATATTTTATTAGATCTTTTCATGTGACAACACTGAAGAAATTACACTTTGCTACAATGTAAAGTAGTGAGTGTACAGCTTGTATAACAGTGTACATTTGCTGTCCCCTCAAAATAACTCAGCACACAGCCATTCTTGTCTAAACCGCTGGCAACAAGAGTGAGTAATCCCTAAGTTAAAATGTCCAAATTGAGCCCAATTAGCCATTTCCCCTCATCGGTGTCATGTGACTCAGTGTTACAAGGTCTCAGGTGTGAATGGGGAGAAGGTGTGTTAATTTGGTGTTATCGCTCTCACTCTCTCATACTGGTCACTGGAAGTTCAACATGGCACCTCATGGCAACTAACTCTCTGAGGACCTGAAAAATAGAAGAATTGTTGCTCTACATAAAGATGGCCTAGGCTATAAGAAGATTGCCAAGACCCTGAATCTGAGCTGCAGCACAGTTGCCAAGCCCATACAGCTGTTTAACAGGACAGGTTCCACTCAGAACAGGCCTCGCCATGATCGACCAGGCTGTCAGTGCTCAGACCATACGCAGCACACTGCATCAAATTGGTCTGCATGGCTGTCGTCCCAGAAGGAAGCCTCTTCTAAAGATGATGCACAAGAATGCCCGCAAACAGTTTGCTGAAGACAAGCAGACTAAGGACATGGATTACTGAAACCATGTCCTGTGGTTTGATGAGACCAAGATAAGCTTATTTGGTTAAGATGGTGTCAAGCATGTGTGGTCACAACCAGGTGAGGAGTACAAAGAAGACAAGTGTGTCTCACCTACAGTCAAGCATGGTGGGAGTGTCATAGTTTGGGGCTGCATGAGTGCTGCTGTCACTGGGGAGCTACAGTTCATTGAGGGAACCATGAATGCCAACATGTACTGTGACATACTGAAGCAGAGCATGATCCCCCTCCCCTCGGAGATTGGGCCGCAGGGAAGTATTCCAACAGAACGACCACAAACACTCCTCCAAGATGACCACGGCCTTGCTAAAAAAGCTGAGGGTAAAGATGATGGACTGGCCAAGCATGTCTCCAGACCTAAACCCTATTGAGCATCTGTGGGGCATCCACAAACAGAAGGTGGAGGAGCGCAAGGTCTTTAACATTCACCAGATCCGTGATTTCGTCAGAGGAGTGGAAGAGGACTCCAGTGGCAACCTGTGAAGCTCTGGTGAACTCCAAGAGGGTTAAGGCAGTGCTGGAAAATAATGGTGGCCACACAAAATATTGACACTTTGGGTCCAATTTGGACATTTTCTCGTAGGGGTGTACTCACTTTTGTTGCCAGCCGTTTAGACATTAATGGCTGTGTGTTGAGTTATTTTGAGGGGACAGAAAATTTACACTGTTCTACAAGCTGTACACTCACTAATTTACATTGTAGCAACGTGTAATTTCGTCAGTGTTGTCACATGAAAAGATATAATAAAAAATCTGCAAAAATGTTAGGGGGTGTACTAACTTTTGTGAGATACTGTATCTATATCTCTCTCTCTATATATTATAAAAAATAAATAAATATAGGAAACTGCGTGTGACTTTTCCTGTAGCACAGTACATCAAAAATTAGCAGGTCTGCTTGAGGAACACAACTCAGCTTCTATGATGTACTAATAGCTTTTCCTATTTTGCACCCTTTGCTGTCAAACAGCCTGATGCAATTGAAGTAATAGGAACAGACACAGGTCCTTTTCAGCGCATCAGGTAATTCTCACATTGCAAGAAAAAGAGCTACAAGTGGTAGTTGGTTATATTTTTAATGATTTCAACAGTTCATTTGTTGTAAATGGTATCTTGCTTCTCCATTAGACTATATAGAGGGTTTCTGCAAATTATTCTTAAAAAAAAAAAAAAACCCTCGAGTGTAATGGGAATTTCATGTTGCAAAAAGGAGGCAGAAGTTTTATTTATTTGTGTAATTTTTATTTTTTCTAGATCATTGTAGTCCGTATTTGCAATATGCAATTTTCTCTCAAAAGGGACCTTTTTTCTGGGCTATCAAATTATTTAAATGAAGATTGGGCTTGTTTCTCAGATTCAATAGTAGCAATAAACATTAACCTATAAAATGACTTATTTGTCTAGCGTTTTAAATGCACACATTTGACTTTAGAATGAGCAGCAGGCAAATGTTAATATCAGCCCTAGGAAATTTACTCTAAAAGGCAATTTATGATGGCACACACTAACCTTTATTAGATACCATTTTTTATGCCACAGCTATTTTACCAGAAGCAGTGCTGCAAATATCTAAAAGTTTCAGTGTGTGTTTATATACTGTTCGATTGCGTGTATATGCTGTTGTTTAAAATCCCAACTGTAGGATATTTTGTACTGCAAGATTTCTAAAATCTTCAGTTTATATCACCATGCACTAGTATGAACCCTTGCTTGACAAACAGAACTAAGTATTTTTGAAAGCTTCCACAAAAAATATAATCTGTTAGCTATCTAGTTAATGAAAGATGAGGCCTATATTCTAAGGCCTGTTGCACATGGGTTTCAGTTTGTATAAGAGCAGTGTGAACAACAAGCTTTGACAAAGCATTTGCAGAGCTTTCAGCAAGCTTTGTTGGCGTTTTTAACCACTTGCCGACTACTGCGGCAGGGCGGCTCCCCTTGGTCCAGTCACGTAGTACTACGTGACTGGAGGGGAAGGGAAGGGGTTTCGGCAGCGCACTCCTGCTGTATTTAGACACAGCAGGAGACAGGCCGCGAGAGGAGAGGCGGCGATTACCTCCTTCCTCCCCTGATCGTCCAGGAAACATAGAGAAGACCCGCCTGCTTATCTAAAGAAAGCAGGCGGATTTTCTGTGCGACAGCTCTGAAGTTTCAGCTAAGCTGAAACTGCGATCTGTCTGTGTCTGTCACAGAACCCCTCCCCTCCCTCCACACAGTTACAGGCATACATTAACCCCTTTGGTTACCCCCAGGATTAACCCCTTCACAGCCAATGGCATTATTACAGTAACAGTGCATATTTTTAGCACCGATTACTGTAGTAATGTCACTGGTACCCCCAAAAGCGTTGAAAACGTCAGTCAGGGGTCCGATCTGTCCACTGCAATATTTGCAGTCCCGCTAGAAATCGCAGATCGACGCCATTACTAGTAAAAAAAAAAAAAACAATAAAAATTACATAAATCTTTCCCGCAGTTAGTAGACACGATAACTTTTGCGCAAACCAATCAAAATATGCTTATTGTGATTTTTTTTTACAAAAAACATGTAGCAGAAAACAAATTGGCCTAAAATTTAAAAAAAATTTTTTTTTTTTTGGGGAATGTTATATAGCAGAATGTGAAAAATATTGTTATTTTCACAATTGTCGCTCTTTTTTTGATTATAGCGCAAAAAATAAAAATCACACAGGTGATCAAATACCACCAAAAGAAAGCTGTATTTGTGGGAAAAAAAGGACATAAATTTAGTTTGGGTACAACATTGCATGACCGCGCAATTGTCAGTTAAAATCACGCAGTGCCAACTGGACTGGTCAGAAAGGGGGCAAATCCTTCCGGAGCTAAAGTGGTTAAAGCACGATTCAACTCCATATTGTAAATGTTGGCTTTTTTAAGATTTTCAAAAACTCCCTTTGTTGGCTTACCCTTTTTCTCAGGTTTTTGCATTAAGCTCTGGTAAAATATCAGGCATTCCATGCTTTCACTTTTTGTTTTTTTGTAGTGAGCCAAAACTTTAATTGATGTGCATTATGACTGACCTATTAATACTGAGGTCTACTTTCAAACTATAATTACTAATAACCCTGGGTAGTAGGGACAGGGTGTATGGATACACATACACATCTGTATATATATATATATATATATATACTGCTGTAGATTAATCACAGACAAAATTCTACCTATAAAGGAATCATTAAGTAGAATGCTCAACAATGCAAATGCAACTGAATGACTGCGCACTGTCAAAGTATCTGGGAAAAAGGACACCATTCTAACCACTTGTTTACAAGTCTGACTCTAAGAGAAGGTGTGCATTAGCTGACAACTTACAAACCTTTATACAGCAACTTAATAAATAAATATAAAAAAAAATGCAACAATCACATGGTAACACTGTTCCAAATATAAAAATCTTTCCAAAGGAACAGGTGGGCTACTGCATATGCTTGTAAGGAAAATGGCCCAAGTGCAATTCATTAAAAAAAGTATGCAAAATATGAAGCAGACAGTAGGTGCACTCAGCAGGACTTACAGTAGAAGGAATTTTCCAATGTAGTTTAACCACTTGAAGACTGAGCCTTTTTCTGATATTTGTTGCTTACAAGTTAAAATCTGTATTTTTAGCTAGAAAATTACTTGGAACCCTCAAACTTTATAAGACTATATATATATATATATATATATATAAAACTTTATAAGACTATATATATATATATATATATATATATATTTTTTTTTTCTTTTTAGCAGAGACCCTAGAGAATAAAATGGCGGTCGTTGCAATATTTTAGGTCACACTGTATTTGCGCAAACGGACTTTCAAATGCAATTTTTTGGGGGGGGGAAAAATACACTTTCATGAATTAAAAAAGCCAAACAGGAAAGTTAGCCCAATTTATTTGTATAATGTCAAATATGATGTTACACCGAGTAAATCGATACCTAACATGTTATGTTTTAAAATTGGAACAAACTATGGTACTTAAAAATCTTCATAGGCGATGCTTTAAAAATGTTTAATGGTTACCAGTTTAGAGTTGCAGAGGAGGTCTAGTGTAGAAGTATTGCTCTCGCTCTAATGATTGCGGTGATACCTCACATGTGTGGTTTGAACACGGTTTACAGTGGCGGGCGCGACTTACATATGCGTTTTATTTTTACACTGTCCCTTTAAATGTTTAAACATCCCTTGTGACAGCAATAGTCACGTGTCAGGTATTTTTTTTTTTGTGAGGGATCTGGAATCTATAAGACTATAAGCACTTAAAAGCATTCAAAACGTCATGTTTGGCTGTTTTGAATACTGAATTTTTTTAAATCTTGCGCCTTTAAGGCTCCAGTAAACTGGAAGTGATGTCAAGACGTCGCTTCCAGATTACTAGATCCGAGACCCGATCAACGCCTATTCCGGCTTTGTCCGGGTCCGCAGACTTGCCAGCTGGTCGCTCGGACCTCCCGGTGGGACTGGAGAGCCCGGGTGAAGCCGAAGGGGAGGGACGTGCCCTCCCGCTGCTTGTCATAACAATTGAGTGGCTTCTTAGCCGCATCGGTTGCCATCACAAGAAAGCCAACCGTTGGCTCTTAAAAGATGTAGCTGCAGGCATCATCCAGCTACAGCCACTTGAAGCAAAATGAGGTACAGGTACGTGATTTTGCGGCAAGTGGTTAATAAATGTCAACATTTCGGTGGGGCACTGCCCACCTTTCCCAAGAAAAATACAATAGCACCACACGCAGGTATAATTTCCCACAACCCCTCCCACCGCCAGACCCTTGGTGATGACCTCTCCAAAAAATGCAATAAAAACACATTACATAAAGTAACTAGAACTAGTCACAGATATCTTCTTATGTAAATTATAGCAAGGCAGATTAAATACTACGGGAATAAACAGATTTCCACATTGCAATACAGAGCTTTTGTTTTTTTCCCCCTACTTTTACCATATTCCTTGCTTTCCATGCTTTGAGCATTTCCATTTTGTTTTGTTTTTTGTTTGCTTTTCCCTTGTTTAGCTACTTTGTTTATTTCCATAGTATTTAATCTACCTTGTTATCATTTATATTAGGAGATATCTGTGACTAGTTTTAGTTACTTTTTTTTAAATAATTTTTATGCACAGATTTTTAGTGCTGTCATCACTGGGGGCTGGGCAGGGGGAAGGTTGTGGGAATGTACACCTGTGTATATCACTATTTTATTTGTCTTGAGAAAGACAGGCTCTGCCAAAATGTTGACTTTAAACTACACTGGAAAATTCCTCCTGTTGCAAGTCCCGCTGAGTGCTTTGAATTTGGAAATCTATTTCTAAAATATAGTTAGTCTGATCCAGGGTTCCCTTAAGATGCTAAATTGTCTGTTTTTGTATGTGTTTAGATGTTCATACTCACCCGGTACATATACAATATGTTGTGTCCAAGATATTTTGCTCCATAAAGTAAGCCATCAGGCCATTTCACTTGGACGTGCTCTTCCTCTGCAGGTGGCCCTAATTTAAGGCAGTCTCTGCTCTTTAAAACAAAAAAAGTGAACTCATTAAAAATACAAAATTCAGGAATAATATAATACTGCACATAGGGTGATCACATTTGCCCATTTGCTACATGGGCTGTACTTTTATTTTCCTAAAATAGAGCACAGCATTATCTGCAAATACTCCTATGTCAATACAAGTCTATAGCCAGAAAACTATAAACAGATCTTTATTCAGAAACAAATACTCATCATAAACTTTATGGCAAAAGTCACAAGCAAGGAAGCTGATTGTATTGTCTGGCAGATATATAGAGACCAAATTGAGCACCTACAAATCTGCATTTGAATTTTGACCATACCTATTTCATAGCAGGACAGTCCAAATGTTCAAATACTGTACATATGTACAAAAATGTACAGTACAGACCAAAAGTTTGGACACACCTTCTCATTCAAAGAGTTTTCTTTATTTTCATGACTATGGAAATTGTAGAGTCACACTTCAAGAGGTAGACACCTGAAATGGTCTTCACTTCACAGGTGTGCCCTGTCAGGTTTAAGAAGTGTGATTTCTTGCCTTATAAATGGGGTTGGGACCATCAGTTGTGTTGTGCAGAAGTCAGGTGGATAAACAGCTGATAGTCCTACTGAACCGACTGTTAGAATTTGTATTATGGCAAGAAAAAAGCAGCTAAGTACAGGAAAACTAGTGGCCATCATTAATTTAACCACCTCAATACTGGGCACTTTCACCCCCTTCCTTCCCAGACCAATTTTCAGCTTTCGGTACTCTCACATTTTGAATGACAATTACTCAGTCATGCTACACTGTACCCAAATGAAATTTTTATCATTTTGTTTGCACAAATAGAGCTTTCTTTTGGTGGTATTTATTCACCGCTGGGTTTTTTATTTTTTGCGATAAGCGAAAAAATAACAAACATTTTGAAAACAAAAAACAATATTTTCTACCTTCTGTTATAAAAGAAATCCAATAAAATCAAATTTTGTCATAAAATTAGGCCAGAATGTATTCTGCTACATGTCTTTGGTAAAAAAATCCCAATAAGTGTATGATAATAGGTTTGTGTGAAAGTTCTAGACTTTACAAGCTAGGCTATGTATCATTGAAAATTGATCAATTCTGATGTACTGACTACCTATCTCATTTCTTGAGGCCCTAAAATGTCAGGTCAGTACAAATACCCCCCAAATTACCCCTTTTTGTAAAGATGACAGTCCAAGGTATTTAGTAAGAGGCATAGTGAGTTTTTTGAAGTTGCAATTTTTTTTGCCCACAATAGCTTGGGTAATGAAATTTTTTTTTTTTCGTACAAAATTGTCATATTAACAAGTTATTTCTTTCAAATGGCATAGATAAACTTTTTTTTAGATTAAACAATTAAACCCCAAAATATATTCTGCTACTTCTCCTGAGTATGGCAATGCCACATGTGTGGGACTTTTCCACAGCCTGGCCACATACAGAGGCCAAAAATGCAGGGAGCATCATCAGGTGTTCTAGGAGCATAAATTACACATTTCATTTCCTGAGTACCTATCACATTTTTGAAGGCCCTGGAGCACCAGGACAATGGAATTACCCAAAAAATGACCCCATTTTGGAAAGAAAACACCCCAACGTATATATTCTACAGGGCATAATGAGTCTTTTGAACATGTCATTATTTTCCACAAGTTTATGGAAAACGTAGAAAGAAAATGAAAACTTAGGTTTTTTTTTTTTTACACAAAGTTGTCAATTTATAAGATATTTATAACATATAGCATGTACATAGAAAAAATGACACCCCAAAATACATTCTGCTACTCCTCCTGAGTATGGCGATACCACGTGTGAGACTTTTACGTAGCCGGCCACATACAGAGGTCCAACATGCGGGGAGCACTGTCAGACGTTCTAGGTGCATAAATTACACATTTCATTTCCTGAGTACCTATCACATTTTTGAAGGCCCTGGATAGTTTTTTAGCCACGTAGACAGATGTGTGCAAATGATTTCTGGGACAGATGTGTGACAGATGTTGATCACTGGGATGACATATGTGGCAGATGTGCACCAGATTACAGACAGATGTGCGCCAGATGTGGCAGATAATGTGTGACAGCTGATCACGGAAAAATGTGTCAGATGATCATAGACAGATGTGCCAGATGTTGATCACTGGGATGAAAGATGTGGCAGATGTGCGCCGGATGATCACGGACAGAAGTGGCAGATGTGAGCCAGATGATCACGGCCAGATGTGCACCAGATGTGGGCCAGATGTGCACCGGGATGATCACGGACAGATGTTCCAGATGTGCACCATATGATCGCAGACAAATGTGGCAGATGTGGTAAATGTGTACCAGATCAAGGACTGATGTGCGACAGATGTGCAGCAGAGGATTAAGGACAGATGTGTCATGTGATGTGCGCCAGGTGCGCACCAGTTGATCAGACAGATGTGGAAAATGTTTACTGGGATAGAATATTTTATTAGGACACATGTGTGGGACAGATGTGGGACATGTGTGGGACAGGTGTTTTTATTGCAGGACACTGTTTTTTACTGCAATCCGATCCACTTCTCCTCTGACAAAGGCTGTCAGTGAGGAGGAGAGCAGATCTTAGCTGCCAGCCAGGGATCAGTTTGTATACAGCACTTTTTCTGCTTTTTTACTCACTGGTTACCCAGATCAGTGAGTAAAAAGCAGTAAAAATGCTGTATACTCACTGATCCCTGGCTGGCAGCTGAGATCTGCTCTCCTCCTCACTGACAGCCTCTGTCAGAGGAGAAGCAAAGCCGATCACCGAACGGCTTTGTTGACATCACATGACAGCTGTGATTGGACACAGCCGTCATGTGATCAGGAGGGCCAATCAGAGAGCCCTCCTGCCGAGCGGAGATGCTCTGTGTCCTATGGACACAGACACATCGGGATCACGCCGCTGCGCGTGCATGCAGCAGCGCGATCGAACCTCCTTCTGAAGGACGTTCTGGAAATGTCCACTCAGAAGGAGGAAACTCCCACCCGGCCGTATATGTACAGTGGCCGGGTGGGAGGTGGTTAAGAAATGAAGGTCAGTCAGTCTGAAAAATTGGGAAGACTTTGAAAGTGTCCCCAAGTGCAGTCACAAAAACCATAAAGCGCTACGAAGAGCATCCGAGTCACCAGCCTCAGAAATCGCAGGTTAACAGCAGCTCAGATTAGAGACCAGGTCAATGGCACACAGTGTTCTAGCAGCAGACACATTTCTAGAACAACTGTTAAGAGGAGACTGTGTGAATCAGGCCTTCATGGTAGAATATCTGCTAGGAAACCACTGCTAAAGAAAGGCAACATGCAGAAGAGACTTGTTTGGGCTAAAGAACACAAGGAATGGACATTAGACCAGTGGAAATCTGTGCTTTGGTCTGATGAGTCCAAATTTGAGATCTTTGGTTCCAACCACCGTGTCTTTGTGCGACGCAGAAAAGGTGAACGGATGGACTCTACATGCCTGGTTCCCACCGTGAAGCATGGAGGAGGAGGTGTGATGGTGTGGGGATGTTTGGCTGGTGACACTGTTGGGGATTTATTCAAAATTGAAGGCATACTGAACAAGCATGGCTACCACAGCATCTTGCAGCGGCATGTTGTTCCATCCGGTTTGCGTTTAGTTGGACCATCATTTATTTTTCAACAGGACAATGACCCCAAACACACCTCCAGGCTGTGTAAGGGCTATTTGACCAAGAAGGAGAGTGATGGGGTGCTGCGCCAGATGACCTGGCCTCCACAGTCACCGGACCTGAACCCAATTGAGATGGTTTGGGGTGAGCTGGACCGCAGAGTGAAGGCAAAAGGGCCAACAAGTGCTAAGCATCTCTGGGAACTCCTTCAAGACTGTTGGAAGACCATTTCAGGTGACTACCTCTTGAAGCTCATCAAGAGAATGCCAGGAGTGTGCAAAGCAGTAATCAAAGCAAAAGGTGGCTACTTTGAAAAACCTAGAATATGACATATTTTCAGTTGTTTCACACTCTTTTGTTATGTATATAATTCCACATGTGTTAATTCATAGTTTTGATGCCTTCAGTGTGAATCTACAATTTTCATAGTCATGAAAATAAAGAAAACTCTTTGAATGAGAAGGTGTGTCCAAACTTTTGGTCTGTACTGTACATATAAACAAAAACTTTTATTCAATGTTTACAGTAATTCTAAAGGACAACTCATGTTAATAAATGCAACAAAAAAATGCAGACGAAATCTTACAAAACAGACATAACTCTGCTTCAATAGATTAAGAGGTTTTACATTTTATATACAGGTAATAAAATTCAGGAAAGGTCATAAAATTAGATCATCAAAAAGTTAATTCATTTCAGTAATTAAATTCAAAAATTGAAACTCATATTTTATATAGATGCGTTACAGAGTGATATATTTCAAGCATTTCTTTCTTTTGATGATAATGGTTTACAGCTAGTGAAAACCCATAATTCAGTATCACAGAAAATTTGAATATTACATATGACTCATAAAAAAACACATAAAAAAGGATTTTTAATACAGAAAAGTTGGCTTACTTAAAAGTATGTCCATGTACAGTATAGTATGCACTCAATACTTGGCCGGGGCTCCTTTTCCATGAATTACTGCATCAATGCAGTGTGGCATGGATGCGATCAGCCTGTGGCACTCACTGCTGAGGTGTTATGGAAGCCCAGGTTGCTTTGATAGCAGCTTTCAGTTCATCTGTATGTATTGTTGGGTCTGGGGTCTCTCATACCATTACAGATTCTCTATGGGGTTTAGGTCAGGTGAGTTTGCTGGCCAATCAAGTACAGTGATATCATGATCATTAAACCAGGTATTGGTACTTTTGGCAGTGTGGGCAGATGCCAAGTCCTGCTGGAAAATGAAATCAGCATCTCCAGAACGCTGGTCATAGGGAACCATGAAGTGCTCTAGAATTTCCCATTAGAGGGCTGCGCTGACTTTGGACTTGATAAAACACAGTGGACCAACACCAGCAGATGACATGGCTCCCCAAATCATCGCTGACTGTGGAAACTTCACAATGGACTTTCATGCAACTTGGATTCTGTGCCTCTCCACTCTTCCTCCAGACTCTGAAAATGAATTCCTCCAAATGAAATGCAACATTATCCACAGTCCGTGATGATTTAAATTGAATTACTGAAATAAGTTAACTTTTTGATGATATTCTAATTTTATAAGATGCACCTGTGTGTATATGTGTATATATATATATATATATATATATATATATATATATATATATATATACACACACACACAGAATCTCACAAAAGTGAGTACACCCCTCACATTTTTGTAAATATTTTACTATATCTTTTCATGTGACAACACTGAAGAAATGAAACTTTGCTACAATGTAAAGTAGTGAATGTACAGCTTGTATAACAGTGTAAATTTGCTGTCCCCTCAAAATAACGCAACACACAACCATTAATGTCTAAACCGCTGGCAACAAAAGTGAGTACACCCTTAAGTGAACATGTCCAAATTGGGCCCAATTAGCTATTTTTCCTCCCCGGTGACATGTGACTCGTTAGTGTTGCAAGGTCTCAAGGTGTGAATGGGGAGCAGGTGTGTTAAATTTGGTGGTATCGCTCTCACTCAGTCATAATGGTCACTGGAAGATCAACATGGCACCACATGGCAAAGAACACTCTGAGGATCTGAAAAAAATAATTTTTGCTCTATATAAAGATGGCCTAGGCTATAAGAAGATTGCCAAGACCCTGAAACTGAGCTGCAGCACAGTGGCCAAGACCAGACAGCAGTTTAACAGGACAGGTTCCACTCAGAACAGGCCTCGCTATGGTCGACCAAAGAAGTTGAGTGCATGTGCTCAGCATCATATCCAGAGGTTGTCTTTGGGAAATAGATGTATGAATGCTGCCAGCATTGCTGTAGAGGTTGAGGGGGTGGGGGGTCAGGCTGTCAGTGCTCAGACCATTCGTCGCACACTACATCAAATTGGTCTGCATGGCTGTCGTCCCAGAAGGAAGCCTCTTCTAAGGATGATGCACAAGAAAGCCCGCAAACAGTTTGCTGAAGACAAGCAGACTAAGGACATGGATTACTGGAAGCATGTCCTGTGGTCTGATGAGACCAAGATAAACTTATTTGGTTCAGATGTCGTCAAGCGTGTGTAGCGGCAACTAGGTGAGGAGTACAAAAACAAGTGTGTCTTGCCTACAGTTAAGCATGGTGGTGGGAGTGTCATAGTCTGGGGCTGCATGAGTGCTGCCGACACTGGGGAGCTACAGTTCATTGAGGGAACCATGAATGCCAACATGTACTGTGACATACTGAAGCAGAGCATGATCCCCCTCCCTTTGGAGACTGGGCCGCAAGGCAGTATTTCAACATAACGACCCCAAACACACCTCCAAGATGACCACTGCTTTGCTAAAGAAGAAGAGGGTAAAGGTGATTGACTGGCCAAGCATGTCTCCAGACCCAAACCATATTGAGCATTTGTGGGGCATCCTCAAACGGAAGGTGGAGGAGCGCAAGGTCTCTAACATCCACCAGCTCCGTAATGTCATCATGGAGGAGAGGAAGAGGACTCCAGTGAACTCCATGCCCAAGAGGGTTAAGGCAGTGCTGGAAAATAATGGTGGCCACACAAATATATAGACACTTTGGGCCCACTAAGGGGTGTACTCACTTTTTTTACATCAGTTTAGGCATTAATGGCTGTGTGTGGAGTTATTTTGAGGGGACAGCAAAATTACACTGTTATACAAGTTGTCCGCTCACTACTTTACATTGTAGCAAAGTGTCATTTCTTCAGTGTTGTCACATGAAAAGATATAATAAAATATTTACAAAAATGTGAGGGGTGTACTCGCTTTTGTGAGATAGTGTGTGTGTATATATATATATATATATATATATATATTTTTTGTGAGGCACTGGCTTGTGTGTCACCTAGGTTTCCCACATACACATGGTGAGGGGCACTAGGGTTTAAGGTGATGTGGAGAAAAAAAATAATTTATTTAAGAATCCTAACCGATAACATTTTTGAATTTCTTGCCTGAAGAGTCTATAGGGCCAAAGATTAGTTAAAACACACAAAACATGATCTACTTCCTGAAAGCAAAGACCCTGAAGAATAAAATGATAGTGGTTACAATTTCTTTTTGTAAAGTGATATAAGTGCAAATCCATATTTTCAGTAAAAAATACACTAAAGTTAATTTCAGCGCACACACAAACACAATATATAAAGAAAAGGAAAAAAAAGAGTAAGAATAAAAGAAGAGGTAATCCAAACAATTGAAATTAAACCCAAAGCTAACCACAAGGAGAAAGTTATTGAGCCATTTCGCTATTTAAAAACAAAAAAAACATTGATCTGTGGCCAAACATGCCAGGCACTTCTACAGGTAAAATTACTCATAACACTGGAAAGTGTTTTTAGGTGATTAACCATTTCTCCTTGTGAATTTACATACAATAAAATGTAAACCTTGAATGATACTACATGGTTTGCTCACCAATTATTTGGCACCTATATCTGTTTGCATTGGAGATTTCCTTGATCTTTGGTTGTAGGATAAAATAAAAGTCTTGAATTGCACCTTGAGCTACTGACCACTGTAAACAAGCTAAGTAAGCTCTATTCTTATATATAACCAATAGGAGTTTAAAAACAGGAGGTAGGGGAAAACTGTAAAACATGAAAAAGGTCTCTAAGCACCCCCTGCTGTCATTATAGAATACCAATCCAAAACATTTATATGCAACATTTATATGCAATATTATTATTATTATATATTATATTTAATTTATTTTCCTCTAAACATAATAATAAAAATTAACTATGAATTTCCTTTAAAGTTGACAGTCTTATAAGCAATCTTTTCTTATTTTCATATATATATATATATATATATATATATATATATATATATATATATATACACATATACATATACACAGTGCCTTGCGAAAGTATTCGGCCCCCTTGAACACTGTAAAACTGTAATTTTTTGTGAAGAATCAACAACAAGTGGGACACAATCATGAAGTGGAATGAAATTTATTGGATATTTCAAACTTTAACAAATAAAAAACTGAAAAATTGGGCGTGCAAAATTATTCAGCCCCCTTACTTTCAGTGCAGCAAATTCTCTCCAGAGGTTCAGTGAGGATCTCTGAATGATCCAATGTTGACCTAAATGACTAATGATGATAAATAGAATCCACCTGTGTGTAATCAAGTCTCTGTATAAATGCAACTGCACTGTGATAGTCTCAGAGGTCCCTTTAAAGCGCAGAGAGCATCATGAAGAACAAGGAACACACCAGGCAGGTCCGAGATACTGTTGTGGAGAAGTTTAAAGCCGGATTTGGATACAAAAAGATTTCCCAAGCTTTAAACATCCCAAGGTGCACTGTGCAAGCGATAATATTGAAATGGGAGTATCAGACCACTGCAAATCTACGAAGACCTGGCTTTCCCTCCAACCTTTCAGCTCATACAAGGAGAAGACTGATCAGAGATGCAGCCAAGAGGCCCATGATCACTCTGGATGAACTGCAGAGATCTACAGCTGAGGTGGGAGACTCTGTCCATAGGATAACAATCAGTCGTATACTGCACAAATCTGGCCTTTATGGAAGATTGGCAAGAAGAAAGCCATTTCTTAAAGATATCCATAAAAAGTGTTGTTTAAAGTTTGCCACAAGCCACCTGGGAGACACACCAAACATGTGGAATTAGATGCTCTGGTCAGATGAAGCCAAAATCTAACTTTTTGGCAACAATGCAAAACGTTATGTTTGGCGTCAAACTGTCAAACATGGTGGTGGCAGCATCATGGTTTGGGCCTGCTTTTCTTCAGCAGGGACAGGGAAGATGGGTAAAATTGATGGGAAGTTGGATGGAGCCAAATACAGGACCATTCTGGAAGAAAACCGGATGGAGTCTGCAAAAGACCTGAGACTGGGACGGAGATTTGTCTTCCAACAAGACAATGATCCAAAACATAAAGCAAAATCTACAATGGAATGGTTCACAAATAAACATATCCAGGTGTTAAAATGGCCAAGTCAAAGTCCAGACCTCAATCCAATCAAGAATCTGTGGAAAGAACTGAAAACAGCTGTTCACAAACGCTCTCCATCCAACCTCACTGAGCTCGAGCTGTTTTGC
This sequence comes from Pelophylax lessonae, assembly GCF_965119305.1. Lineage (NCBI taxonomy): Eukaryota > Metazoa > Chordata > Amphibia > Anura > Ranidae > Pelophylax > Pelophylax lessonae. The sequence goes on along the minus strand of NC_138768.1, from coordinate 382,723,860 downwards.
AAGGAGGAATGGGCAAAAATTTCAGTCTCTCGATGTGCAAAACTGATAGAGACATACCCCAAGCTACTTACAGCTGTAATCACAGCAAAAGGTGGTGCTACAAAGTATTAACTTAAGGGGGCTGAATAATTTTGCACGCCCAATTTTTCAGTTTTTTATATGTTAACAAAGTTTGAAATATCCAATAAATTTCGCTCCACTTCATGATTGTGCCTCACTTGTTGATTCTTCACAAAAAATTACAGTTTTATATCTTTATATTTGAAGCCTGAAATGTGGCAAAAGGTCGCAAAGTTCAAGGGGGCCGAATACTTTTGCAAGGCACTGTATATATATATATATATATATATATATATGCTAGTGGGAGGAGTCCAATGTTAAATATTAATGTTCCTAAACAAATTTTGCCATATAATAATACTTTTAATTTCAACTTCCTTTGTAGACATGTTATAATAAAGTATAAAAAGCGACACTAAACTCTGGTTTTAAAAAAAAAAAAATTATATTCAGGTATTTATTCTAAACTTAGAAGAAAGTACCTTCTATTCCTCTCTGCCTCCTCCAATTTTTTCAGCTGTGATCTTATTCCTGTTAGAGGGTGGCTATGTTTGTTCTACATGGCCCTATTGTATGTAGGAACATAGCCCTCCACTATTGCTTGTTCCTAGGATAGACTATGGAATACTGAATCTGTAGCATGTATTGAACAGTGCAGATGACCGCAACTAACATGCAGTGCTTGTTCCAAACAAACAGAAGTGAGCGGGAGAAGGAGAGCTCACAGGTGACTTTAGAAGGAGGCAGAAAAACACGGTAAGAATTAATTTAATTTAAAAGCGGATACAGGGCCATTAAAGTGGAATTCCAGCAAAATCCAAACTAGGCCTATATCTACTACTACCCCCATTCTAAAACTTTCAATCTACCCTGTAAAAGAAAAGATGTCTATTGTTACCTATGGTTGAAGTCACTCCGGTTTGGTCACATGGCCAGCTTCCAGGGCCCGCTTTAGTGTAGAGGAGGGGCAGCCCCATAGTAAGCCTATGGGTGATGTCATTGCCCAGGCTCTACAGTGGCATCAGAATAGGCAAGTATAGGCATCTCTTCTTCATAGGGTAAATGGAATAGTCTAAGAATGAGGGTGGGAATAGATTTAGGCATAGTTAGGGAATTCCACTTTAAGTAGTGATTGTGTGTGGACTATTTTTGGAGAATAGGGATATATTTTAGTGTCAATTTAACCTCTCAGGAATTACATTCCTTTTTATTAAGATCAGTCACAGCCTGTAAAACTCCCTTAGAGGCTGTCCTACCGCAGCTTAGTGCCAATACCAGACAATCTTTATTTACAACACAGAAGTAAAAGTAAACTAAAGCATTAAATAAGAGTGTTACCCCCCTCCAGCAGCCCGGATGGAGTGACCACTATAAAAAATGGATTTTTGTAAGATCTTACCGTAAAATCCTTTTCTCTTAAGCTCATTGACAGACGTAGTCTTCTTGATTCTCAAGAGCTGGGTTATGTTGTCTCCGCAGGAGTAGGACTAGGCAGAAAGACAAAACGTTCTGGCTCCACCTTAGGGGCAGTCCCTGAGGGTATATCCTCCCTCTCTCTGCTACAGGGAATCAGTTCTGTTCTAAAGCAGTAACAGAGAATTTAACCCAACCCAACTCAATGATAGAGGGGCGGGTACTACGTCTGTCAATGAGCTTAAGAGAAAAGGATTTTACGGTAAGATCTTACAAAAATCCATTTTTCTCTATCGCTCATTGACAGACGTAGTCTTCTTGATTCTCAAGAGCTGGGACATCCAGAAGCAGTGCCACAAATGAGGGGTGGGATTGACAAAATCAAATCCAATCTAGAAGGCCCAACCGGTGCCAAACTAGAAGTTTTAAAGGCTCATTATAAACAAAGAATGAGACTAAAGAAAAAATTTCCAACGGAAAAAACCCTCGAGGTAGACCACTGGTCTCCTCAAATTGCGGCCTGCAAAACCTTGCGGCCAAACGAGGCATCAGACGATGCCATTACATCAACTTTATAATGTTTAGTAAAGGTATGCACCGACGACCAGGTAGCCGCCTTGCACACCTGGACCACTGACGCCTGATGGCGAAAGGCCCATGACGCACTAAGTGCCCGAGTGGAGTGCGCCTTAACAGGGAACGGGGGCTCCCGACCCTTAATAGAATAAGCCTGTACTACCGTCTGTCTGATCCATCTGGAAATGGTCGCGGCAGATGCAGGCAACCCCTTTTTGGGTCCATCTGGGATCACAAAAAGTGAATCCGTCTTGCGAAACGAGTCTGTCGTTTTCAAGTATACCCTGATCGCCCGGACCACATCCAAGGAGTGTAAAGCAAACTCTCGAGGATGACTGGGCTTAGGACACAGGGAAGGTAACACAATTTCTTCATTCAGATGAAATTCTGAAACCACTTTTGGTAGGAAGGATGGATTCGGACGAAGAACCACCTTATCTCTATGAACCACCAGATATGGTGAACGACAAGATAATGCGGCCAGTTCTGACACCCTGCGTGCAGAAGTAATAGCCACCAAGAAGGCCACCTTCTGGGACAACGTAGGTAGAGGAATCTCCCTAATATCTTCAAAGGGAGGTTTCTGAAGAACCGACAACACTAAATTAAGATCCCAGGGGGGTAACGGCGCGTGCACTGGCGGAGCCAGATGTCGCACCCCCTGGATGAAATTCCGCACCAAGGAATGAGTAGCCAAAGGCTTCTGAAAGAAGATAGCTAATGCTGAGACCTGACCCTTGATAGTACTCAAGGCCAGTTTCTGCTCAACCCCTTGTTGCAGAAAAGCTAATATTCGACTAATCGAATAAGACCGAGGACGGAACCCCAAAGGTTCACACCATGCAATGTAGGACTTCCATGTGCGATGATAAATCTTTCTGGAAGTCGCTTTCCTTGCTTCAACTAGAGTAGGAATAACTGAAGCTGACAATCCCTTGTCCTTCAGCACCTGGGTCTCAATAGCCAGGCCGTTAAAGCCAGCGATCGTAAAGCAGGATGGAAGATCGGTCCCTGAGACAGTAGGTCCTCCCTGAGAGGAAGTCTCCACGGGACGTCCGCCACCAGTCTGACCACGTCGGCGTACCAAGCTCGACGAGGCCAGTCCGGAGCTACCAGAATTACTGGAATTCCTTCCTCCTCTATCCTGCGAAGAAGTCTTGGCAGTAACGCGAGAGGAGGGAAGGCATACATTAGCTGGTATTGCCCCCACGGGGCGATCAGTGCGTCTGCGGTTTCTGCTACAGGATCGCGGGAGCGAGCCACGAATCTCTGAACTTTCCTGTTGAATCGTGATGCCAACAGATCCACATCCGGGGTGCCCCACCGTAGGCACAACTGGTGGAAAACGTCTGGATGGAGGGACCATTCCCCCTGATCCAGAGTCTGACGGCTGAGATAATCTGCCTGCCAATTCTCCACCCCCGGAATGAACACCGCAGAGATTGCTGGAACAAATCGTTCCGCCCAGCGAAGAATGCAAGCCACTTCTTTGGCCGCTCGGACACTCTTGGTGCCCCCCTGGTGATTGACATAAGCCACGGCCGTGGCATTGTCCGACTGGATCCGAACCGGGCTGCCCTGAAGCTGCTCGGTCCAGTGACTCAGACAAAGTCTGATCGCTCTTAGTTCCAATACATTTATCGGTAACCTGGATTCTTCCGGGGACCAAAGTCCCTGGACAGATAACTGACCGAGAATTCCTCCCCATCCGGATAGACTGGCATCCGTTGTCACTGTCGTCCAATATATTGGCAGAAATGACTTTCCCTGGCTGAGCATCGGAGACCGAAGCCACCAGACCAGAGACTCTCTGGTCTGTTTGCTCAATCGGATCTGATTGTCCAGGGATTCCGGATTCCGATTCCATCTGAGAAGAATCTCTTGCTGAAGAATTCGGGTATGGGACTGGGCAAATGGGACTGCTTCGAACGAAGCCACCATCAACCCCAGAACCCTCATGCAAGTCCGAAGGGAAGACCAGCTGTTGGACAGTAACAACTGGACTGCTGATTGAATCTTTCGAAGTTTCCCTACCGGAAGAAAAACTCTTGTCCTGACTGTGTCTAGAATTAGACCCAGATATTCGAGCCTCTGGGTGGGAACCAGAAATGACTTTTGCTGGTTCACCAGCCACCCGAATTCCTGTAAAGAAATCATAGTAATTTCTATGTTCTGTAGCAAGGTCTGAGGAGACTCTGCATGAAGCAGAAGATCGTCTAGGTAACCAAGGATCGATATGCCTCTTTGGCGCAGAAGTGCCAACATTGGGGCCAACACCTTCGTGAAGACCCGCGGAGCCGTGGCGAGACCGAAAGGTAACGCCACAAACTGATAGTGGTTCTCTTCTACGGAAAAGCGTAGAAACCGCTGATGTCCTGCGAAAATGGGAATGTGAAGATATGTGTCCTTGATGTCTATGGACGCTAGGACATCCCCTGGATGCAGGAAGGCTGCTACTGTGCGAATGGACTCCATTCTGAATCTTCTTATGTTGACAAAAGAATTGAGTGCCCTTAAGTCCAGAATTGGACGCACTTTGCCCTCTTTCCTGGGTATTGTAAATAGGTTTGAATAAAACCCTTGAAACCATTCTGTCCAAGGAACGTGGACTACCACTCCTTGTTGTAGTAAATCTGTGACTGCTCTCCGCAGATCTTCTAAACGATCCGGGGATAGTCGGATATTGGAAGGGAAGAATCGCGCCGGTGGGAGAGATCGAAACTCGATCTTGTACCCTGACCTTATGACTTCGCAAACCCATTTGTCCGGGATTCTGGAAAGCCATGGATCCGGGAACCGGCGAAGACGTCCCCCCACCCCAGTTATGGGTGGGGGCGCACCTTCAGGCTTTGGACGGTTTATCTTCAGGTCTGGAGGGGGCGGGCTTTTGCTTGCCCGACCAACGACCCCTGACGCCTCCTGCAGGAGCTTTGGAGGACTTAATTTTTTCACCCGCGGGACGAAAAAACCTCTTGTGAGCAGAAAAAGAAGGCCCTCGTCTTTGACGAGTTCCTTTACCTTTAAAATTTTGCGGTAAAAAGGTGCTCTTTCCACCCGTGAGATCCTTAATGATCTCATCTAAGTTGGCTCCAAATAGA